>NC_090937.1:901873135-902176165 GCF_040938575.1 Ambystoma mexicanum | reverse complement strand
TAATATGCCCCTCTCAACCATCCATACGTTTTCTGCTTGAAATTCCCCCCACAAAAAGCAGACCTAATTCCCTAACTCTTCCTATACCCTACTATTGGTTTATTTCAGCTCTAACACTAACTATTCTACAAAGTCCCTCCTCATAAAACAGAACTGCTCCTGCTTTCGCCATATGCCAACCATCGGCTGTACTGAGTTTCTATTTGCCTGTTTTTATAAAGATGCGGGGTCGAGCCCATTAGAACCTAATTTCTCGTACCTTGGGGAAAACCATTAAGAATGTACTTGGGTGAACCCATGGAAATTCTATAGGTTAAAGGTTTGCATGGACCGTCCCACTCATTCTTATTAAATACCCAAAAAGCCCAATATGGAGGTATTAAAACGGTTCATAGTGACTGTTTCGACAGTCAAAGTTTCGAATGCCAAAAGTCCCGACACAAAAGTGTCGAAAAAAAAAGTTTTTAATTATTATTTTTTCTTTTATTTTATGGGGGTGTCTCCGCAAACCCCTGTTTTTTTTTAAAAACACTTATTTTACAATACGAAATGAAAATAAACCCTTTAATATTAAAAAAAATACATTAAAAACTTTTTTTTTCGACACTTTTGTGTCGAAACTTTGACTGGACAGCATTAAAACGCAGTGAAAATCTTGACAACTCCATGCAGTTCAAAAAGATGTGTACAAGGCTTAAGGTAGGGCCTGTAAGCAAAGTCCTATAACTCCACCCTACACATAGCTTCCACCTCCATTTGCCAACTTCTTAACCAGGCCTTAAATGCCCGCTGCCTTGTACTGCATAGTCATTTTTCAACTGCTTTAGGTAATTGTTTTCTCGACCCAACTCTCTAATTTTCACTTTAACATTGAAATAGAAAAAAGGAATCTAGGAAGTGGACAAGATCAAATGGATCAGCGAAGAAGAGGCGACGAGCCTGTGACATACCTTTTAAAATGTCTCCCTGTCTCCCATCTGCAGGCTGAACGCAGTAATTGTCACCAATCTAGATGCCATCCTAGCAATCACCACCAGGACAATGTTCACATCATCATCATCAAAGACATTCTACTTTAGGATATGATATTTTCACTGGCATTGCACTTAGCATTTAACCTGGGCGGGTCGTTGCACATTTGCACATTTTCGGGCGGGCAACAGCTTGAAAGACTTTGCAGGAAACTTCACAAGGTTACTATGTTCCTGTCTGTCAGGTGACAGCTGCACTACATTTGCAGCTAAATTGATTCACAGCTCCTTTTTTTTAATACGAATTCAACAATCCAAAGGAAAACAAAGGGCAAGCACTATAAAACCGTGATAGCTGCTGTCCATGCCTCATTGGCACCAGATTGCTTCTTTTGTGAAACAACAAAGACTCGGGGCATTGCGGTAGCTTAAAGTGGACATTTTCGTGAGCCATGGATCATTGGCAAAATAGAGCTGTTATATATTAGCCCTGGGCAGCTTGACCCACAGAGTAAAGCAATGACTGCGCGTGTTTGATGTGCCGCTTTTATAGATGATCTCATCAGGAAAGAAGTATTTTCCTTGAAGTGAGTTTTGACGCTTTGACATTTTCTAGTCAGCCTTTAAATTCCGCACAGGTGCTCTGCGTGCGAAGGCCATTTCCAAAGACGTCTTTACGGGAGGGTAAAAGGGGCACATGTCCTGGGCGCCCTCTCTGGAGGACCTCACGTGGCTACCTGATTGAAAGTAGGCAGTGCCCATTTCTTTACAAAACTAAAACAACACATAGCAGGATATTTAATTGTGCGCTGCTGAGGCATAATACCTGCTGCCAGGCTTTCACTGACAAGTAGATTCTGCTCAAATCAATTAATCCATTAATGTTTTTGCGATCACTGTATTTCACACAGGAGCTCATTTTAATTTAAAAGGGCTTGTAATTTGGAAGCAGGCAGGCTTTACGTTAGTACTGCAGCGTAAACGGCTCAGCGCTGCATGGTCATTTGCATGGTGGAGTGCAAATGTGCAGGGCAAAAGATGGCATACAGGATTGTATGTCACATTTTGTCCTGCACGTTTGCACTGAGCTGTGCAAATGAGGTAAACTCAACCTTTTCACCCGGATGAAAATGCATGCATGCTGGGTCAAAAGCTGCAGTATGGAAACACACCCCTCCTGTCCCACATACAAATGAATGCAAATGAGCCATGACGTTAATGCATGGTGTAAAAGCCTAATGAAAGGATGTTATGCCATGCATTTACGTTACAGCACAACAAAAATTAGCTCCACAGTTTGTCCATTCATGATAGCACAAGTCCTGTAGTATTTTCACACTTGTGTGTTGAATATATAGATCATTTGTCATACCGAAAGTTGAAATTAATATTGACAAATTTGAGTGCCGTGATAGCTCAGCAAATAAGTTTGTTGAGCACTCATAACTGCTGAACCCATATGCATGCATTACTATTGGCCGAACCCCAAACCCTCTCCCGTAATGATAGGCTCACAACTTGTGTCAAGTGTTGGCAATAAAAGGCCATAAGATTTTATTGTACAGATATGAGTTATGGCAATAACAATATCACATATCATGATGCTATCATACTTTTGGGCACCGGGTCCAGAGGTTACCCCCTCTGACCGTTGACCGTGCCGCCACACACGGGCAGGTTGCCGGCTGACCGTGTTCCCGCAAGAGTATGCCCTAGAGACAGCCCCTGTGAGCAAGTGTTGCATTGATTTCCCGAAAGAAATGATCCATGCCCTGGTTAGACAAATTGGTGCCGTCATGGAGAAAGAGGTCTGGGTTGCCTAGTGTAATGGCTGGGTGTTTTATGAAACCCAGTCCTCTTGTAATACAGAATCTCTCTATCGTCCTGTTCAATTTTCTTCTGGATATGTCTATAGATTTGTAGAAGTTGGCCCCTAGCCATTTCTTTCTTGGTAAGATGGCTGAGAAGTATATTTCAGTACCCCTCCAGTTGTGCGAAATGGCTGCTAGGGAGGAGCAGATTTCTTCGCATAGGATGCGTCTGGCCGTGTTGACTAGGTTGTTGCCCCCTAGATGAATGATCAGGAATTCTGGGGGGTCCCTGTATGCCACCAATGCTGCTAGTGTTTCGTGGACGTCAGCCTAACGTAGGCCTCTGTATCCCCACCATGAAGTAATGGTGTTTCTGAAAGGTGGCCCTTCTTTAGTCTCTTCTGCCCATCTGCCTGTCCTGAAAACGAATGAGTGGCCAACTATCCATGCTGATCGGAGTGTGGTCCTCGATTCGCCTGTTGTTTCTGTGGTGGTGGGAGGGAGGGAAAAGAAAGAACATTTTTAGGGAGGATGGCTATATCAGTTGTGGTCTGATATATCTTTTATAACAGTCTGACTTCCATCCCCCTATGTTTTTTAGCTGTTGCAGTGCTAAGCCTCCCTGCCATGCTGCAGTGGCGGCACCTATCCTGAAGGAATGAGTGCCAAACTGTTTGGGATCCCACCCTGCTTTGCTGATTGCTTTTATCAGCACTCCTTTAAATTGGTAGCGGCTTAGGGCCGATGCATCCTTCTGGATTAAAAAACTCCCCCCCCCCACTTTGGGTCGTTGTGCGTAATAGAGGTTGGTGATGCAAACCGGACAGTTTGTTGCTTCATCAATGCAACAAATGTTGATGGTTCTTTTTGCACCCGTTTTCGACTGTTGCATTTCTATGATAACACTCTCCTGTCTCACCCTGATTTCTATGACACCCAAGTTGTTTGTGGCCTTGGTGCTGGAAGCGATGAGTTCTCCTACCCAGAAAGCCCCAAAGAGGGTAGGAAAAAGGCTGCTTTAAACAACATTATCTCGTATGGGTGCCAACATATGGCTTCCAACTGGCTTGCTATCTGCACCAGTTTGCTGAAATGAAGGGGTCGGCGGGTGTCCACTTGGGCACCCTCTATTCTGCCCCATCCCTTCATTGCATAAGAGATGAGGGCGTTCTGGGTGGGGTCTGAATCGCCCCGTATTTTTGTAAAATATGAAATTGCCACCAGGTGTCTTGTAGCCCAATCCCTTTTGAAACCTTTTTCCCGAGCCCATTTTAAAAATACTTCTATATCTTTAATCGTTATTAATTCTACGTGGTTTACACCTGTGGCCTTAAATACTGTTTGCAAACACTTACTGTACTGTGTTGCAGTAGTGCTTGCCACTGCCCTCTCTACCATCTCCGTTAGGAAGCCTGTGAGGTTGTTGGCACCCGTTGTTGATGTGCCTGATTATTGTTGGGCATCCCGGCCTGGGCTCTCTGGCGCTGGCGTTGATGCCAATGTGTTGTTGGCACCCGTTTTAGAGGTGCCTGCTTTGTATTGGTCATCCGAGCCTGCACTCTCTGGTGCTGGCCTTGAGGCCAATGTGTTGTTGGCACCCGTTTTAGAGGTGCCTGGTTTTCGTTGGGCATCCCGGCCTGTGCTCTCTGGCGTTGGTGTTGATGACGTTATTCTTGTCTTCCCATTATTACCCAGCATTCTGCTGGTATTGGCGTCATCTGTTCTTGGGCGTGCGGCGCTAGCTCTCGGAATCTTGTCCACTGGAAGCGAAATAAGGCATCAGCAATGTTATTATCTGCCCCTGAAATGTGCTTCGCTCTGAGTACAACGTCTACTTGTAATGTGACTGTTGTAATGGCTCGTAATACTTTCAGTACTAAAGGGCATTTCGTAGACCTTCTGTTTATGGAGCCCACTACAGCCATGTTATCGCACCAGATCAAAAGTTCCGTATTTGCTAGTCGCCTGCCCCAGATGTGTAATGTTAGCCAGATGGGAAATATTTCTAGTAGGGTGATATTTCTTGTCCAACCTGCTGCTTGCCATCAATTGGGCCAGTGTCCTGCCACCCATTTGGAGTCTAGTATGGCTCCAAACCCCTTGCTCCCAGCTGCGTTGGTGTATAGGACCCTGTTTGACCGGGTATTTAAAGGCGATTGCCAAAGTAAAGACCCGTTGAAATCTCTGAGGAATTTTCCCCATGTTTCCAGGTCTTGTTTCACCTCTCTGCCTAGCCGGATATGCAAGTGTGGTTTGGTGAGTGATTTGATTTTGAACTCTAGGCTTCTGGAAAATATCCTCCCTTGAGGTATTATTCTGGATGCGAAATGAGGCTGCCTGCTAAGGATTGTATTTCCTTTACTGTCCCCTTTTCTTTCGTTATCAGGTTTTGTATTTTAGACAGGAGTTCTGACATTTTTATTTTGGGGATTCTGCAGAGCCCCTTTGCTGGGTCTATTTCGATGCCCAGGAAAATCATGTTTGTGTCTGGTTTGGTGGTTTTTTCCCTCGCTAGGGGAATTCCCCACTGTGCGGCCATGTGCTCAAGTTTTGCTAAAGCCCTGCCGCATTCCCCGGAGTTTGGTGGCCCTATGACCATAAAATCATCTAGGTAATGCACTATTTTTGTCCCTGGTCTCTGCTTTAGGAAAGCCCATTGGAAAAAGGAACTGAATTGCTCAAATAGTGCACAGGATACTGCGCACCCCATGGGGAGGCATCTATCTACATAGAATTTGTTGTTAAAAGTGAAACCCAACCACTGCTGTGACTCTGGGTGAACTGGCAAAAGTCTGAAAGCAGATTTGATGTTCAGCTTGGCCATCAAGGTGTTTCTGCCGCACTCTTGAATGAGCCTTACCGCTTCTTGGAAATGCGTGTAACATACGGCGGATTCTGTGTGTGGAATGCCGTTGTTTAAAGACTGGCCTTTAGGGTAGGAGAGGTGATGGATTAACCTCATTTTCCCAGGCTCTTTTTTTTCGGGACCAGGCCTAGTGGAGATATTAAATAGTTCTTTAAAGGCATGGCGTCCCAGGGACCTGCTACCCTGCCTAGTTGCAGTTTTTTTTTGATTTTGGTTTCTACTATCTGGCGTGGTGGCTCACCTGTAAGTTGTTGAATCGGCCGCCGTCTGTGCTGGGCTGCTCGGGTGCCTCTCTCTCCTTCATTCGCACTGGCTTGGGATGATTCCGCAGCACGCGTCTTGTTTGTTTTGTTTTGGACACGCTCTCCACTCGCTTTTTCCTCCATGCCGAGATGTTGAGATTGACGCCGTCCGCGCTGGCTGGTCGGTTGCCTCTTCTTCCTTCGTTAAGGCTGCAATGCAATTGCTTTGAACAGTACAATGTTCAGGAAATAAAAAGGACGCTGCGATGTACAGCAAACTTCAAGAATTGCTAAAGAAGCAAGAAGATTTGGAAGACACTGAGTGGGGGCAGACCTTTTGAACCGGGGCCCTGCCTGATGGTTGTTTTCCTTATGGCGCTTAGCACCTTACTGTTTGGAGGAAGGGTGAGATGACTGTTCGCACCTTACCCTTCTGTGGCTTTGTGCTGCCGAGACTGCATGTCTCGTAGCTGGGGGGAGGAGAGGAGCAGGCACAGGGAGGTTGGGGCTGCCCCTCTCCCAGCTGCCGATGGTAACAGCAGGTACCCTGCCTCGCGTGTGGGATGCCCATGCAGCATTGCCCATTACAGAGATTTGTATTCATATACCAGATAACAGTACCAAATTCTAGCACGGCTGACTCAGCCTTAACCAGGTCTGAGGTGGATAAACTTGCATGTATATACACGTCGGTGATAGGAACAAAACGTAACTACACCACTTAGCGTTAGCTATAAAAAGTATAGCATCAGTCTGGTTGAGAGCTACAGCTCTGTTCCTTCAAAAGAAACTGACAGCCCTCTCCCTCCAACGAGGAGCATACATTTTTAGCATGGAAATGGATTAGGTAGTCCAATTCGAGACACTGGCACAAAAGTGCTGAAGCTCATATCCTGGCTTTGACAGTGGATGAGACAGTGATCCTGGACAAATCTTCTTATCATATGATTGGTTATTTATAACGCGCTCTATACCCAGAGGTTTCTAAGCGCGGACCCGGGGATTGAACCTGTGTTGCTCTGTGTCGTCTTGCTTCCAAGGCGAGCACGTCGTTGCTCCAGTGGTGGAAGTGGGCGGTGGGTGGGAGCAATTGAGAGAGGTGCTCCTCCACTTCCTCTAAATGAGTTTTACTGTTCCTACACTTTCATTTTAAAAAGAATCTTGTACTTTCAGTGCACTGCACTTAACGTTCCCTTAAACAGAAGGCACATGTGTTTAGGGATTTGTGTTGTGCGTGTGAAGGGGCGTGGCAATGAGGTTTTGTGGGGAGTGGTACAGGCCAGTAGGGAACATAGTACACTTTGACCACTACTCTCAGAAGCCTGCTTGGGAAGGAGTGGGTCAGCAGAAGTCCAAAGGAAATGAAACTTGGGACTTTTGTCTGAGGGGGTTGAGCTGGTGAAGGTAGCTGATATCTCCAGTGGTCGAAGTGGGCTTGAGCGGTTGGGAGCAGTGCTCCACTACTTTAAATACATATTTATTTTGCTGTTTCTATACTTGTTAAAATATGCCTTGTACCTATGCTTCCACACAAGTACTCTTGTCATGAACTGAAATGTTGCCCTTCAAATGCTGCATGTCTATTATTATGATTTCAGCAAGTCTGAAGTCGGGTAAGGGGACCGGGATGGAGTTCCCAGGCATATTTTCATTGCTGAAGGACAGAATATCCAGCTGTGTGTTGTAATTGCGATGATGTGGGGAGCGCAAACCGACATTCTGGATCCTGTAAATTCTTAGGTTCAGAGGGGGGCAAAAGAGTGTTTGCACTGACCCCCACAATTCCTTAAAATGATCCTGGCCATTTCACTCCAATGATGTCAACGTGACAACGTGTTGCAGTGAGGCAAAGGGGGAGCCTTCGTTACTTTTTAACTCAACAAGAATTCATAACAAATACAAGCGTCGATAGTCAGCATGTGTTCCCATCTTGATTGTCTCACGCGAGTGGTAGTGTGTGGGGGGCAATGGTGGAGGGTTAGGGGTATGGAGCGGAGTGGGTTTGATGAAAAGTAAACTTCACAGTGGAAGTGAAGTCTGCACGCTTCAGAAATGTGGCACTTTCCCTAACAGCAATAATGTCCACTACATCATATTTTCATTGGTTCTCACTCCAAAGTAGGAACACCAAGAAACCAAGTTTATGGAGCAAAACCGTAGGTAACTTGTTTGGAAAACACAGGTGTTGAATAAGCAAATTGAAATGCATCTAGACGGGAGGAATTTGGTTGGGACAAGACTGCTCTCCAGCAAAAAAACGGTCTTGCTGGAGCGCCCTTCTGTCTAGACAGGAGGCCCAAATCCCCTCCACCAAGTTGAAGAAGCCACAGGGCCTCATTAGGAGGCAGGCGGCCACATAATGAACGGTGCCAGTACGGGACCGTCACCGTTCATAACGGGCTGCCCTATTACAAGGACTGCTGCGGGACCCGCTAAAGAATGCCTGGTCAGACCAGGCGTCCTTAGCGGGTCCCGCTAGCAGTCCAGGATACTAACAACAGGCCCGTAATTAATGGGCCCATTGTTAGCATCCTCCCCATTCCCATTGAGCCCTATGGTGGCTCAAATGGGAATGGGTATGTACCGGGTCCGGGTCCGGCAATAGGGATTTACCGGGCTCTCCAAGGTCGGAATGGCCCGTTAAGACCCTTTTGCGAGACCTGGACCTGGAACCCGGTATGGAGGCAGCTAAAAGCGGCATGGCTGCCTCCATACTCGTAATGAGGCCCACAGATTTCAGGAAACTGCTGCGGGTCTCAGGAAATTGCTGCCAGCAGCAAAGAGCTTGATGGGGGATTTCTGGTGTACGGCACTTGTTGCATATTGCCGCTTAACTGCATGCATACATAGAGACAGTGCTTCTGCGATATGCAAGGACTTCACAGACTGCATCTGCTTTGCTCAACAGCCCAACCTAGAACAATGAAATTGTCCAAAGCTCTATATATGTCTCATACTTTGCACTCTTTTTACTTCCGGTGACTATTCTGACAGAGAAATTAGCACCACACTAAGTGTGCATTGCATGCTCAGAAGGAACGAACGTTTGAATTAGTAGCACAGGCATGTTTGATTGACTGGTGGTCATTCTTATGTTCGCAAAGTGCATTTTGTTTTCATGCAAAGCAGCCAGCATTTTATATTCAGGGCACGTACATCATTCACGACTGAGCTCCAACCCAGTCCAGCCCACGTGACTGACAATTCACACCAGCCTGCGAGAGTTCCGCCAGTAATTTTTGTCCAGCCCTGCGTCCAGGAGATCACAAGTTCGCTTTGCAAAACATGCTGGTCAACCACCAACTGAAGTTTGCACACTTTAGAGGTTGAACAAATCAGCTCATGCCTCTTCATCTTTTTCTATTTGAACCCTGTAGGGTGTTTAGAAAAGCCTGGGAAACCCATTTGTTTTTGTAGCATTTTGGCCCTGGTTCAGTGCACACCCTTTGAACACACAGCAAACCCCACCATAATCCTCTGTGATGCTCTTAAAAGGTTTGGGGTGGTGTACCGCTACTCAAATAACACGAAATACAGCATAATAATTCCACTTCAAATATGCAGGGAGTAATTTTAAATGACCCATATGATCCATGATAAGTAACAAGAGGACTGTGCCGCTAACACAGGGGTCTTGTCGAGCAAGTGGTGGAGGCTGAAATGGGTGACAGGTAAAAATGACACACAAATAAAATGTTATATGAACGTAGCTCTGCTCCAGTGCCTCCACGGGAGGTTTATTGCAAAACAATGTATCCCCTTCGTAAATGAATTAAATGTATTCCATTAGTAATCTCTCTTTTCAAGCATAACACTGTAAAGGAAGATATACATTGTCAAACAGGGTAAATATGTTTCCAAATCAATTCAATTAAATGTATATGTGTTACCTTACACAGGAACATTTAAGAGAAAAAACATTTAAGAAAAAAAGAATAATGGCAGCAAACATGTATGCAGCTAACATTTTAAAATATCCTCACGCAGTTCCTGCCTGCTCTTTTTAGAGATAGCCTTTCCAATGCCTACTATAATATATTAAACTAGCGTCTCTCCTCTTTACAAGGAACAAGGACGAAAATGTTTGAGCTGATGTGAACTAGAGTAAATACCAATTACCAATATGTTTTATTGAAAAACTTTACCTTAGCAACCACAGTTTGCCATGCAAAAAGACATTCTAGCAAAGGGACTATGAAGAAACTTTGGCTGGATGGATTACCCTCGTGCATTTACACACACCCTCAAGACAGAGCTAACCTTGGTCACCTCTAAGGACCGGAGAAGTAGCAATGCATGTAACAGCATGTTCCTTCTTGTGCTTCATAATAAAGGTCATGTTGTGCAAGATGCATGCTTGGTCCCATTTCTCAGTTCTTTTTTCAAGCAAATGACAGATGCCCCCTCACATCTTCAATTACAGCTCACGTTTGTGTATGAAAAGGTCGTGCAATATTCACAAAAGGTGCATCTGCATGGTGTGTGAGTGCACGGAATCCACGAAAAGGCTGATCAAAAGATACGCAAATTAATGCGTGGAAATGAAAAGAAAGTCGCACAATTCCGTAAAAATCCCTCTTTAAAAGTCTGCCCCAAAAATGCTCATAGGAAGTTGCTCCAATCACTAATTGGAACAACTGGCCCTGAAAAGGGAGCAATGATTTAGCAACCAAAATGAGTGCCACATTCAGAAGCATCCAACCATCAGCTTTCAGTTTTGCTGAAGCCACCCCGAGTGGGACAGACATACCCAGAAGTGGGACAGGAGCTTGCCGTGCTTAGAGGCATAGCTACACCTCACTGGTGGTGCGCAATGAGCCTGCAACATGTCTGGGGCAGCCGGTGTTCTAATGCTGATGGGATGTGACCTAGAAGTTGGGGCTGGACACGGTGGGACCAAGCCTGATTTAGAAACAATCTTCCCCTTCTGTAATGGAATCGAAATCTGAAAAACAACTATCTGGGAGTTGGACAGACCCAAGCAAGAGGCTGTGATACAGGGGACTTGCTGTGCCCAGAAACCCAAAGCTGCACCTCATTCATGATGGTTGATCTGCTTGAAAAATATCACCACCAGGTGATCCTCACATCTGCTAAGCAATACTCACAGACGCAAAAAGATGCGTGTGGAAGGGCGAGACAAGTAAGGTGTGCTGTGGGGTGTGCGAGGGACTGATGGCACCCATGTGGCTCTTAGCCTCCATCTGGTAATAGAACACCTGTAAAGGTACAAGAGCCTCTGGCATTTTGTAAATATTCAGGTGGTGTCTTATGGCAGCACTAAGTTTTAGAGTGTAAATCATAGCAACCCAAGAGTGATACATGACAGGTACCTCTACCAACACGCTGTAAATATATGCCAATTTAGGTAGGAAGATATGGAGACACATATGTTAGGTCCGTCACATTTTCCACACACATACACAATGATCAAGATGTTCAGTACTCATTGTGCAGAGGGCCGCAATATTACAACACAGCCCACATACATATACAGAATCCCATGAAGCATAGGTTTGGGATACTGAAGCACTGGCACAGATGGGTTAACCATTTGAGCAGAGTGCCACTGTAGGACCCTCTGATGGTGTTTAACTTCATTGTTGTCTGTTGTGGGCTACACCACATCATGCTGAGACATGGCCTGCAAATGAAACTGTGCCATGACCTGTGCCCACAGCCCCCTATCCCACGTGCTAATGTAAATTGACTGACATACATGGTAGTGGGAATCATGAATGACTGTTCACTCCCTTGGCCACTGGCTGTGTCTAACATGATAGTGTACATTGAAGGATTATAGTCTCTCATGACACCACTCTCATCGGTCACACTGTCATCATTGCAAACACGCCCAAATCCATGCATGAAGTAGACCACTTCCCCAGTGCTACACAGGTGGCATTGCCTGTCCCCTCACGTTAGCACACATGATGCATCCTTTTCATTTACCTTGTGACACAGAGCTCTGTTGCTGAAATACTAGGTCAATGCCACATTTTACCCAGGACATGACCCCACAGCAACTCAGTTCCATTCCATTGGTGGGCAATGTGTTTGTGGAACTGGGCACATGGCACATTGAAATTACAGAGAAATTATTCTGTAATCTGAACCTAGTAAATCACAAAAGGCAGTAACGTATTTTAATATTAACTTCCATTCCCTTGAAAAATACATGATTTTTACAAAGTGGCATAGAACCACAGCCACAAGTGGGCAGGACCATTACTCTAGCAGGTGGGACATCCCCCTCTGGTAGTTCCTTGTCCAGCCACAAGGGCCACAGCAGGTGTCACTTCATGCGTTTCATATGAGTGTCCACTTGACATACATCTTAGCTCTTCTGCCCACAACCTAGGATTAATGCAAGAGGTAGTCAAGATGAAGCCACCCTGCCTGCTCCAGGGGTTCTGATATGAGGTGTACCTGCAGCATAAGGGGTACTTGCTTCTGCATGTTGCCTAACTCAGACAATGTATCCAGGACTGTACTTCAAATTTTGGGCAACTCAGAAATTAGAACATTTCAAGTATCTACAGCCTTCTTTGCCATGGCCCATCTAGTAGGTTGATCACTCACAACAACCTCTAACCGAATGTTGATCTGATCAATGACAGCTGAATGTGGATGGTGACTTGAACATCTTCCTCCCAGGTCATGAAAGGATGTGGGATAAACTGATTGTTGCAAGCCTGAGTATTTGGAGTAACAATCACAGGTTGCTTTTGTCCCTGCTGTGTAGGTCCATCCACAGCATCCTGGACAATCAGAACTGCATCTTGCAACTCTCCAGCTTATACTTCGCAGTTATGTTCTGACCAGTAGGCTCCTATTTCTCCCTCATGAGAGGCGGCATGCTTTTTTATGTGGTGGCATGCAGTATATTATCTGTGTGTCGGAGTGATGGATCATTGTCTTTCATATGTGCATGTCTGTGTACAAAAGTAGAAACTCATCAATACATGATTGCATTTAGCACACCTAATTATTCTTCTGTAGTTAAACTTAGTCCCTTTCTCTAAACATGATAAGCCACCTACACACAGAAGTAATGCACTCCAGTCCAACAAACAACAATGGTTATAGCGCTGCACCTCTGTAACAAACTTTGACTTCTGTTTTCTGGACAATGCAACCCCAAGCCATGGACACAGAATGCTCATTGTCTGGCTGCAGAGGCCTGAGGTGTTGTCAATATGACCCACACATAGTTGACATGTGCATCCATGATACAAACATTCGAACAGCAGCAATGTTGAGTGTGGGTTCCCTTCTGTGTTTACTGAATAAAGCAGTGTTTCATTGTGGTACTCAGTTAAGAGGTAAAAGTCTGCATTGTGCTACTCAAACGTATAATCAAACCCAAAGATAAGTCAAGATACTACACATGCTTTGTTGGATGTATCTGGGGATCACCTGCACACTCTGGCTACATCCTTCCCGCCACCCACAACATCGTACAGCACATGTTGTTGGCAAACACTGCATCAACGCAGGGGTAGCGTGGATTCTCTTCTGGTTTGATCTTGGGAATGTCTGTTCCCTTGATTCTGGTCACTGCAGTTGCGGGTATCATCACAGTCACGGCTTTATCTGTTTGAGTGAGGTGTGTCTTGGAAGAAGGGGATTCACCAGTCTCCTTTTTATAGGCCATCCTTCCTGCTACCTTGAACATTGTGCACCTCTTAACATCACCAAGCACTTCTTCACCTAACTGGGGTGACATTGTACACTCCCAGATGATCTATATTATTGGTGAGTGCATGCCAGAGGTCATAGTGGAGGACTACCATGGAGTCCAAGGATCAGTCCTCCATGCTCCTCCAGATTGGCAACTATGCGGCCACTATCTGCCTTTATAAAGTCCTCCCATTCCCTTTATTTCTATCCTTGCCTAGTCCTTTTTTTCACTTTTCTTGGTTTGAAGCTTCTACATTCTAGCCGGTTATTCAACAGGAGTGTTCTGGGTTTGTTCCTGAATTATGAGACTATAGAGTGTAAATGCACTCTTGTTTCTTCATCTGTCAGAGGCAAGTTGTTTTATCCAACGTGATGTGTGTGATGCAATTTTCATGAAAAATCTTCTTGAAAATTGCATGTGATAACAAATGCACATTTTCATTTTGTGCATGGATGGCATTTTCATTTGCACAGGGTTGCACTCCGTACATTTAATGCCATTTATTGTGTGCGTTGATGCATCTAATTTACCCTGTAGAGCTTGTCTTTCAAGTAAATTGCAAACTGTGCCACCCTCTGTCTGCACCAAAATGACCTCTTTTTTGTGTGTGATGTTCAGATTTAGCCCTTTGGAAAACATATCTGTGATCAAACACATGATTATGTATCCAACCAATTGAACACCTTTTTACAGTGAACCGTCTCTTCACAGATGCTGCAGTACAATAGCAACAAGTGGCAAAGCAAGACAAATAATCCAAACAATAACAATACTAAAGTTTAGTAAAAGTGGAGAACAATTGAAAATAATCGAAGTATTTGCAATTACCCTTTTCTATGAGTCAACCTCTTTGGTTCCTTGGCCTCAGATGCTGTCATCTTCACCTGGACCTTTGAAGAACATTCTAGCACTCTGAGAACGGTATTACTTCCGCAAGCAAACATGCTGAAAAGCTGCTCTATCTGTGACCACTATTCTTGTTTATCTTCTTCCCTTGCCTCTTTTCCCCCTGACTTATCCTTCCTTTTGAGCCTTTCTGTGTCCTCTGAAGTGAGTAATTTCACATGCAATGTTGGTTCCATATAAATAAGCACAAAAAAATATGATATAGAGAATATAATATAATGGGACATTCAATTCATGAAACAGTATAGTGACTCTGTTCCAGTATCCCACCATTACACTCAGAATGAGGATGCTGCAGAGTCCTCCACATATGTAGTACACCCGGATCCTCTGCCTGTTTCCCAGGAATGAAAGAAGGGAAGTGAGAATGGTGACTATTAGACTGCTGCAGTGGGAGATAATAATCCCCCATGCAGTTAAAAGCAACCAACTAGGGCCCATTGAAATGCACAAAGGCAATTTAGGCAGCTTGGCATCCTCCATGATGGCCTCTTGAAAGGTGTTGATTTCCACTGAATTAGATAGTTGTTTTCCCGGAATACAAAGGCCAATTGACCCTGATTAGTATTGCATCAAGCCTTTTTTTATATGTACTCAGCCTGGTATTCTAGGGAAGAATTCAAATCGAGCAGCAATGTGGACCAAGGCCTAGGAGCCTGCAGTGTGGGTTGCACAGCCTCAATCTAGATCAAAGTCTAAAAAAGCATTCAATTGTAGGTATTGCTACCTTGTTTCATTAATAATTAATCTGTTATGAATAACATTGCTGCCTTGGATACCTCATTAAAAAACAACAGCTGTTTTATTGTATTAAAGACTCCACTCTGCAGCCTTTGCCAAATAATGCTAAAAATGTCAATGCATTTCAGACAACTCATCCATCAACAGGGCAAATAGCTATGCAACTTGGTGCCCAGGACACAAACTCTCGTAAAAAATGGCATAACGTTGCAGTGACTTGTGACCACCTTCACCTCCTACTATTTGTATTTGTATTTTTGATGCTGATGATGCCCATTCTTGTCTGACTTTCATTCACACCTAGCCTAATGTTCAATATTGCAATATGCTGCTCCAGCCTAGCGTTAGCACCAGCAATATACTGGTCTTCTCAACTGTACACCTAATATAACCCTGCCTTGAAGCCACATGTTGCCTAGCTGGGCGCAAACCTGCTTGCTCCACTGTTACCTTGACTAGTCATGTCTAGTATCTTACATGCTGTATGCCTGTCATCCGCAAATCTGTTACATGCTTGCACTGATGCCGATATGCTGCTATGATGTATCTAGCGGCCCCATGCTGGACTTTTGCATTTAGCCTACGCTGATCCTCCCAATTGCTGATTTACCTGTATTCTGATGCACCTAGCCCTAGGCGGCCCCATGCTGGACTTTTGCATTTAGCCTATGCTCATCTCCCCAATTGTTGATTTACCTGTGTTTGATATACCCAGACCTAGATGGCCGCATGTTGGACTTTTGCATTTAGCCTACGCATCTCCCCAATTGCTGATTTACCAGTGTTTTGATGCACCTAGCCCTAGGCGGCCTAATGTTGATTTACGGCATTTAGCCTACATTGATCTCCACAATTGCTGCCACAGCCCTAGGTGTCTTACCCTACTCTGCACTCAGACGTATGCTGCTACCTGTGTTTGCTGTACCAGCCCGAGGTGGCATTACACTGCACCACTGCCTTATATAGCATATGTCATTCTGCACTAACATTACACCCTGATTCCGCTATGCTGCTGCACCTCTATACTATCTGCCATCTCACTGTACTATGGGCCCCAGTTACTCCCCTGACTAGACAAGTGTTAAGTGCAAGACTAACTTGGACTACACTTCTACCATGCAACTAGACCTGAATTTGACCACCGAGCCATTAGCCTATCACTCAACCACACCCATCTCACCTTTTACACCGATACACTGTTCTACCCAAAAGCCCAACCTCCTGCGCAACACTAATCCCTACCTTAACTCTCCTGCCTTATGGCTTCAACATTTTGCTACTAAACCCACACCTAATCAACCATGCCCGCTACATCTGAAAAAATAGATTAAGAACCAGATTCCTTCATGTACCCAAACTCCAACCTATCACTCACATTAACCACACTAACACCAGCCAAACCCATCCTGCCCAGGTACAACCAGACAACCTTAAGACACTGCCTAAAAATGAGGTAAGGGGTGCTCTTATCAATGCTAGATTCCTCACCGCCCATGCCCTTTACATGGCTGATCTCATCACCACACAAATCCTCGACTTTATTGCCATTACGGAAACGTAGCTTCACGCAGCCTCAGGCCCCTTATTGGCACTTGCCATTCCTACTGGATACTCCATTATTAGAAATTACTGCAACTCTAACCTCTCCAAAGGATGCAGAGTCGCATTTGTCCACAAAGATGACATCAACATAAGACTGATCCCCAACACACAATTCAGTTCTGCTGAGTCCATTTCAGTCAAACTTTCTCTTTCTCACAACAGTACAGCGACTGTGCACCTCATTTACAGACCCCCGGGTCCACTTGCTACCTACTCTAATGGCATCTCAACCATCTTGGCAGACAACACCAAACCTAACTCCCAAGTTTTACTTCTTGGTGACTTTAATCTTGGATTATTAGATCCCATGACTCACATGCTGGCGAGATCACCAGTAATATCTCAAATCTAGGATTCTCTCATCGCATTCTTGAACCTACCCACTCCAAACGGAGGATGCTCAATTGGTTGCCGACTTAAATTGTAACATGTATATCATCTCTAACGACCCCTGTGCTTGGTCAGACCACCACATCATCATTTTTGACATACCAGCCATAGATCCCCACACCAAACCCAATATTGCGCCATCCATCCCTACTAGAAACAAAAAGGATATTACCAAGGCCAAACTTCTCCCCCAATCTTGCCCATACTTAATAATCATGCTCTCTCACCTGACGACCCAATGATCCTGGTGGACATCTTCAACCAAACCTTGCTCAAAGCCATTAACAGCATAGCACCGCTTAAAACTAGGAAACCTAAACAGCGTGCACACCTCAACTCCTGGTTCATGCCATATCTTAGAACACTTTGCAAAGTAAAGCAGAGCACTGAAGCACTCTCGAAAAGCCTACCCTGCGAAACTAACAAAGACAACCTAATTCTAGCAACCCTTAATTACAAGGAAGCAATTCTACAAGCCAAAAAAGAGACGTACAACCAACGTATCTCACAGGCCGAATCTAACACGAAGGAATTATTCAAAATTCTTAAAGAATTAGAAGCCCCATCCTCCACCCCAGATAACTGCAATAAGGACAACACCTGGTGTGAAAACATTCAAAAAGTTCTCCTTAATAAAATATCTACACTACAGGCAAAAATGAATATCAAGCAAAATTGGCTACAAACATCTTCCCAAAGCAAACCGTTGACCAATAAACCCCTATTTACGCACACTACTTTTAGCTTTGCCCCTCTCACCATTAACGAGGTGGAAAGTATCGTTAGTAAATTGAAACCATCCAACTGTCAAGGTGACTCCTCTCCCGCCCCTATCATCAAGGAATCTGCCCATGAACCTGCTCCTTTCATCACTTCCTTTATTAACTCCTCATTCCATCCAGGCAATGTTCCCAATAACCTTAAGGACGCTTGGGTGATCCCACTGCTGAAAAAACCATCGCTGGACCCGAGTATCCCCACTAACTATAGGCCGATCACCACGGTCCCTTTCTTATTGAAAATTCTGGACAGGGAAGCATATTTACAGATTCAAAAATACCTAGATAACAACAACTTGCTTGGCACAAGACAATCTGGTTTCCGTCCCAAAATGGGACGGAAAGAGCCCTACTAGATCTGAAAACCCAAATTGAGGACCTAAAAGATAATGGCAAATTGGCCCTACTACTACTCCTCAATCTATCGCAGCTTTTGATCTTGTCAACCATCAAATCCTCTGTCACCACTTGAAATCTGCTGTCCACTTCTCCGCAAAAGCTACCAAATGGATCAGCTCCTTCCTGGACAACAGGCAGACGAGGGAATTCTCACCTACCGGTTCTGCAGAACCTAGTCCGGTGCTTTGTGGGGTACCTCAGGGCTCTTGCACCTCACCAACGCTCTATAACGTCTTCACTAAAGCACTGTTTGATGTTCTTGATTATCTGGGTGTCACCTACACCTATCAAGTCATCCAAGCCTGGATGGCCCAGCATGAGCTCTGTCTTAATGATGATAAGACAAAGCTCCTCATCCTGGGCTCTCAACAACGACTGAACAGACTCGACCATACCTTCAAAACTTTCAACATTGATGGCAACACTATTAAAGTCTCTTCCGATACCAAAACATTGTGAATTTACCTTGATTCCACCCTATCACTTAATAGACAAACTAACGCAGTTGTCTCCAAGCTAGCCTACTGTAATGCCCTATATCTTGGGACTAGCCAACGTAACCTGAACAAACTTCAGGTTATGCAAAATAAAGCAATTAGAGCTGCCCTCAACATCTCTAGATCTTCACACATCTCCGAGACAAGGAGAAGCTTACAATGGCTATCAGTGACACAAAGAATTTCTCTGAAATCTCTTACCCTCACACATAAATGTTTGAACAATCAGGCCCCCACCTATCTCTACTCTCGCTTCTCTGACTACTTAGATCGGCTCAAACACACTGTCTGACCATCCCCAGATACAAATTACAAAAAGCTGGGGGAATCAGCTTTCCTGTCCTTGCCTCCAAACTATGGAACTAGATTCGTCTACCTATTAGATCTCAACATTCTCCTACCCTCTTCAAACATAGAACCAAATTATGGCTAGCTACCAACGTTGCCTATATGACGAAACTTATTTCAGGACTCTCTCTCGGCTCTCAAACTGCCTTCGCCTGTATGTATTCTTGCTAACTGTAGCTATTGTGCACAGCACATTGTAAACTATGTACAGCTTTACCGCGACTGTAGATATTCCTGCACATTATGTTGTATACTATGTATAACCTTATTGTATGTATATGTTGCGCTAACTTTCCACTTTAAAATGTAACCAGTACTGTATTATACTACCTTTGTCAAGATATGCGCCCAGTTGACCTTGGGCCTGGCTGCGCTATATAAATAAATAAAATGCAAATACAATATATTTTATTTTCTGTGCTGAATAGCATTAAACACATTCAGCAATGTCTCCCTTGCTACCCCTAAAAAAAAAAGAAAACACTTTTTCTTTCTTTCAAGCAAGGTCCTGGGTTGTGGCCAGCGCCATGTGGCTCTTTGCTTCTGGAGTGACTGGATTTTTTGTTCAGGCCTCTTAAGAAGAAAAAAAGAACAGGGGTTCCACAAGTCTAACACTTTCAGCAGTGACCCTAAATAAGAATGAATGGAAATACCAGATCAGTTGTCTTTCTAGAGTTCTTTACAATAATTGCTAGACTCATTAAAGGTTTATTTCAGGCACACTTCAGTGGGTGAGGCACTGATTTAGTCTGTTCTTAAACACCTCAACTCAGCCTTTCATCCATCTCAGGTTGATAAATGAGTACCAACACATTTGGGTGATATTGTATATATATATATATATATATATATATATATATATATATATATATATATATATATATATATATATATATATGTGTTCTATATAAAGTGCTTAAGCATAAATGCTATATAATAACACATCATCATTTGGCCAAGGACGTCTGCTTGCAGTCACAGTAATCTGGTACTGTGGGCCTATACACAATGATTTTAACGATACATATGGCGATCCATTCTTGTATGAAATGTATATCACATTATAGTGATATCATAACCATATTTTTCATAGTGTGCTTAGGAAAAATGCTATGTGATACCGCTTGTCTCTTCAGGGTGCAGTCACATTACATCTCTTCCTGTGATGTCATCAGAGGTCAAGGGCCGTGTGATGTCACGTCTGCTCCCCCTGGCATTTTGGTGAAATGACGTCCCTGCCTACTAACACACTGGGGGTAAAGCATATCCATAAATGACTATACTTAAGCATCAGGCTGAATATGTGCAATGTGGTATTACATGATATGTGGGTGATGTACTGTGTGCTGTACATGCTTTTGGAACAGTCGATGACTTGGATGATCCTTGCATTGTTCTTAAAACTAATATCCTGTTTACTTTAAATTAAGGTTCCCCTGTGAGATCATTGACTCCATGCCCGAGGCGAGTAACATGAAAACTGTGCCCCACCTCAAATCGCTGTTGTCCTAAATTCACAGACTTCAGGTTGCAAATAGATTAACTGACATACTCAGCGACCTCTATGCTGTAAACAGTACACTGTGACATAAGGCATTGGAATTGTACAAATGTCCTGGTGTTGTGAGTGAAAGAAACTGTACTTTGGTACTGGGTGCTGTATTTATGAAGTGTTTGTGTGCAGTACAGTAATAGTGTTTTGGGGAAGTTGTGTGGTAATGGGGCATTGAGGAGCTGGGGCTCTATGTGGCTGTCACTTGAAGGAGTACACGGCAACCTGATATTTATTTGCTGTATTTATAGGCATTCTTTCTGTACATTATTGTAATGATGTGTTTACCTTAAATTCTAGGCTGCCCCCAATGATTCCTGGATTGTCTAAGGGTGTTTAAGGATCTGTAGATATTGCACTCCAAACTTTGGATTGAGACTGGGGAGGACTTCACACACAAGGAAACCTGACAAGATCAATCACTGCTTTCATTGAAAGCTAGTGCATTTTTGGGTCCTGATTGGCCATACCCACATCTGATTGAAATTGTCTGGGCATAGTCCATGGGCTATTTGAAGAGTGTTTAAAAGTCTGTGAACAATAGAGATATTTTCAAAAGACATTTAGAGAAGGACTTTTTGTCAAATTAAAAATGTATTACCAGTGGTTGTTAGACAGAATGGGCGAGCTGTTAGTGTATGTTCCTGTATCCCATGAATGTATTCTATCTGTCAACACGTGCACATGCTATCCATATGTTTACACACATATTATGGACAATAATTAAACCTCCTCTCTCACATACACATGATGCCAAGTGGATCCAGTAAAACCTCAGGGAACATGGCAGCACAAATGCACATAAAGTGGTGGGAGATATGGAAAGTGAGAGGACTGGCATAAACATTAGGAGTGGAGAATACATGAGCAGTGCCAAGTCTGTTCCTCGTATTAACTATGTTAGGTGTCTGTAAAATAATAGAACTGTGTTCACATTTGGCACCTCTCCCACATCCAACACTTAATTATCACTTACATTTATTTCGTATTTTATTTTTGCATTTATAGAAGTGCAACAAACCCTCAGTCATCAGGGTGCTAGTTAGAGTAAGTGTGAAGTGACATTCTTAAGAGTGCAAGACCACGCATACAAGCTACAACAAACAGGTGGTTGTTATTTAAAAGTATAATATGGCAGAGCCACGCCTCATGGTGCAGGGGGTTACATCAGGTATACTGATACCCGAAAGACAAAATTGGGTAAATGCACAGTCTGGGAAAGCAGCACCTTTGACTTCATTTCCTGAAGTCAAATGGAGTGGTGCATGGTGGAACCAGCTTAGACTAAGGCCTTTGCTACAGTTTAAACGAGAGGCTGCAGCTCTACATTCACTGCAATGTCCAACAGGCCAAGACAGAAACAAACCATGTAATTGCCCTGCCTACAGTAGCATATGTGCCCAGAATGATGCAGTATGGTTGGGCTTTGATAATGCAATATTTTAATAGACCAAAGCCTGTGGCCGATAGGGTGATTACAGTGCTCTGGAGAGCCACAGGTTGCCTACACCAAATATAAAGTACTGTGGATGTTTTGATTTCCTCATGGCACTAAGCTTGACAGAGATAGAGAATCAACACAGTGCTCTTCGGTTTTATATTTATTTTATTTACATATGCTGATTCAACGTGAATTTCCTTTTAAAAAATACACACATAAATGAGCATTCATGAATCATCACGCTTTAGAGTTCCTGAACTTTTGTATGCATTTCAGTATTTTTGTATCTTGTTTAATTGATTAAGTGTTTAAGGTTAACTGGTAACGAAATATACACGGCAATAAAATAAAAATACATAATCATCTGGTTGGTCAGTAGGGTGATGCTGTTTTGTGGTGTTTCATTTAGAGTCATTGATGCTACAATTCATGTGTTTTGTCCGGTGATGGATTGGGCATGGACTTGCCTAACTAAGGGGGTTGCGTATGGACATGTATGAGGGGGTGGGCAATGGTTGCCAGGCATGCCATTGCTGCACCCCCAATATTTTAGTGATCTTATTCGTGCATTGCTGGATGGCAACCCAAATGTAACTAGGATAAAGGATAGAATAATGTTCTAAACAGTAAGACACAGGGTTGTCATGTTATCTAACCCATCAAAGTTAACATTGCTTGTCTGCCACAGTAATTGCCCTCAATTGGTAGTCAAACAATGGGGCACATACACTATTTTTCGTTAGAACTATGGTGCAGGGTGAAGCATCTGTTATACCACAGGGACCAGGTGGAAATATAAATTGCAAGGAGTTATGTTATGTTATGTATACTTGTATAGTGCCGGCAGCCCGCAGGCAACAGGGTGCTTGTAACATACAACATAAACTGTATCTACCGGATACACCATTAGTAATCCCAACTAAGGCTCTTAGTTTCTTGACTGGGTTTAATCACTTGAAGAGACATGTTTTCAGGAATTTCCTGAATGTAAGGTAATTCTCTTCCAGCCGCAGAGTGAGTGGCAGTTTATTCCACTGTTGCGCAGCAAGCACTGCAAAGGATCTGCCCATTCCTGCCTTAAGCTTGTATCTTGGCATGTTGAGTAATCCTTTGTCTGCTGAGTGTAGCTGTTTCAGAGGTGTGTATCTTACGAATTGCTTCTTGAGGTAGAGGGGAGAGTCTCCAAACAGGCACCTATGTATGATGGGCATAGATTTGAAGTTCACCCTGTCCTCCACTCTAAGCCAGTGCAAAGATGTTCTTGCCGTTGTTATGTGATCTCTAATTTTTAGTCTCTTCACTATCCGTGCTGCGTCATTTTCCATGACTTGACACCTAGCTAGTTGCTCCTATTAACAAGGCATTGTCATAATCCAATTTAGACAGTACTATAGCTCTCACAATAGTTGCTGTGTTCTCCTCATTCAGATACGGTCTAATTTCTCTCATGAGACGTAGGTGATATGCTGTGTTTTTGTGCAAATAGTTGACCTGAGCCTCTGAGCTGACTGTGGCATTAACCATCATCCCCATTGTCTTGCTCATGACTTGAATTTTCGAGAAGGTCTCATACTCCACTCTTAATTTGGCACTAGCTGAGCTGGTTCCAAAGATCATGTCATGATCTCTGCTTCCAAAAGGTCAGGGTTTTCCCAACTCCCTTGGAAGCAGATCCATAACCCAGGTTCCGAGTGCCAACCAGTCCCAATTGGGACCTTTTGGACCCAGTCCTGGCGCCAGTGGCACCAGGCTCATAAATATGCCCAGTCCCAGCGCTGGAAGCGCCGGGCTCATAATGCTTGGGTGGACTTACCTGCAGCAGACCATGCTGCTTACTTGCCTGCCAGTTGAGCCTCTGATCCCCTTCTGTTTTGGAACTACTTTTCCTGTTGGGTGGGGCTGGAGCCACTCCCTAGATTCAGAACACTGGAACTCTTCTGGAAAGCAGGAACTCTTTTCTTACCTAGGCGTGGCTGTGGAAGGAGACACCGAAGCACTACAGGAGGCTATTTAAACCACACCCGGTGGATGAATCTTGCTTTGCGTTATTCTGCAACCTCTGCAGCAGAACGCTCATCGTGTCTTCTGCATCCGGTCCTGGGCCTAAGGAAAAAGGCTTACCATCCTGAATCCAGTCTTCAGCAACACCTATAAAGACAAGAAAGAACAGGTTAGCATTTCGGCATCTGAAAGGCAAAGGCTTACCATCCTGAATCCAGTCTTCAGCAACACCTATAAAGACAAGAAAGAACAGGTTAGCATTCCGGCATCTGAAAGGCAAAGGCTTACCTACTCTTCGTGCGCTCCGGAGGTCTTCACACTGCATTCCGGCATCTGAAAGACAAAAGCTTACCAACTCTTCGCAGGCTCCGGAGGCCTTCGGCGCTGCATCCCGCATCTGAAAGACAAAACAAGGTGCGTTTAAAGACATTGGGGAACTTTAATACTCACGTGCCATTACTCCTTTCCACATCTAATCCAGTGGGTATTCCGGCACCCTGCAGCCGCTCCGAACTCGTACCTGCAAAATAAAAAGACAGTTAGAGCGCATCGTGATGCAGGCAACAAGCGCTTACTTACGTGCTTCCAGGCGCTTCTATTCATCACACGGGCTCCATCTTCAACTCACTTCAGCCCGTCATCCGCCATCGCCGGAACCCTGCAAAACAAGAGACATCATTACTAAAGACTTTAAAGACATTTGAATGACTCGAAACTTACCGTTCGTGCAGTAAACGACGGACAGCAGTCCTCTGAAGTCAAGAGGCCTGCGCTACCTATCCAGTGAAGAAACTGGTTACAGCACCCTGCCCCGAGGCAGATGGAGAGCTCGGCATTCACTTACCTAAGGTGAGAGCGTTAACCTTTGGGGGTCTACAGGAGAGGAGAAGAGGAAAGAGATAGGGACACCCCAATAACCCCAGTTCATTAACCCCATATTTTCTATCTGCAGACATCTTACTCTACACGTCAGGCATACAGTGCACAGAGGTCCAGCCCAAGAGCCAACCGCGTGCTACACATCACCTTTGGAGATACGGTAGTCGCCCAGTCAAGACCGGCGCCTCTGCGAGAATCAGGTGAGCGTTACAGAACGCAAAGCCTACCGCAAAACTCTCGCCCAGGCGCTATGGAAACCTCGGATACTGACCCCCTAGCCCGGTTACTTGGGGAACTAAGGGCAGAAGTGCATGCAGCTCGTCGGGAAACGAATGCTCTAAGAAGGGAACTAATTATTTCCAAGGGGAGAACAGACAATCTTGCTAGACAAGTGCTACAGTCACAAGCCGGACAGACCCCGTTACCCGCATCAGGGGCAAATCTTCCTTCAACATCCTCTATGAATCCAGTGCAGATCAACCTACCTGGGAATGTACCTCTGGCTCCGCCCGAACGATTTTCTGGTGACCCAAAGAGGTTTGCAGTATTTATCAATCAGTGCCGGTTGCACTTCTTATGCCGGCCAGCAGCCTTTCCAACTGATCAAGCAAAAGTAGCTTTTGTACTTTCGTACCTTAGTGGCAATGCGGCAGACTGGTCGATCCCTCTAGTTAATCAAGATGATCCGGTTCTCCATGATTTTCAAGCCTTTCAGCTTAGTATGGAAAAACTGTTCGCAAGACATTCACAGGGGCAGGCCTTGGACAATGAGCTTCTTTCGTTGCGACAGGGTAATCAAGACCTTTTGGCTTATATTGCATCTTTCAATAGACTAATAGTGGAAACTCAATGGCCTGAGGTCAAAAGAATTACGCTGTTTTATAGAGGTCTACGTGAAGATCTCAAAGACGTTTTAGCCCAAGTAGTGAATCCCCCACAAGACTGTTCGGATTATATAGACTTGGTCGTTCAAATAGATCACAGGCTGCAGAACAGGAAGGCTGATCGTTCCAAGTTTGATGCTCGAGTATTTTCCAAACCGCCAACTCCTTCCAAAGGAGTAGACTCCGGGGAACCCATGCAAATAGGGGGTCTGAAAGGTCCTCTAACACAAAGGGAGCGGGAAAGGAGGAAACAGTTGCAATTATGCCTATATTGCGGAAACTCAGGGCACTTTCTTCGAGACTGTCCGGTGAAACCTGCCAAGAAGGCAGTAGGAGCTGCAGTTACCAAAGTTACAAACTCTGAGCAGGGAAACGACCTCGCCCGACAAGAATAGAGGTCCTCTTGCCGAGCGTGAAAACCAGTTCCGTGACCTCGCATTTCGTGATACCTATGGTCCTCATTAGCCCTGATAATCCGGATCGATTACATGCAATTGAAGCTTACGTCGACAGCGGTGCCATCGGCAATTATGTGGATCATGAAATGGTTTTGAGGATGAATCTAACTCTTTGTCCCAAGGCTGTAAAGGACGTCATTACTACGGTGGATGGTACGGAGATAGCCTCCGGGCCAGTAACGCATACCACTCAAGAGGTGACGCTAGTAAGTCAAGATGGACACCATGAGAAGATCGTGTTCGATGTGATCAAGGCCCCTCAGTTTCAGATTATTTTAGGAATACCTTGGTTAGAGAAACACAATCC
This sequence comes from Ambystoma mexicanum, assembly GCF_040938575.1. Lineage (NCBI taxonomy): Eukaryota > Metazoa > Chordata > Amphibia > Caudata > Ambystomatidae > Ambystoma > Ambystoma mexicanum. The sequence continues at coordinate 902,149,407 of NC_090937.1, read as the reverse complement.
TCTGATCGATTGGCGAGCAAGAACGGTCCAGTTTCCAGAATGTGTCTCTACTTGTCACCCTCCACCTGGTGTTGCACTGGCCGCAATTTCTTCAGAGACTCCCCAGTTACCTCCCGAATACCTAGAATACCAAGATGTTTTCCGGAAGGATCAGGCTAACTCTCTACCTCCTCATAGGTCTTATGACTGCCAGATAGACCTGATACCTGGATCTACTCCTCCTTGTAGTAGAATTTATGCCCTCACCGAGCCTGAGAACCTTCACCTTCGACAATACCTGGATCAATACCTGGCAAATGGGTTTATTCGTCCTTCCAAGTCCCCTGCTTCTTCAGCTTTGTTCTTCGTTCCAAAAAAGGAAGGAGACCTTAGAACTTGTATCGATTATCGCTCCCTGAACCAGATCACCGTTAAGAATAGATATCCGTTACCTTTGATCCCTGAACTCCTGGACCAAGTCAGAAAAGCATGCATATATACAAAGCTGGATCTTAGAGGAGCTTACCACTTGGTACGAGTAAAAGAGGGCGATGAATGGAAGACGGCCTTCCGCACCAAGTATGGGCTATTTGAATATCAGGTCATGCCTTTCGGACTTTGCAATGCCCCGGCCGCCTTTCAATATTTTATGAACGATGTCCTCAGAGAGCTCATAGATGTATGTGTTGTTGTTTACATTGACGACATCCTCGTTTATTCTTCATCGGAATCTGAACATCGGAAACACGTGAAAATGGTCCTCGAAAGATTGCATCAACACAAACTTTTCGCTAAGTTGGAAAAATGTGTTTTCAACGTTACTGAAGTTGAATTCTTGGGATTCATATTATCACCTGGCGGAGTGCGTATGGATTCGAAGAAGGTCGATGCAGTTCTCAAATGGCCATCACCATCCTCCGTAAAAGGTGTGCAAAGCATGTTAGGCTTCGCTAACTTTTACCGCAGGTTTATCCCCGAATTCTCTCGAATAGTCCAGCCCATCACTGCCTTGTTAAAGAAAAACAAACGTTTTGAATGGTCTACCGAGGCGGAACAAGCTTTCCAGGATTTGAAGACTAAATTTATCTCTGCACCAATCTTAAAACACCCTCGCCCCGAACTCCCCTACATCGTGGAAACTGATGCTTCAAGCCTTGCCATGGGGGCAGTTCTATCACAAAAGGACCCGGTAACCAATCAGTTGCATCCCGTGGCATTTTGGTCCCGCAAATTCTCGCCTCCTGAAATCAATTACACGATTACTGACAAGGAACTTCTGGCTATCAAGTCTGCCTTTAAGGCTTGGCGGCATTACCTGCTGGGGGCCCGACACACCGTTACTGTGATTACGGATCACCGAAACCTGCAATATTTGAAAACCGCAAAAGCCCAATCCTCTAGACAACTCCGTTGGGCATTATTCTTTGCCGAGTTTGACTTCATAATTACCTATCGACCTGGTACAAAGAACGGTAAAGCTGATGCCCTTTCTCGGATGGGAGTGGAAGAACACTTGATCAACCCCAAACCTGTACCAATCATTCCCGAACAAAGGATTCTGGGTGTAATCGCCACCGAATCCATAGAGGAAGTTAAGGATAAAGCCAGGCAACTTGTAACTCCAGCAGACATACAGAATTGGCATCTGCAGGGAAAGGACTTTGCAGTAAAGGACAACTTATTGTATTTCCAAGACCGATTATACCTACCCAGCACAGATTTACAGAAAAAAGTAATCTCTTGTTATCACGACTCTTTAATGGAAGGTCATCCCGGTATGGCCAAGACCTCAGAAAAGATCAAGCGCTACTTCTGTTGGCCGTCTTGGAAGAAAGATATCAGAGACTTTATAATGTCCTGTGGAGCATGCGCCCAAAACAAGAGTCAAAAGGAAAGACCAGCAGGCCTCTTACGCCCTATTGACATCCCACCTCGCCCTTGGCATACGCTTTCTATGGACTTCATCACCGATCTACCTCCATGCTCCGGATACAATACGATTCTAGTAATCGTGGACTTATTCTCCAAGATGGCGCATTTTATTCCGCTCAAAGGCTTGCCAACAGCAGCAACTCTGGCCCGAGAATTTCTCGAAAACATCGTCCGACTGCACGGTTTTCCTTCGGTTCTAATTTCGGATCGAGGTAGTCAATTTATTTCTCATTTTTGGCGAAGTTGCTGTCGGTCGGCTCAAATTGATGTGAGACTATCGACCAGTCACCACCCTCAGACCGACGGACAAACCGAGAGGACCAATCAAACTCTGGAACAGTATTTACGCTGCATGCTGCAACAAACTGAAAAAACTTGGAAAGATATCCTTTGGATAGCCGAATATGCCTACAATAACTCTGTTCATTCGGGAACTGGGAAAACCCCGTTTTTTCTTTTGTACGGCAGTCACCCTCGAACCTCGGAGTTGGATCCCCTCCAAGATCTTGAAACACCAGCAGTAGACTACCTGCATTCTACAATCACCCAAGCCTTTAAGGAAGCTGTTTCTGACCTTCAAAGGGCTAAAGAACAATACAAGAAAGGAGCAGATCAACATCGGAAGGAAGCCCCTAACTATCAAGTAGGGGATCAAGTCTGGTTATCCACCAAATATCTATCTCTAAAAGGGCCACGCACATTCAACCCAAGATACCTTGGTCCCTATTCCATCACTACCATAGTAAACCCAGTAGCGGTCAAGTTGGACTTGCCCCCGCACATGAAGATACATCCGGTCTTCCACGTCTCTCTATTAAAACCCGTGCAACCTCAAACCCGACTAACCAAATCTCCAAAACCTATCCTAGTTGATGGAGAACTCGAGTTTGAAGTTAAAAGCATTCTGGACTCCAAGATCTCCAAATCTAAACTATTCTACCTAATTGACTGGAAAGGCTACGGCCCCCAAGAGAGATCCTGGGAACCTGCTGAATATGTCCACGCTCCTCGCCTAATCAAAAGATTTCCCCGGACATTTCCTGACAAGCCAAAACCCCCGGAGAAGCCCGGTTTGGGAGGGGCCTTGAGGGGGGGTACTGTCATGATCTCTGCTTCCAAAAGGTCAGGGTTTTCCCAACTCCCTTGGAAGCAGATCCATAACCCAGGTTCCGAGTGCCAACCAGTCCCAATTGGGACCTTTTGGACCCAGTCCTGGCGCCAGTGGCACCAGGCTCATAAATATGCCCAGTCCCAGCGCTGGAAGCGCCGGGCTCATAATGCTTGGGTGGACTTACCTGCAGCAGACCATGCTGCTTACTTGCCTGCCAGTTGAGCCTCTGATCCCCTTCTGTTTGGAACTACTTTTCCTGTGGGTGGGGCTGGAGCCACTCCCTAGATTCAGAACACTGGAACTCTTCTGGAAAGCAGGAACTCTTTTCTTACCTAGGCGTGGCTGTGGAAGGAGACACCGAAGCACTACAGGAGGCTATTTAAACCACACCCGGTGGATGAATCTTGCTTTGCGTTATTCTGCAACCTCTGCAGCAGAACGCTCATCGTGTCTTCTGCATCCGGTCCTGGGCCTAAGGAAAAAGGCTTACCATCCTGAATCCAGTCTTCAGCAACACCTATAAAGACAAGAAAGAACAGGTTAGCATTTCGGCATCTGAAAGGCAAAGTCTTACCATCCTGAATCCAGTCTTCAGCAACACCTATAAAGACAAGAAAGAACAGGTTAGCATTCCGGCATCTGAAAGGCAAAGGCTTACCTTCTCTTCGTGCGCTCCGGAGGTCTTCACACTGCATTCCGGCATCTGAAAGACAAAAGCTTACCAACTCTTCACACGCTCCGGAGGCCTTCGGCACTGCATCCCGCATCTGAAAGACAAAACAAGGTGCGTTTAAAGACATTGGGGAACTTTAATACTCACGTGCCATTACTCCTTTCCACATCTAATCCAGTGGGTATTCCGGCACCCTGCAGCTGCTCCGAACTCGTACCTGCAAAATAAAAAGACAGTTAGAGCGCATCGTGAAGCAGGCAACAAGCGCTTACTTACGTGCTTCCAGGCGCTTCTATTCATCACACGGGCTCCATCTTCAACTCACTTCAGCCCGTCATCCGCCATCGCCGGAACCCTGCAAAACAAGAGACATCATTACTAAAGACTTTAAAGACATTTGAATGACTCGAAACTTACCGCTCGTGCAGTAAACAACGGACAGCAGTCCTCTGAAGTCAAGAGGCCTGCGCTACCTATCCAGTGAAGAAACTGGTTACAGCACCCTGCCCCGAGGCAGATGGAGAGCTCGGCATTCACTTACCTAAGGTGAGAGCGTTAACCTTTGGGGGTCTACAGGAGAGGAGAAGAGGAAAGAGATAGGGACACCCCAATAACCCCAGTTCATTAACCCCATATTTTCTATCTGCAGACATCTTACTCTACACGTCAGGCATACAGTGCACAGAGGTCCAGCCCAAGAGCCAACCGCGTGCTACACATCACCTTTGGAGATACGGTAGTCGCCCAGTCAAGACCGGCGCCTCTGCGAGAATCAGGTGAGCGTTACAGATCATGAGCTCTGTTTTCATGTTGTTCTGCACCCAGTTTTGTTGCATCTATAGGTCTATTTTGCTGGACACTTCAGCTATTTAGGCACTGTCCCGGGTATAATCTCCCTCCAGTTCAATAATAACAAGTTGCGCATCGTTGCAGAATTTGTGAAAAAGACAACAAACTCATCCAACAATTCACGTAGGCTTCTCATGTATATATTGAACAGCAGCGGGGATAAACTTGCTCCTTGAGGTACTCCGAAGATGATAGCTATGGCCTCAGAAAACATATCCCCCAGTGCACTCTGGCGTGGTGCTCCATAAGAAAGGATATAAGCCATTCCAAGGCAACCGTAGAACACTCGACTATTCTTTTCAGCGCTCTTACTAGGAGCTGATGATCTACCAGATCAAAGGCAACGTTAACATCAAGAAACATCAGCATCCCTGTTTTGCCTCTGTCAACTAATTCCAACATACGACTTTGCAGGTCTAACATGGCCGTCTCTCTACTATAGACGGCCCTGGAACCTGATTGTTGTTTGTGCAGTGCTACCTGATCTTCTATATGTTTCTGCAGTTGGTTAGTTGTTATTTTGTATAGTATCTTGATGATGCAATTAGAATTAGTAATCGGATGAAGATTACCTGGGTCCTTAGGATCTAGCCCAGCCTTTTTGACCAAGGACGTAATTGTTACTTTTTTAATTTCCTTAGGCACTGAGCCTTCTCTAAACAATTAATTAATTATTTTAACAAACACTGAAGCAAATATTTCTTTATTTTCTAAATTAATTTTTGATGGGTAGTATGTTTTCCGCACATGAGGTAGGGTCCATTTGCTTCAATACCCCCAGCATTTCTATTTCTGAGACTGGTGTAAAGTTAAAACTGTCTATGACACCCAGTTTAAGACAATCTCTCTCCAGCGTACATTTTCCTGCGAGTTCTCTGGCCTTAATTATGCTGTTTCCAGCATTTTATGTTTTTGCTGCAAAGGCATTTTGGACTATGTTGCAGTCTTCCTAAGATTGAGAGAGAGGCGGCGTGAGTGTCTTGTGGTTTCTTGATACTTTTTATTTTATAATTTCACATATGTTGCTAGTGGAATTTGATGCTGCTGCAATTTCCTTATTATAACAATTGCCCTTTGCTTCACTTATGCTTTCTCTGTAATTTTTATTCACCTGCTTCCAATTCTCCTTGTTTTCCTAAGAGTGGTTTTGGTGCCACTTTCTTTCTAGAGCTCTTTTTTCTACTTTCTGTTTATTTAGCTCTTCACTGAACCACATCTGGTGTTTACTATTTTTTCTAGCTATTTTGGTTTTCAGTGGTGCTTCTTGGTCCACCAAATTTTGAATTTGTGTTAAGTATTTGTTTAGCATCACTTCGCAGCTATCTTGATCTTGCAACGATTTCAAAATTCTGGTTATGCAAGGTTGAAGTTTTTCTGCACCCATTTTATTTAAAGTCTCTACTCAGCGCAGTGCTTTAATATGAGGGTTGTGTTGCTGTTTGGGAGTTTCCAGTATTACCTCAAAAGAAACCAACAAGTGATCGCTCCAAATGCATGGTTCTGTGGTCACCACCTGGGTCTGTAGGTGTTGAGTTAGAGCCCAATCTAATTGGTTTCCTTGTGGAGTTGTCGGGTCTTGGTTAATCACAAAATAGTCTAGGTGTTTTAATGTGATCTCCAGTGAAATGGCTTCTTTATCTATCACATTCCCTCTCCAGTAATTCAAATCGCCAACTAACAATGTAGATGTATTTAATGATTTCAAATTTGTTAACTGAGAGCAGAGCTCATTAGCAAAATCAGAGACTAAAGATGGAGGTCTGTAGATAACTACAATGTTGAGTGATCAAGGTAATTGGTGGGCCCATCTCCAACGCACATGAAAGTGATGATGTGGGGGAAGCTGTCATGGTGATGCTTTCACGGAAATAGGTGTCATGGGAAGAGGTCTCAACAACCAATTATCATGATCTGAGTGTTGAGGGACAGAGGAGAGCTTCGTGATGACGGCTACATTTGTGGAGGTGAAGTTCATGGGTAATGATATTTGAGGATGCTGGGGTGGAGAGCATGTAAGGCTTGCATAGAAGTAATGGCCTCTTTCTGCTGGGGTTTCTCTTTAAAGATGCATTACTATTTTCAAGTGGTGACCCCTATTAGTGGCTTCAGTGATTCTATCTCTCATTTGACTTGCACAGCCACCTCCAGATCCTCAACGTGTTTTCAGAGTTTCTTAGTAGGTGCCCATTGTTGTTTATGGAGTACAAACATCATCTTTAGCTACACAGTTCATTGAAAGTCCTCTGCATCCTTTAACATGGACATCAGGGACAGCCAGTCATGTGCCAGGCTCTTTCTTGTAGGCATCAAAAAGTCATTGAGTTTCATTGGAATGATATGCTCGATTCATATAGCCTCTTCTTTTTCAGCTCTTAAGTACCATTGCTGATTCGGTAGGCATATCAGTCTGAATCCTGCAACTTTTTCTGTTTGATGGTGTCACCCAGTAATGCATTCAGCAATGGCACTTCCTTTATCTTAACTCTATCATTAAACACACAGGCATGTTGTTTGGCCCATGCACACTCTCCCAATAAGTTGTGTACAGTGGCAATGTCGCTGTCATAATGAGGCCCGGCACTGGCAGAAGTAACATCAGTGTTGGATCTAAAGTTCAGTGTGTGTTGTGGACAGGGCATGCAGGTGCAAACATGTCAACCCCTGTTAAATATTTAATGACAAGGAAATACCATGTGATGAAATTATAGCACGCATCTCCCATGGCTGGATACGTCGTGTATCACAGATAACTTGAGGCAGACATAGTGATAAAATATGTTGAGCACAGGGCCATTTTAAGCAGCAAAAATAGCAATGTGTATACATTTTACTGTCAAGCACAGTGATATGATTTGTATTTAGCAATGCATTTGGAGAAGTAAGGATATGTTCTTCCTTGACTGGAAAATATTACCACTTCTGCAAGTTTACATTTCAACCTCAACTTTATATTAACGTAAGTTTTTTTCAATCAGTATATCCATACATGCAGTAAAAACTGTTACCGGAGAGTCAAATATGTAAGATAACCAAATGTTGTTTATCTGGTTATCAGAAGAGAGCCAAAAAACAGAGTAAAAAGGCCTGCTCTTCCCTTTGTTTATTGTGACTCTGACATCCAGAACATTGATTGCACGTTTTCAAATCTGTGTTACCTGTAATTTCCTTAGTCATATCTGTCCTTTCACTGAACATGGAGGACGACCATTGATAAATTGTTCCAGTGAATAGGGTGCCAGATAACACATGCCGGATAATAGTGCCTTTCCTGTTATTGTTTCCCTTTGGTTAAAATCTTGGAACATAACAATCATAAAACGTTTTTCTCTTTGAACTGTGTAGGCCTCTTGTAATTCGATTTAGCACACACTTTGTTCTGCCAGACAAGTCTGTAATGGGTGATGCACCCTCGTTAGGGCCATCAAGGACAGCATCCATACATGGACACATCATAAAACAGTATTAATGCATAATTACGTACCAGTAGACATATGAAAAGGTATTCATTTGATAACACAGAGGAACATGTCACTTTCAGTAATTGCACATTTCCTTTGCTGGGTAAGGTTCACGGATTTTGGATCACGATCTGGTGAGAAAAAGAGTTGAAGGGATAATAAAGGACACTTATGTCAAGGCAACTATATTGTGTTTGTGCTGCTAAGACTGTTGCAGAAGGTAGTGACGTTAAATCTAAAAATGTTAACTCATTACCTGGCCATGTTGCAATGGATTTATCAATTTGGTAACTTTAACACATGCTGGTGCTTCATAGATGTAATCAAATGTTACTGCCACATGCACATGCTAGGCCTACTCTATTTATGTATTTTACTTATTTTGTTCACATTTCCCCTAGGATTTGTGGTTGCATTGTTGCTCACAATCAAGCCTCACAAGGCTTTTCTCTTGTTGAATGCTAAACTGTTTTTATGTTTGAGGTGTGTATGCACTTTAGCTTACCAGGGTAAGATGCAATGCACAGAAGCTTCCCTTTATTTGTTTAGGTGTCAGCCGTGGTGAATACATTTGGCCAAATCCTGAATCACCCAAATGTCTTTCAATCATGAGGGTCTACAACCATGTTTTAGCTCACTGCACCCTTCACAGTATGAAGTTAATGGAATAGGTCAGAGGTTTAGAAAATATCCTGCTAAGTATGTTCATTGAAAGCAAAGTGTATAAATACCTATGGCTTGCATCTGGATGTCTCTTTGACATAAAAAACAAAATGAACACTTTTTACTCGCATTACTATGCGAAATGTGCATGTTCAGCTATTTAAAGAAGTGTCATGCACATTTCCAGGGGGCTGTGTGGCAGCACACATAATGTGCAGGCCAGCCCCCTTACATACATTAGTGCAGCGAGTATGTATGGCATGCCCTCCATCCAGAGGTCTCTTATTGTAGATACGTTATGTTTTGTTCCCAATAGGCAGAACTCATAACATTGCAATGCTACCTGACTAAACGCCAGAGTCTACATCACAAAAGCTTGACATGTGATTGACTCTGCCCTACTTGACTTTCTCTGGTTAATGACGTTCAGCTTTGGACTCTCCCTTTTTTAAATTTTAAATCATTAACATCAGTAGACCTCATGAAAGAAACTTCATGCACCCCTAATGCATGACTAACACTTATCCATCCCAAAAAAGGCTTTCAGAGGTCAATGTCTGTTATGAGTTCCCTATATTGTAATTTCACACCTGGGGAAGGGTGCTCAGCCAATCAGGTGGCTGGAACAATGGGGGAGAATACACAATCCCTGCCCGTTGTCCCAGCCACCCGAGGCCCTTCCCCGGGTGGAATTATTATTTTTCTTATAATATCGGGAGGCAACAGGGCCGTTAAAGGACATGCCTGCTCTCCTGCCAGGGCCTGAAAGCCATATTATATACCTCAATAATACACAATGTGTATACCTCTGAGTGGTGACACTCAGACCCAGGCAAGGCTGACATGACTCTGCAGAACTGACATGCAATCTAACAATTCCAAACATCAGCTTTACTAATCTGATCATCTTTAGGAGTTCTTCTCATACAGATTCAAACGTGGGGCCTGCAGGTCAAACATATATCTCTGCTGTTGGTGCATGTATCTACCATGGTATCTTACAGCAGAGTGTAAAGTGCTATCCGGATTGGATACCATTAACAGGTGCCCAGGACTCCATTTCATCTTGCTAACACCTGACCCAGTCCCACTCCACTCCTCCATTTCCCCAAATGCTTTCTACCTTCATGAAGCAAGTTATTTTGTTTATGATTCTTCTCACAAATCATCCCACATCTATGCGGAATTCTGCAAAACGTTCCTGAAGGGTTCTGGCTCTTAAATGAGATTCAGACAGATTATAGCTGGAAGGAACATTCTTGGGAAACGGCAAACCTACCTGAATCTCAAAAGGACATTCCTGGGAGCAAGTGGATAACTATTGAGAACGTTTGCCCAAGATTATTTACATCTATTCAATCATAATTTATTTTGTCTTGACCCCCCATTAGCAATCCTTATAATCTGAAAATGTGTAAGAATCATAATTAGCTCGTGCATTTGAACATTGAGAAAACAATTGCAGTCATTATAATTTAACAGACAATAAAAACGTGATTTATATTGCTTTTCAAACAGCATCAAAGGTAAACATTGCATCCCACGTCAGTGTTGAAACCACTGACTTCACTGTATAGTATTTTTTAGTGTTTGCCCAATGGTGAGCAGGCAACTGCTATCGGAGAAGCTTGCAAGGTCGGGCCTTCTTAGGGGTCTTCAGAACATTCTAGTTCACTTGTGCAATGGCTCTAATGTTCAGGTAAGACTGGATCATCAGGGAGCCCTTATTGAAATGATGATGACATATGTAGGCCCGAGGAAGGGCTGCATTTGTGTGCCCTGCCTGTTTAATTTATATTTCTACGACATTGGCGAGGCACTGTAGAAAGCTGCTTTTGTTTCTCACATTTTGGGAGGCATAAAGGTTACTTGGCTCGCTTAAGCTGATGATTTCCTTTTATTTGAAAGAACTCAAATCGACATGTAGAGGCTGATTAATGCCTTTCACCAGTATGCAACAGAGAATCGTTTGAAAATCAAAACCTCTAAAACAAAGGTTTTTGCCATTAGGCCCTCGAATAAGCCCCAGAAATTCCATTGGTATGTCCACAAGGAGAAGTTGGCTACAATAGAGAATTTAGTGTATTTGGCTTTTCCGTTTGTTTCTAAGTCAAACAAAGCACTCATCTGGGAATATGTATCACACAAGGATAAAATGACGGCAGCCTAGATGAGATGGGTAAAATATATGGGAAATATGGGAAATGTATTGTTGCCCTGTTGATTACATTCGACAAACAAAAAGTCATCCCAAAAGTTATGTGTGCCAAAAAGGTATTCCAAGAGTCGTTTTATGATAAATTGGATAATTTAGAAGTGAAGATTTGGCAAAGAGTATCAGAATTGCCAAACTGTCTTCCAGCAGCAGTAATTCGCTTTGAGTTAGCTGAAGTCCTTGAAGGCTGTTACCAAATGGAGATTGCTCGCATTTTATAGGAAAATATTGATACCTCCAGACGACTCATTCTTCAAGGACTTACATCATCTGTCTACAGCAGAAAATGTAATGTAGTTTCGTGTTTCACCACACCAATAAAAGTCAGCTGTTATTAGGGGAGTTGAATTTGGCTCGTGCTATGTTAATCGGCAACCTGAATAAGGTGAAACAGGCACCATATGACAGGGATTAGATAGACATGTGCGGAACAACCCACAAATATTCACTATTTGCACAGCTTAAAAATGAACACAAAAAGTGGGGCATATTAGTTCCTTATTTGAAAAAGTCGCCCAGTAAATTCTTGCTCAGAAATTTGATGAGGTTCAGGTTGAATTTGATGTTGATGAGAGGAGAGAAATGCTAACTACTTGCCAGTTAATGCCTGAAGAGCTGTCTTTCTGCCGATTTTGTGAGAATGTAAATGAGTTGGAAACATTGCAGCATGTAATTATGGAATGCCCAAAGAGGATAGAACTACGAGTAACATGTCTAAACTGTTTGATAATAGAATGGATTTTATTGATGTAAATAGACTGAGACAATGGATTTTAGTGGCTCCTGTACGTCGCTGATTATAGCGGCAGTGAGGTTTTTGAGACAGCTGATTCATTATAGTTGTACACCTATTTAGTATTGTGCCATTCAAGAGGATTTTACAGCTGTATGTGTTTGTTGTGCACGGAACTATGGGCTGCCCGATTTAACTTGAGGTTATGAAATTTGGAGAGGAGCAGCATGGGCATATTGTCGCTACACATGAAGTATTTTCTTCTGGACACAAATGAAAGATCTGTTTTTCTTTGGCTTGTTTTATGTGTTGTTGATTTTTGCAAAGGTTGATTTATATTAACCAGAAACACAATAAATAAATACATAACTGAGATTCTGGCAGATTAGAGCTGGAAGGAAAATGCCTGGCAAACTGCAAACCTACCCGAATCTCAAAAGGACATATTTATGAGATCTATCTGCATCTGTACAATCAAAATTTGTTTTGTCTTGACCCCCGTTAGCAATGCTTCTGATTCTGATAGGAAAATTCGCACATATCATAACGAGCTTGTGCATATGAACATTTGAAACACAAATGCAGTCTTTAGAATTTAACAAATAATCAGTGTGAGCCCGGTTAAACCAAAAGGACCCAATAACAATTTAATGAAAATTGTAACTTAACCAGTACATGTTATATTTCATACATGTCAGTGATTACCACAGGCAAGTGAACCGTAAACCTTATTTATACACTGAAATTCATAATTATAGTGATACTTAGTACTTAGTCTGAGTATCAAGTATTTCAACATTACATCCCGTTATACTTGAAAAGGGAATTGTATTGGTATTAATTTTAACAATAAAATAAAATAATAAGTGCCTGGTGTGTGTGACAGACAAGGTGCGGTATAAAAAGTCAACACAACTGTGTTTCGGCCTTTAGCCTATTCTGATGGCTGTAAGTAGGATGCCATTCATCAGGACATGAAATTGCGATTTGGGGTCAGACAAACTCTTCTGCTATGAAATTTGTGCCCAAAATGTTTCAGCCCGTCAAATCAATGGTAGTATCGCGCCTCTTGCTGCAGCATTGATGGTCCACCCAGGATGGATACGGATTAGGACAATTTTTATCCTAAATCGAGAGCCCACTTGTGAGTGGTCTCCCTCAAACTAGGTCTTGGTCAAGCACCAAGTTGAGTAGGGCCCTCTAGTGATCCCAGTCTCCTCCTTTAGTTGGCATAAATTCCCTTAACATGGAAGGTCAGAGAGGATGTCTCCAACTATAATAATAACAGTGGCTAATTCTCATCACAAAGTTGTTTCTCTCTTGGATTATTTCTATTAACTTTTGTAATGTAACTTCCCAAAATGCCCTTGAGTTTAAATTGATGCACGTTCTGTGATTGCACTTCCAGTGATGGCACTACATCTGAACATTTATTTATTTTACATTTATAAAGCGCTCACACAGCCCGCAGGCATCGAGGCGCTGTTACAGGAATTGTTTGTTTTTCTTAGTTGCGAAATTGCGTTTTTTTTTTTTGTCTTAGTTACGTATTTATAACGCGCTTAAACACCCGGAGGTTTCTAAGCGCGGACCCGGGGATCGAACCTTTTGCTGCTTCGTGTCGTCTTGCTTCCAAGACGCGCACGCTGCCGCTGAGCTATCCTCCCGGGCTTGAGGGGGGCCCTGCATGTCCTTCCTATCTGGGAATAATAGGTAATCAGCATACATCCATGCTGACAGTCCTACTGCTTCTAGTTACACATGGGATTTAGAGAAAGAGGGGACAACTCTTCAAAGGTTGTTATGGCAAGACAATGGGGTGCCAGGTCTGAAAGCAGAGGAGAGTGCCTAAAAGGGAGGGAGTGAACAAAACGGAAGGAGTATCTGTGGACGTCTGCAGAGCTGTCAGTTTCCCAGCCCTGTTTTTTCACATTTGAATTCTGGGATATAGCTTTTCTTTTCAATTTTAAAATTAGGAAAATTAAGAACCCTACAATTCCAAGTTAAAAACAGTAGTAGGTGATTTTCTATTGCACAGCATTGGTAAAGTTAAGAACTCTCTGTGTATGTGTCACTGCTCATGTTTGTGCATGCAACAAGGTGTATGTGTGCATCGTGTGTTCATATATTTGTATGTACGTGTTTGGGTGCTTGTGTAAATGTGCATGAGCATTTCTGCACACGTGTGTGCATTGTACTGGATGAGCAGAGGGACGCCATGTTGCAGTGCATGCATTAGAAAACACACATTCCTGGGTCTACCAACTATATCATATGTTTTCAACCCGGAAGTAAGAGCTTGCAGAGTCTGTGGGATTTTCAATAAAGAAAGGGTAATTAAAAATGAGCTTATGCATACTTTAACTGGACGCGCTGTGCATCAAGGCTGTAGAAATACTTCCCCATGAAGAGTGGGTCAGGACAGGATAAAACAAAGGCCTCGGACAACCATGACAATCAATTTACGATGGGAAAATCCCATTGAAAAAATGCTTTGTAAATCAGGCCCATAAGCTTTTTCGCAACATTTCACTGTGTACTCGGCTTCGTTTAGAGTTCTAAGAATGGGAAAGCCATACACATCAGCAAAAACCCCACTACAGAGTAACCACAATCCTGCATCTGCACTTTTTCAAAGCACTTGCCACCACGGACTTTGACCTAGCATTAAACCGTCCTGGAGGCCCAGTAGCTCACACTTACCAGCCCCACTTGCTTCTTTCTCTCAATGGCTCTTTGTGTCCTGATGCATATATTCCTTTTCAGGCACACTGACATTCATCTCCACGCAAAAAGAAGACGGGCCAGACACACAGAAATCACGTGCCATGCTACAAAAAGCAAATGTCATGTTTCTCAGCTGCCGAACAGATGGAAAAACAAACAGAAGTGTGTTTTGATGGAACATTTTTGTATCTGCAAAATATTTCTTGTGCGTTATCAAATGTAAATATCGCACGTGTCTTGCATTTCTCTATACAGTGAAATCGCTTTATTATGAAATTAAATAGTGTCATAATCTTTTTATTTTTGCCCCCTGAAAATCTTTTTGCTAGTGTTCTTTCCATCTGCTAGAGCTGTGTGTGGTGGCCTGGACAGATGACACAACACTGTTTAAGTTTGGCAGGGTGTTCATTGGTATAACAAGTCCAGGGCAGGGCTAGTGCAAGTACTCACAGTTATGGCTGTCCAGTTCATGCAGTTACTTCACGGCAAGCTGTGTGTGTTGACTTTCACACACTAGAGCAGACAGAGCTTCCAGGAGGCTGCCCTCAGGCTTGGAATGACTGGGGCCTCTGTAGGCAGGCCCGATCAATGTCTGGTCCTCAGACAGAAGGAGCACCAGGACTGACTGTCTCCTGCAGCCTCCGCGTGAGTTCTGCGCACCTACCGTGTTCGCGTGCTTCACGCTCTCGAAATCTCGCAAGATCACACAGATGCGATCTCGCAAGACAGAGTCCCCACACACCTCCTTTGGTGGGAAAAGATGGTTGGTAGTTCATGACAAAGTCGGTAAACCTGGTGGGCTTCCTTCTCTGCCTTTGGGGTCTGTCCAGGTTGGGGATGATGCCTGGGGCTTGGGTGGTGATGCGTGGTGTGTTGGGTGGGGTGAGGTCCTTCGCTGTCTCCTCCCAGTGTGGTTCTCAAGACTGGGGTGGGGGCCACAGGTAAGCATGTTCTCTTTGGTCCTTTTCTTCTGAAGCATCTGTTTCCGAGTGTTGGGGGGTCGCTGACCGACCCCATTGGTCATGGTCACTTCCTGCTTCCATGGAGCGGTGGTTTGTGGATGCTCTCTTGTTGTACACAGCCACTCTTTCCAGGTTCAAGGTTTCCAGGTTCCATCGTCCTCCGTCGCTGGTGTGGACATGGGTGGTTCCCTTGCTGGTGACTTCTATTGCTCTGCTGTATTTGGAGCCTGTCGTGGTGTCTTTGTGGGGCAGGCGTATATTTACCAGGTCGCCTTCACTGACCTCTGTGCAATTGGCCGCCCTGCGTTTGTTGCCTTGGGATTTCATGACTTCCTTGTTCCTTTGCATGCAATGTCCCTCATGTCAATATCTTCGTCTTCTCTGATTTGATGTAGCCACGGGGGTACTAGAGTGGATGCATCCCTTCTCCCCCTCAATAGTTGAAATGGAGACATGCCAGTGATTGCATTTAGCGTAATGCGATGGGCTGCAACGGCCTCCTTCACTATCTTGTATGGTCACAGGCCAGTTGTAGAGCGCCTTTAATAAAACGGTTCACCCTTTCCACTAGTCCATTTGCTTGTGGGTGGTACACACTTGCTCTTAGTTGGCGGATGTTGTGTTTTCTCAGGAATTTTTCCATCTCCCTGCACACTGTCATCAGTTACAATCTCCTCGAGGAGCCCTTCCCTCTGAAAAACGGCACTGAGAACTTCAATAACTGTGCTTGTGGTTATGTATGGCACACATTCGACCTCTACCCACTTGGAAAAGTAGTCCACCATTACTATTCCTTACTTGTGGTCTGCCGACCAATGAAGTCCAATCCTAAGTTGTGCCAGACACTGTGTGGGATTTCCGTGGGTACCATGGGTGCCTGTCTCGTTGTCAGCCATGTGTCACTGTTCTTGCACTTGTGGCATCTTTCAATCATCGCTCTTATTTCTTGATCCATTCCGGGCCACCAATAAGCATTGCATACTCTGCGTCTCGTCATGTTGCTGCCCAAGTGCCCCAAATGTGCTCTGCAAAGTATTACTTTGCAAATGCCTGTCGGGGGAATGACGCGGTCACCTCTCAGTACCAGGCCGTTCATCACTGTGATCTCATCACTAACTTTCCAATATGGACGAAGACTTTCAGGGACTGCTCTCTGATTGGGCTATCCTTTGCAGACCCATTCTGCTACTCAGCGCAGCGCACCATCTTGTTCCATTTCATCTTGCCATTGTCGCTCGCACATCTCCACGAAGTCCTTGTTTCTCAGGTCGCTTATGGAAGCCATCATGCATTCATCTTTGAGAAACGTGGTCCCTGGGTGTTCTGGTCAAGTAGGCTGGACATGCAGTCTGTTTGGGCATTCTTCCAGCCTGCAATGTGGGTGATTTCGTAAGTGTACACTTGGAGCTTTGCAGCAATTCTGCCCAGTCTCGGAGTCACTGTTTTGGTGTCACCAGGGCTCAGAATGTGTATCAGGGGCTTGTGGTCGGAAACCAATCAAAATTTTGTACCCCACACGCATGACCTGAAGTATTCCACGGCCCAGGAGCACGGTAGCATTTCTTTTTCCACGGTAGAGTAGCTTTTCTCCGATGTAGATAGTGCTTTGGACGCAAAGGCCACAATATTTTCTGTGTTGCCCTTTTTCTGGGTAAGGGTGGCGCCTAATCCATAAGCACTGGCGCCTGTTGTAATGCATGTTTCCCTTTCAGGATTGAAGGGTTTGAGACAGAGTGCGTGCAGGATCCTCCTTTTGATCTCCGCAAAGGCCTCATCTTGTTGGCATTCCCATGTGTAGACTGTGCTCTTTTTAAGGAGCTCCCTCAAGGGTGATGTAGTTTCAGAGAATCTGGGGTCAAACTTTGCATAGTATTCTGTGAGCCCAAGGAAAGACCCAAGTACATCCTTAGACATCGGGGCTGGGGCATTGGTTCTGGCTTCAAGCAGGTTTTTCTTGGAGCTCACCCCTTCTCTCGAGATGCGGTAGCCCAGGTATTCAACTTCTCCAGTGCCAAATAGGCATTTTTCATGGCGCAGGAAGACACACGCGGCTTGTAGCTTACTCAGTACTTCGTTCAGGGCTTTGTCGTGAGTGTCTGTGTCCTTGGCGTATACCAGGTTGTCATCCTGGATGTACGAAATGTTTGCAATGCCAGGCAATAAAGAGTTCATCATCCTATGGAAGGCCGAAGCCACTGAGGATAGGCTGATTTGATGGTATGCATCTCGCATGTCATGCCTTGAAAATATGGTTGCTTCTTTCATTATGAGCACTATTTCATTGATGCTGGGAAGTGGAAAGCTGTCCGTGACCACTTACAGATTCAAACTGAGTAGGTCTATTCAGACTCTCAGCTCATTAGAGGACTTTTTCTTGATGAGTACCACCAGGCTCAGCCATTCGGAGGTCTCCACTGACTCTATGGTGCCTTCTTTGACCATCTTCTGGAGTTGAGCTTCGAGTGCTGACCTTGCTGTCCCAGGCACCGGTCTGACCTTGTGCTTTACATGAATTGCATTCAGTTTGAGGCGAATCTTGTGCACATCGTTTTTTATTTTTCCTGGCGTTTCAGAGAACAAGCCGGGGAATGCTTCTTTGAGGTGCAGTGCTCCTCCTGAGGAGACTAGCAGAACCTGATTGGGGTACTGGGGTCTAGCCGCATGCTCAGCTTATGTTGGTTGTCCCATCCCAACCCAGCTGGAACGAGAAATATACTTTTGTGGTGGTGGACCTGTCTTTTGCCTTGATATAGCCTAGTAAATCCATGGTAGCCCCTCCAAAGACTGTCGGCTTCTGCTTGGTGCTCCTGTTTTTGACTTGGTCTAGTCCCATCATTTCTTTGTACATCTGGATGGGGACAATGGTGAAGTCTGACCCTGAGTCTGCCATGAACCGCGTCTCCATGCAGTCCACTCTCACGACGCTGTGGAGTTTCTCTCTCCTTGCTCGGTGTGCGTTGACCATGATCACCATGGGCTTGTCGTGTTGGTCATCGTCGTCACTCGAATCTCTGTTGCCGTCGACGTGTGTGACAGACTTTTCTCACCACGTGCAGGGTGCAGCCGCGTGGCCGAAACGTCTACAATGGGCATATTCTTTATTTCTGGCTGGACAGTCCCGATCATTGGCCATGTGCTTTGTTAAGTGACTTCAATTCAGCAATCCCACTAAGTCAGTGCCTCGTCTGGGACGCCCAAGGGAAGCCCTTATTTATATATTTTTATGAAAACTTACACTCTGGATGATAAACCCTTATATAAAACCCCTCTCTTTGAATCCCCCTGACCTCACAAAGCCAAGAAGTAGGTGTGTTTTGCAATTTAAAAGATTTATTGGAAAAATTAAACAATATATATATATATATATATATCACACTTTTATAACAAATTAATATTTGATATCACACTTAAGAATATGACAGTGATCAACAATGGATAATATTACAATTGTACGCTTATTTAATTACTTAGGAGTTGGTATAGGAAGCAAAAGGTAACTGAGAATGCTTTTATGGTTTCAAGGAAACACAATGATGGAAAGAATGCCATACAGAAATAAACTGATAGGGTTTCACAAGAGATAATATGTTCCCTTTTCCCCTGGTGGCAATTCACTCCCCCCCTATGCAATATAAGGAGATGGAAGGGGAGCACACAATTTTCAGGAATACAAACAAAATGCAATACAACGTTCCAGTTCCCCCCAGCGAGCTTAGAGGAAAACAGGTATGATTTTAAAGCAGGCAAATCCTTTTAAATGTGGTGGCAATGAAGTAAAATATGCTAAAAATGGTTTTAATTCCCTATAGGAGGTTCAGGGTAGGTGATAGCTATTTAAGATTAGTTCAAGTCACACTTGCGATGCTCAATGAGGGATTAGCAGGTTGAAAACAAATTTTAGCAGTTCAAGCAAAAGCAGCTATTTTGACAGGAGCTAATTGGACCAAATCCCAAATCGCGGCACTTTTTCCGAGTGCGTCGAGCGCGATTACGGAAGAACTATAATGAGTATAAAGTTTTAGGCTTGTTGCAAATCCTAGAATCTTAGCTTTAAAATGAAAGTTAAATCTCGTTCCTAGCACACGTGGTCCCAGAGATTCGGACGATTTTGTGGAGATAGTTTCTCGAAATGAAAGTAAACTTCAGAATGACAAAATGACACTTTTACAGCTTTGAAATGACAGAATGAACACACGATTCCTAGGATGCAGTTCTGGACAGGTTCAAATGTTTTGAATCAGATTATTTTAAAGTAAGAGATGGGTTCTGCACAGTTCTAGCTGAGTACTCACACTATAAATTTGGAATAGGCCGTCAAGGTCTGGTCAGGTTTGGACTGGACTCTGGGCGGTTTCTGGTACTGGTTCTGCTCACAGCGATCTGGTCTGGGGCTGCTAGCGGCACTTCACAGCTGTCTGGTCTCTCTGGTTCTGGTCTCTCTGGATACAGCACTGCTTTCTGGGTCTGCTACCATTTCTGGATAAAGCTCTGCTTTCTGGGTCTGGATATGGTTCTGGCCTAATGTTCTAGCCAGAATCAAACAGCTCGCCCAGCTGTTGAATAATTGGCAAAAGATTTTGAGGCCTGCTGAAAAAGTTCTGAAGTCTGGATTCTAAGTTCTGGAGATGGTCCTTCTGGATATTGTCTGGTCCGGCAGAGTGCTTCGCAAGAAAATGGAAAGTGCGTTTTGCCTGACCAAAGCAGTCTCTTTTTATGAGTTTTGAAAGTGGGTGGGTCGACTCATTCTACATGCCCAACCCTCTCATGATTTGATAGGTCAAGGATTCTCTGTGACCTGATTTGAGAAGGGATAGTGTGTCAGAGTGAGTCAGAGTGAGTCATCATTTTACAATCTATTGAGGAAACGCCCCTTTGCTTCTACTTAGAAAATGAATTTTTCATAACTAACAGATTTCCCAGATACACACGTCGTTGAAATTACATACACATATCACAGATTAATTTAAGATACACTCTTGCCCAACCCTGATCCCCCTAAGAGCCTGGGTTCAAAAATGGCAACATTTTGCGCTTTTTAGTGACTTTCGCCATATTGGTTTTTCCTCAAAATTTACACAGACCTGCACCCCTTCCCGGAGCACATTACAGTAATTTACTATGTCTCTAGCATAAACACAGTGTCTGCAATATTAATAAATAGCGGGGTTCGGTCCCAGAACACTGCACAAAGTGGAGTTTGGTCTCAAATCGTGAGGGCATTTTTCATATTAAGGACCCCCATATTGTACATTTCTGTGAGCTTAATACAAGATTTTATAAGCAATTTAATCAAACATACATTTGCTGCAATATGAATCCGCAAACCAGTCTGGCCCGCCCACAGAAGCTTGGTGAGTCAGAGATTACAGGCCTCTCCTTCCACCAGATGACTGTTTACAGTCCACACCCAAAATCTGCATTTCTATTCAATTGAAAGGGTCAATTGTGTTGTGTCCTGTAGGCTGCAGGGGAAACTCCTCCCTCTCAATCAACAGGGCCATGTGATATCCTGGGCTGTTGTGTGGGTCTCTGAACTGTTAATTGAATCAGACTGACTTCTGCGAAAGCAGGTGTTAAGAATTGTCATTAATCTGCAAGCCTTTGAAGTCCCAGCTAGCTCAGGATCCTTTTGCAACTCCTGAAATACAGTTCTCCTATCAGAGTTTAGATCGCTAGCGCCGTTTAGTGTCCAATGCCGGTACTGCACCTATTTTTGACAGCTGTCTTGAATTAATACATTTAAAAAAGAAAGGATTTTACTTGATAGTATATGATCCTTGCTTGACATGGCATTGATGTGGATCTGCAGTAGAGTAAAGTAGAACACTCAACCAGAGTTGGATTTTTGTTTGGTGGTTTCGGGCCCATGATCTTAGCAATTTTTGACATTAATAAAAACGGATTTTGAACAGAACCATCTTTCTTTGTACTGGTGGGTGGCAGGTCAGGGGACCATTTTGGTGTGCGCAAAACTGCGCGGTTCTCCTGGATTCTGGCACAATGTGGGCTTTTTCGGCCATCTTGGATTTTTTGAGCCCACAGCACCAAATGTTGCAGCATAATAACTTGAACGTGGGTCAAGACACCCAACAGCTTGGTGCTGGTATATCTATAGCACTTCGGTGCTTCCCTCTGTTTGGGACCCTTATCTCAGGCGGTATCGCAAGGCTGTCTGTCTTTGTGCCCCCTCCACTGCAGAGCGGTCAGTTCAGGAACGGGTGATGGGCTTCCGATTACTTTGCACCTGCTGGAGGTTTCCTCTTCACCTCTGGCAATCTGTATTGCTTTATCCAGGTCAATCACTTTCTCCTGTATAAATTTGTCTTGGCCCTTTCTGGAATTTGTGTGGACGACCAGCATGTCACAGATGACTTGCTCGACATTGTCACTGCACCCACACAATGCTGCCAGCTCCTCATCCTGGTGATGGAGTCGTCGACGGGCTCATTGCCCTCTTGCTTCCTGGTACAAAATTTGAGTCTGTGAAGTACTATGTTCTCTTTGTTTGTGAACCTCTTGACGATAAGGCAGACCGCCTCCAAATAGACTTCGTCATCATCATCATCTGTTAAGGGCATAGCTTTGAGCCCTGCAAAAATGCACTGCACTTCAGCCCCCATGGTGTTAAACAGTATCTCCTTCTTCCTGGCCGGAGTGTATTCTGTGCCCCCTAGTACTTCCAGGTATGTGGAGAACAGTGGCTCCCATTGCTGCCACAGAATGGTCGGGGTGCCCGGAGAGGGGAGGAAAGTGGGGGACGGTGTGGCACCCTGCATGGTCCGTCCAGGGGTTCTTAGTCCTCATTGCCAATTATGTGGTGGCCTGGACAGATGACACAACACTGTTTAGGTTTGGCAGGGTGTTTATTGAGACACTGCTTGTAGAGGTCAAACTGGGGTATAACAGGTCCAGGGCAGGGCTGGTGCAAGTACTCTCAGTTATGGCTGTCCAGTTCATGCAGTTGCTTCACTGCAAGCTGTGTGTGTTGACGTTCACACACTGCAGCAGCCAGAGCACCCAGGAGGCTGCCCTCAGCCTTGGGATTGCACTCTGGCTGACTGGGGCCTCTGTAGGCGGACCCAATTAATTTCTGGTCCTCAGGAGTGTGAGTTCTGCATGCCTTGGTCTTTTGCTTGCTTTGCGCTCTCGAAATCTTGCAAGATCACAGGGACACGATCTCACGAGACAGAGTCCCCACACTTTGTGAAGCCATATTTTGTCATCTTGGGACACGAGTCGCAAAAGAAATCCCAGGTGGAGATCTCTGGTGGAGATTGAAGGGATTGGGAGTAAGTTCCCATAGGTCTTAGCTTGGCTGTGGCTGTTAAATGGCTCGGCTCATAACCAAACAACACTTGCAGGCTGTGTCCCTCCTGTAATGCTATACCTCCCCTCCAGCCCTCTTCCCATGCCAATAGTATTGCCACAGAGGTGGATTAACCGCCACCTATTTAGTCAAAACCTAAACATGGTATAACAGGAATGAAGACTGAAACACAAAAGGAAGAGACCCCAGTAGATTTAAGTGATCTCGGATCTCAGGGTGGCATCGGTCCACTGACAAGACATTACAATGGTATTTGAATTAAGCATACATATTTTGATGGTGCCCCAATTACAATAACATATATCTCCCCAGCCAAATGCAATGTAATTATGTTATTCTATTATGTACAACAGAAAGACCAAGTAAAACATACTCTGTAATCCCTTCCAGCAGGAAATGATAGTACTGATGCCCAAACCTGTCAGTCCTTTATATGAGCTCTAAATGACTCACATGAGCTATCACAGTTTGCAAGAATCACATTTTCCTAAAACATTGCATGATTTGAAGAAGTCATCCCTGTGACAATCTGCTAGATTGCCTACACCAATGTGTGAACACTAAAACAATTGGACAGCACATGCCTGAGAGTAGAAGGGGATCTTTCACTTTGCCAGCAGATATCTGAGCCCATTAGCGTTGTTCAGTTTAAGTGAGAGGGCATCACAATGCTCTGTTCATAATAAAGTATTGTTGCTGATTGAATTCTGCAACAGCAGTTACATGGAGAGCAGCAGGACTCAGACATTCTTAAAAATAATGCTAGATCCGCCGTTCAAGTCACTTAGTTTCCTTACTCGTCCTAAGAGAAATGCACTCAACTCCTGTTGACAGGTGACACAAATGTTACTAGTGCTTTCTGGACAATGGTGCATGTCACCATTATACCACTTAATGTCTGATGCATTGCTGGCACTCAGAGGCCAGCCACACACAGCAAAACCAATTTACATGTATTGCAAACAACATTTGGTTGAAGTATATGTCAAATATATTATTCTCACTGAAGAAATAGATTACGAAAAAGTTGATTTTCCCTGCCCAGAACCAGTCTTTGGAACAAGATCCTATCGACCTTGTCTGCCGAGTGGAATACTGCAAATGGCTTATACACATTTTTTATAAAAAAAAAAGATAGAAGGGGTTGGAAGGCCTAGCAAAGACATTATGTGCAAAATCACTACTACTGCCACCATCTTTTATATTGTCTCTAGCTTTCCGACTAGCTCAGATTTAGGGGGAAACATTTTAGGCAGCCATTTCTAACTTCTGCCATGGTAACTGTTACTATCTATACCTAGATATTTCTATTGGTCACCACCCCAATTCATTGCAATGATCCTTTGATTCAGTTGCAAGATAGGCCAAATGTTTTGCTGAGGATCTCATCGCTCTATTAACATCCCGCTCAAAATGCCTGTGTGAATGGCAGAGCAAAGTACAGTATCCAGAAGTTGCCAGGTGAGTCCCTGGTGATGCACTGAACAGTAATAAAATGTGAAGTCTACAGCCAACTAGCTTGAAATGGAAGTCTTTATTGGAAGGGGGCCAGAGGAAATTTCATGTTGTACTGAATAAAAAAGCACCTTCATTGATTGTTGAGTCCCAAGCCGGATCTGAGTTTTGAACCTACAAGCCACCGCCACATTTATTGCAATCTGTTTTCAGTAATTGTATCCATTTATTTATTAATGAATATAGGAGAAAGTATTGACATTGTGGACACTCTTCTTACCACACTTTAAACTTCGTATAAGAGAGCTTAATTTGGAATGTTGCCTTGCTATTTTAACTTTGGATTTTGGGCTTTTTTGTTGTCTGAACCTGTGTTGATTCGGTGCTCGCTATGGACATGCACAAGGCTAATGATGTACCTATCCACAGTAATATTTCTAAACTGCCATTCAAACAGAGCAATTTTGTAAGTTACGTTGTCCTTCTTGGTACGTAGTAGAAGAAAATAGTGGGCAGATAAAGGCCAAAATGTATGCCATATTAAATATTCACAAAGTGCTTATGCATAAGGTTGATGTAACTTTAGAGGCTGAGGCTAAAACACACAAAAGGTTGATGCCGTCATAAAGGAATGTATACCAACTCTGAATGTTCAAGTCTCCTCTTGTCTGAGTAGCACCACCCAGAATCTGTTGAACCAGTGCAACCTGAGCTGTTATCATCAGAGATCTCTAACAATGTCTGCAAATGAGTGAAATGATGAAAATCTTTGACAATATTTAAAAGCCCAGTTAAAACCAAGAGCATTAATAGATTCATCAAACCAAAGATGACGAAAGACTCAAAGAGTAGATTTATGGGCAATAACATTTCTGTAGTGCATACCAATGGCATGACTAACAATGCTGAGAATGGAGTTCAGGTCTAGAAAGTAACTGGCTATAAGGTAGTAATTCCAAGTGATTACGTGGACCTGCCCGTATTTTCCACCACTGTGGAAATGATGACTGAGGGTAAAGCCTTGGTATCTACTATTGTTAAATCCCTAGATTCTGTGCTATAGCTTTTAATGCCTATTTCAGAAAGATTTGCTCAAATTGAAAGTATGCATGTCCTTTCTACTACCAACAATTCTGTTCATAATGGAACTGTCTATGTCCAGGTGGACAACAAGGAAAACAGTAGGGATTGTAGTGCAAACAAGCATCAATGGTAATTTTTATACGGAGTATACCAAAGAAATGAGTGAATGCGCCTGGGTCTCTAAACAGTAAAAAGCAAGATGTGTGTACCCCTATTAGCCGTCCAATGATATATAATGAACAGAAGGGTGTAAACTCTAGAGAAATCAGTGAATATGATCTAATCCATGCAGGGGGCTCAGTTGCTCATGTAAGCATTCATTTTAATGTGTCTCTCTCTATGCAATTGAGGGAGACAAATCTAGTAGTTTCTCAAGATATACATTTGAAAAAGTGGATGGAGACACCCCCTGCAGTGGCCCCTTACATGGTAGCATTAGTACAGGTTCCAAAACTGGTAGGCACTCGATTTGAGGGTACTTATACTCTGACAAATAGAAAGATTCACTGCATTAATACTAACATTAAAGGTCCATTGATTTACCACCTAAGTGTTACATGTCTCAGGGAGAACTGTATGGATGAGTCTGTAAGATATTTTAGTGAGGATTCCTAGTTTGCCACAAACACTGGGCTAGCTGGTGTTATCCCTATACCGAGATCTTTAGCCAAAACAAAAGCAGGGCTTAGTGCTACACTATATGCACATGTTCTCTACCATAGTTAGATTGGATTACTAGGTAATTTCCCAGAGAAGACTTACCAGATCACCTGCATGAACATGTATTTATAACATGGGGAATTAGCTTATTATGATTTGATTTAGGGCACTGCCAAGCCTAGTGTTGTGGTGCACCTTTTAATGCACGTGGTATTAAATACCCTTTAGTTTTGCATCTGTCTATGCATTTCCATGAATAAGTAGAGCACACAAGAAAAACAGACCAGCACTGCGATCATTCTTTAATGTATTTTATTTATTATTTATTTATTATTTATTTTAATTTATTTATTTGTAGAGCGCCAAACTGCTCGCAAGCATCGAGGCGCTTACATGGAGACGTAGACAAATAGTGGGGACAAACAGTATACAGGACGATTCATTACATATAGGGGTTGTCCATCAGAGGCCGTAAAGCTATATCGCGAATTACTTAAAAAGCAAGGTTTTAAGTTTTTTACGGAAGGAAAATAGATTTGATTCCAGTCTAAGGCTAGTAGGAAGTTTGTTCCAGAATGCTGCCGCATGAGTGGGGAAAGCTCTTCCTAGGCCTAGTTCTTTTTTGAATTTAGGAGTTGTTATCAATCCCTTGGCTTCAGATCTTAATGTTCTAGGGTTGTAGGGTGTAAGTTTGTTCTTAAGGTAGGCAGGTGCTTTTCCATAGAGGCATTTATGGGTTAGGCACAAGGACTTGAATTGTACACGGTCTTCCATTTTTAACCAATGTAGGTCGCGTCTGGCTACGCTGATGTGATCTCTCCTTGATTTTAGTTTGATGACTCTTATCGCCTGATTTTGAATCAGTTGGTACTTATGTAAGCTTTGCTTGCTGGCACCAGCAAGGAGAGCATTGCCATTGTCCAATCGTGAAAGAATGGTAGCTCTAGCAATGGTGGCGCAATTTTTTTCATTGAGAAGGGGACTCATTGTTTTGAGAAGACAAATGTAGTAATTACAGTTTTTGCTGACATACATGGCTTGAGCATCTGCATTGAGATTGGCTTCCAGCATCATGTCAAGTGTTTTCACTTTACCGACTACTTCAATGCAGGATTCCTTGATTTGAAATGCCTTGTAGTCAGAAGTCAGTTTAGTGCAAGCCTGGGTAGATCCAAAAACCATTAACTCGGTCTTGTTACTATTGAGGCACATCCAGTTATTATTCATCCACTCTTCGATATTCTTGTAGAGGGTGTTCAATTTAATACTGTCTTTAACATAGTCACCGCTCAATTCCATGACTAGCTGAGTATCGTCAGCATAGTTAGTGAAAAATACTTGAAGTTGTTCTAGTAATTCACACAGGAGGCGTATGTATATATTAAAGAGTAAAGGGGACAAGCTGACTCCCTGAGGAACTCCGCACGAGATGTTATTTCCAATTGAGAATTTATCTCCCCAATGAACTCGTGAAATTCTATTCTCCAGGAAGGAGGTGAGCCAGCTTATTGCTTCTTTAGAACAGTTTGCAGTTTTGGCTAGTGCTTTTTGTAAGAGCTGGTGGTATAACAGATCAAACGCCGCACTAAGATCTAAGGGTACTAGTAGTCCTGTTTTGCCCTTATCCATAATTTCCAGCATTTTTGTTTGCATATCTAACATTGCTGTTTCTGTGCTGTGCACTGCTTTAAAACCGGATAGTTGTGGATGTAGCAGTTCATTTTTATCTACATAATCCTGTAGTTGGACTGTGGCAATTTTGTCCATGACCTTAAGGGTGAAATTGCAGTTGGTAAAAGGCCTCAAATTTTTGGGGTTACGTAGATCTAAGTTGGGTTTCTTTACCAGTGGAGTGATGGTGACTTTTTTAATATTGACTGGCACAGTTTTGTCTCGGAAGGATGAATTCACTATTTTAGTAAATAAAGGGGCAAATATGTCAGGGTGTTCAAGAATAATTTTAGGTGGAAGCTTGTTTTCCGCGCAGGAAGAAGGTTTCATAGATGTCAGTGTCTTCTTCATGATATCAATAGAAATTGGTTGAAATTGGAATTTCTCAATCCCCGTGTCTATCAAAGATTCGACTAAGGGGTTAGGTTGTGGCATAGTCTGAAGGGCAGATGTAATTCGTTCTCTTGCTTTAGTGATTTTATTAGCAAAAGCTGTCTGAGTGTTATCGCATTCTGATTGTGAAGGATTAAAGTTTGGAGTCAGGGCCTGAGGTTTATCAATGGATTTCAGTATATCAAAGAGTTTACTTGTTGAATTCGCTGATGATTCGATTTGACTGTTGAAATAATTTCTTTTAGCTTCAATAATACAGTTCTTATATGATTTTTCTAGTGACTTCCAACTGATCTTATTGTCGTCAGTAGGGTTTTTTTGCCATTGTGCCTCTTTACGATTTTTTTCCTTTTTTAGATTGGTCAGTTCTGGTGTATACCATTTTTGGTGGTTAGAGTTGGGCCTGACTATTTTTTCGCGATTGGGTGCTTTTTGGTTTATCAAACTTAGCATATGATGGTCATATTTGCTAATGATAATGTCACAGGAATCTGTTTCTTTACTATCTGCCAGGATTCTGTTAACGCAGGATTGTAAATCAGTGCTTTCAATATTTTTAAAGTTTCTTGAGTAAACTTTCTCAGCGTCGTTTGCAGGTTTTTTTGCTAACTGAGGGATCAATAAATTGAAAACTACTTTGTAGTGGTCAGACCATATACACGGAGTAGTGATAACATTGTTTGTTTTGATGTTATTGGAAATAACCCAGTCTAATTGGTGCCCATTGGCCATGGTAGGGGCGTGGTTAGAAACATTGAACTGGATTTTCTGAAGATTTTTTTTAAGATAAGTCGCTTCTTTATCTTTGGGGTTACCGCGCCATCGGTTCAAATCACCAAGGATAATTGTAGATTTTATACGCAGTTCAGATTCTCAGTTTAGCACACAGTGTTCATGTTGAAATAAAACAGCACATGCAATGTAATGAGCTCAGCATGACCATTTCAATGATATAAGAAAGAAAAACGCAAATTGTAATCTCACATTTTTCACTGGAGTGAAAGCATTCTCTATTTTTCAGGTCAAAACAGACATGTGAGTACACTCTATAGCCACTGCCCTCCCTCCGATAAAGTCCTTTCCCTGTAGCAAACTTCACTTAAACATTAACATTCACTGGAAATACACTGCTATCTGTAGCCTTGAGAAGTTTCAGCTATTGTGGCAATCTTTCTAATAAGTCGCTTTGCACATTATCTTTACCAAAAGGTCCTGCTCGCCTCATTCACTAAACAAAGTCAGCTCAAAGGGAAATTGCGGTTCTCACTTCGGCAGCTTCTCTCTCTCACTCCCAGCGAATCCCTGCAGCTCTCCCTCTCAGAGGCAGCCTCTCTCTTGCCCCTCCACTGTCTCTGACAGACATGAGCACTGCAGCTCTCAGCACAAAAGCAGCCAATCTCTTCTTCTTTCTCTCTCCCTCAGCACCAGAAACCCCCCAAAAAACCTGCCTTTCTTTCTGTGTCCTTTTTTTAAACCCTCTCTGTGCCAACCCACTTCATGTATATCCCCATACATAAAGTGTATGATCTCCCTGCTCCTGGCTGTGATGTCATACATCAATGCGACACCTTCTCTGGCAAAGCCAGGCCTCCTGGAAAATTCCAGAACTCCCTATTCTTTTCCACCAACACCTTTGACCAGAGTTTTGGTTCAATGGGCCCGGAACCGATAAGCTACATTTTTACTCTAGCTTTCTGTGCGAATATCTCGGACAATGGGCCTACTTTGAGGAACAAGATTTTGCAACTTTAAAGTTCTCTAATCCTCACGTCTCCATCGCAAAAGAAGTATTTATTCCTGCATTTATTTTCTAAATGACATAGCAGGGATTGTGATTGCAGCCCATTTACACCCTCCAGTTTACACCCTAGGTTTGCATCAATGATTTGTACTAAATGCTATGGACTCAGCTGTCCCATTCTAAACACTAATTATATTAATGGGTTACATGTTAAGAAATAGGAGTTAGTAGGTTAATTTTTAGAAGTCAAATATTAGTCCACACACTACCTACACTTCACTGACCAGACATGGTAAATCCCAAGTTACCCCTCCTTGGTTTGTATTAATGCTCAATGCTGTATCACATACACACTCTCATATCTCTTCTGCAGAAGTCTGAGTTGTGATTCCTTGCCCTTTTGAGATTTGCACCACCTGAAAATGTGCACCACCTAAGTATCCTAAAGGTCCTAATAATAAGTCCCTGAAAGGCAACTGTGGCATACTTTTTTTTAAATGCTCATATTGGTACGTACCTGATTGAATCAAATTTAGCAGGACCGGGGCAATGGGGTGGAATTTATTTAGTTCCACTTAGATATGTTATTATGAATTAGTGTCTAAGGGTCTCAAGGATTCCTTTTCCCACCCAAAGGAAACACTTGGAGCCTCAGCTGTTGCATGTCATACAGGACCTTTGCTTTTAAGCTTGAACAATGAGCCTGAGCCCGTATCCAATTTGCTTGATATTGACTGACTTACAACTCATTTTAAAGGGTGAGAACTTGGATCATCCCAGGGGATAAACCCTTCTTTGCATGGAAACAAGACAATTGTAATTAAACTACTGTAGTCAATATCACTGAATGTTTTTATCTCGGAACCTAGCTTGCTCCAGGCTGGAAAATATTGCATTTCTTGAACTTATTAATGCACACAAAGTGAAATATATGCAAGAAACCTAGGGCCTGATTCATGGAAAGTTTTCCTATAGGATTGCGCCATTATAAAAATACTTCCATGAATCAGACCCATAGTGTAAACCTCTTTTACATGTGTGTGTTTTATGTCTGTTTTTAGTTTGGCAGTATCTAACCCAAGAGGGATACAATCTAAAGGTTTATGTGTATTGGCATCTCTGTCTTGTTTTAAATCCTATATCTGTCTGGTTATGTTATTTTATGTTACATGAATGTATAGAGTGCACATCCACCAGAGGCATCATGGCACTAGGAGACATAACATGCACAACCATAGACTGTACCAGGATATTTAGAAGATCTTCAGAATATGCCTGAACTGAATAGGGTCATCCATCTCTTTAAGAGAGATAGGCAAGGAGTTCCATGATTTAGCTGTGGCAATGGAAAAAGAATGACCACCAGTCCTAGTTGACCTAAAGGAGGGATAGAGATGAGCAAAGCATTCTGTAAGCACAAATAATGCCTGGGAGAGTAAGGGGGAAACGTAAGTTGCCAGTATTCGACCCCTGACCATAGAACAGATGGTGGACTATGAAAAGCGACTTAAATTTAATCCACACTTAGACGCGAAGTCAGTGGAGGGAACGAGCACCAGAGAAATATGGGATCCATACGGGGTATCCATGGCAACCCATCTAGTCACATATTGCAGATTCTGAAGCTGCTCTGTAAGATAGAGAGGTTGGGCAAGGAAGAGGGAATTACAATAGTCAATATGACCAAGAACCAAAGAGGCCACAACTGGAGCTTGGATGGAAGGATAAAGAAATTGCAGAACCCTCCAAAGAATTTTCCTACTGAAGATAACCAACTTGGCAGATAGAACTAACTTGAGCCTCAGTAGAAAGAGAAGAAGATATTTTGAAGCCCAGTTTTTGACAACAGAAATGGATAATTGAGGAGAATGAAGAGACATAGGCCAAAAAGTGGAAGTCCAAAGAGAGGGAAACACCAAAAGAAGAGGGGGACCCAACCACCAGAAACTTTGTCTTGTCCCCATTCATTTTAGGGCAGTTGACGTTCATCCCACATCCAACCACCACCAAGCAACTCCTAAGCTAAGATGCTGTGTCAGGCAGAGTGTGTTTCAGATGAACAATGATCTGAGTATCATCAGCATAGGAGTATCACTGGAGGCCAGCGGGGTGGATGAGTTGGACAAGCAGTTGGATGTAAATATTAAATAAAATAGGGCACATGGCTGAGCCCTGTGGGACCCCACAAGTAAGGGAAGAAGAGTGAGAACAGAAAGAGGAGAGTGCAAACATTTGGGTCCTAAAAGCTAGGAGAGAAACAAACCATGATATGACTTGGCCAGAGAGTTCACCCTGAGTCAGGTGGGCTAACAGGAGGGAGTGGTCAACAGTGTTGAATGCAGCTGAAAGATCTAACAAAATCAGAACACCTCTCTGTCCTAGTCCACCATCCGAGTGAGATTGTGCATCACTGAAACCAAGACACTCTCTGTGCCCGTGGCAGCTCAAAAACCTGACTAAAAGGGCTTAAATATCTCTCCATGAAAGAACTAAGTAGAGGAGAAATCAAAGATTGTAGAAATGTCATCAAAAAAAGAGAGATAGGAAGACATTTTGCAAGAGCATGGCAAAATATAAAGGGGCAATGTTCGGCATAATGTCCTTAAGAATCCCTAACGGAATAGAATCCAAGAGGGTGGCAGATTTAAGGCACCTACTGGCTAATAATATTTCCCTATGAGAAAACAGAGGGAAATACAAGATGGGTCATCTGCCTGGACAGAAATGTTGGATCACAGCCTGGACAAAATCATTTTGTTATGGATGTCCTCAATCTTGCTGGTAAGAAAAAAGCAGAAAGAGAGTCACACAGGCTTTGCGAGGGAATGACAACAGCAGTAGAACTAAAGTTAAAGGTGAGTGAGTGTACCAAGGACAATAATTCCCTTGGTCGATTCTGAGCACTCCCCACTTTACTGGTATATGCATTTTGCTTCACGAATATCTTGATGGCACAGCCAGCTAATTTGCTGCAGCCTCAATTTATCATCCTGACAATAAGTGAGGCGTCACTTGCGCTTGTCTTGTCTCTGACTCAGCCAGAGATATGTAATGTCTTCATTGTACCAGGCTTCCGATGGGCGTCCATGAGTCTTAAAATACTTTATAGGTGAAAATGGAAAGCAAGAAAAGTAAACACCTGAGTGAGATTCACAGATGGAGCATTATGACATCTGTCATGAATAAAAGACACCATATTATCCTTGGTCACTGAACGCCAGCTGCATTTAGAAACCTCCTTAGGAGGATGGATCCAGGCCGCAGTCGGGAAGCAGATAAGAAAGGGAACCACAAAATGATCAGACCAGGAGACTTGAAAAACAGGAAGCATATCAATTAGTGAATCTGCACATGAGTGGGCTCCCAAATTGGTCATGGCACTGAAAAACTGGGTAGCAAAAAGAGAAATAGGGGCATTCCATTTAAAATTAAAATCACCTACAATAATGAAATTTGATAATTTAAAATGCAGTTTAACTGCAAATTCTAAAGACAAATGACAAAAGGAGGCTTCAGTGCCAGGAGTCCGATAGACTGGCAAAATACGTTCTGACCAAAAGGCTGAAATGGTAAGGCAAACCAGAAGGGCCTCCATATTAATTGCATGTACCAGCAGTAAGAATGTGGCCCCCACTGAGAGTGGTATATTACGGCCACCCCACAACCAGAATGTGAGGAGATGCGATTAAGACGGATAATATCAACATTATTGGGAAGAGCCTCGACCACAGAAGGGCCAGCTGAGTTCCTGAGCCAGGCTTCAGTCATACAAAGAAAATCAGGGTGCAGCTCAGAATTAAGGTAATAACAAAAAGCAGAATGTGTCACCAGTGAACATGCATTTACCAAAATATTTTTGTAGGAGTCAATTGTCTGATTATAAATAGATGGACTAAAAGCTGGGTTAACTTC
This sequence comes from Ambystoma mexicanum, assembly GCF_040938575.1. NCBI lineage: Eukaryota > Metazoa > Chordata > Amphibia > Caudata > Ambystomatidae > Ambystoma > Ambystoma mexicanum. The sequence goes on along the minus strand of NC_090937.1, from coordinate 902,115,863 downwards.
AAAGGCAGAAGGCAGAACAGTATAAACTGGACCCAGCCGAAGTAGCTCCTCACGAGACAGCCCAGTGTGGTAAGGAGTGTTTGCAGACCAGACAAGTCCATGTCCTGTTCTACACAATTGCTATCAAAATCATTATGGACCACTGAGAGGGATTCCACCATTCTAAGATCTGCCCATGTTCAAAAGGAGTTGCCATCTGTGAATGTGATTTACACTCTCAACAACTTATTATTAGCAAATAATTTGCAAAAAGCTAATTTGCCAATAATTGAGGCAGCTTTTAGGTACACATTTTCTGAAACTCATGAAGCCACTCAAATGGAAAAACCAGTTTAGATCTCTAGCAACCCGAATGCAGTTGGTGATCAAGACTATCTGAATTAGTCTTCTGTTGCTAGACATTTCATATTAATAAACCAGTTTCTTTTTTATTGTCTATCACTTATTACTGTATCCACAAAATGGAACAGAGCTTTGGACACATTACTTATTGTGTTTCTTGTATAATGTTTATTGAAACCAACTTGCATTTTTTCTTTGTATGGCCAAAATACAAGGATCCTAGAACAAGGTTTTTAAATTCCTATCTTAAAAGAACATTTTTAGTGTTGCCCAGCATTGTTATCATAACTTGTTATGCATAGTCTGTTTCACAATTCATATATTTCATTGTTGGAATACAGTGTCCATCTCATTGGCTTTCCTTTATGGATGCAAAGGTCCATAACCAGTGAGATTGATGAATGATTTGAAGTTGCAATGACCCCATTATCTTCTGCCGCCACCAGCTTCATTACGTTACAGGATCATACATTCTCTTTTTCCAGATAGGTCTATAACTTATGACTCTTCACAGAACAGCTCACCTTTCCTGATTTCATGAAATACAGAACTAGATTGCTATCATCTTTCATTAAAGATGATTGCTTCTTTTGCTGTGTTGCTGGTCAAGCTAGCTTTGAAATCCTTCATGTTCTGATAAATCCAGCATTGTCGGACCAATAATTAATACCTCAATTTGCTTGTACAGATTGTACATGTAGGCGGTGTGATGAATTCTGAGGAGTCCTCACAAATACCGTACACAAAGTCTCCTGCCAGGTGGCCAGGGGAAGGCATCCGAACCCTGATCCTAACCCTCGGGGTGGTATTAGCCAGGAGGATCACCGGGGAGGACAAGGCCCCCAAGGGAATAGGAGGACTCCATTGGGTGAGACGCAGTAGTTCTCCTTGGAGGAAGAGATGTCAGTGATGCCAGAATATGTAAAGGCTTGTTGTCAGAGTGAGATTTCTTATTCCAAAGCTACTCATCCTGGGGGTTTCAAAAACAGTCCTAATCAATCATGTATTAGGTAGGACTATTTTAGCCAACAAGAGAACGTTAAATGTGGACATCAGAACATTACTATCTTACGTTCTGAAAAAGTTAACTCTCCTTTGATAGTCAAGAATGAAATGAAATGCGTCCCTTTAAAAACAATATGCAGAAAGAAAAGGCTAATTCGTACATTGTGGACTTCAAGTCCCACAATTCCCAAAGTACTGAGACGAGAAAGATGGATGCAGAGGCACTGGACTGAAAGGTGCAGCATAGTAGAGTTAATGACCCACACCTGAGCAGGACTAGAGAGTATAAAAGGGCCCCAGAGATGCAGAACATTAGTAGAAACAGAAGGTGGAGTTTTGGTTGAGACTACAAGTTGCTGTGGCAGCAGAAGTTGAAGGGAAGCAGAGAGACCGGAGCCACTGCTATTTGTGAAGCAGATGCCAGTTGTATGGGGGTCCCTCTAATGAACCTGTATTCAGAGATTGCGTGGCGGAAAGTGTTGGTTCAGAAAACCTTCCCCATGGTAGCCTTGTATGCAGAGGTTGAGCGGCAGAAAGTGTTAATCTAAAATGCTTTCCCCAAAGTAAATTGTACTCAGATGGCATGCAAGCACTGGAGTGTTCGTGGAGCAATAAACAATCCTCTCCCAACCGGCGCAGGCCACAGGAATGAGGAAGAAACCTAAAAAGGGCAATATAAAAAGAAGGTAACAAAAACAACCAATGCCAAAGTCAAGCGAGGGAAATTAAGAAGCAAGCCAATTGTAAACCCTATTGCCAAAGAGAAGAAGAGGCAATTGTTGATAAAGACCCAGACACACATTGTCTAAGCCAAAGAAGAGCAAGAGTGATACAAAGCCACTATTAGCCGTTGGTTGATATAAGACTGGGAAAACAAAAGTGGCAGAAGAGCTGTCCTCCTGATATAGAACATTCAGGAGGAGAGGAGCATAATCTACATTGCATGTGGCAATCACAATGGTGTTACACGTTGGCCCTGAAGAAGTAGCCTATACTGAAGTTGATGACACTGATATTATTGAAAGCCAAACAAATTTGTTGTTGCAGAGCAGTGTAAGGAAGGAGGGGGTTGATTTCCCCCATCCCCTTACATTCAACACGTAAGGGACCACCTGCTCTTGCAATAGTGGGAGGTCGCCTTCCTAGCCCTTCCCAGGTCCCAGTGGACGAGTCCTGGCACCTACAGAAGCGGGGCAACTGCAAAATACATTTGTACTCCATTTTGTGTACCCCAGACTCCATCCTTGGACTAGGTCGCATTCTGGTTTATGCGAAGCCTTCTCTCCCCTCTGCAGCACTGTGCACAGCAAACACTGACAGCCCCCACCTCCTCCTCCCACGCCTGTGCCACCCAAGCCCATTTCCCACGGATGCCCTGGTGCGAACTATTGCAAGCAAACAGTGAATTCTTTTCATCCTTCCTCTGAGATCACTGCCCTGCGTCTGACCGGGCCGAATCATGACTTGCGGCCCATCCGTCTCAACAAACCTGCTCCAACTCCTCTCACCCCCATCACTGGAGAGTCCAACCGTGCGCCCCTCTAACCTTTCTTTGATGTAGCAGAAGAGTGACCCTTCCTTGCTGACCAACCTATAGTGCCCCCAATATAACTAATCTCATGTTGTCATATATTCTGCCTTAAACCAACACATATCAATTTATCCCCTCCAGCTCTGAAGTTCCAGAACAGACAACTGTTAAACCTCACCCCCCAGCAAGACACCTGGAGGGCAAGACCCTCACACCCTTCACCTCTCTAACGATCTGAGGCAGGATAATGTAAATAAGTGTGTACAATTTATAGGCCTCTCTTAATACCAAAGGTATAGTTTATGGGTTATTATTTACTGCATTTCCTGTGAAAGGATGCAGATTAGTTAGCCAGCATCAGCCGCCTCTCCTGGATCTGAACTGACCTTCACCTTGCACGGACCAGCCCAGTTAATCCATGTGATGCCTACCAGCCCGCCAAGCTGCCAGTCAATCTTGAGGAGCCTGCCCCTATAGTGCCATACTAGGACCCAATCCCTCACCAATCCAAATGTAACTTGTAGACCATATGGAAAACATCATCTTTGATGCTGTAACCCTTTAAAATGTACTGTTTTGTATTGTTTGCCAGAGCACTCGCAAAGCAGCAGAGTTCTGTGGATGCTGAATTTTACATAAACCTTTATTGTGCCTCACAACCAATCTCCTGGTCTCATTCCCTAGTGGGATGTGTCCATGATTCTGGATTTCTAATTGTATTGTGGGGAGTGACCACCTTCAGCAGCCCTCCTGATAGAAAGCATTCAAGAGGAGAGGATCATAATGTGCACCAATGTGTTGTATGTCCTTTCAGAAGAAGTATTCATTTCTAAGTTGTTTGAAGTGAACTTTACCACAGAAGTATGTGTAGTGTGTTAGAAGCATTTAGCCCCGGCAGGCAAGTAAGTATACCAGGGCAAGGGACATTGTAGTGATATACCCGTCAGGTGAGAGGACCAGGTAGAAGTTGTTGAAGTACTGACTTGTGGTTAAAGACTGTGAAGAAGAAGACATTGTAAAAACCCTATATTATCTTTTGAAATCCTCCTGACAAATCATTGCTGTTGCTAAAGATTAACTGTTTTTGTTTCCTAAGAAGAAGTTGTGTTGAACGTTTTGCTACAAGAGGAATGATAAAGAGTTGTCATTTCTTTTGAACTGTTAGAATGTCCAACTGACAAGTGTTTTGGAGTAAGAAGAACCTTATCATCAGAACGTTAATGTAGAATGGAAGAGTCCTGATTTTGAACGGGTGATACAAAGTCATGCTTTGAACTAGTGGGAGGGAACATTACCCAGGTTGCAAAGAGAAACAGTTATGAAGTTTATGTTGGATATAACTGTGATTTATGTGATATTTCAATTTCCATATAGTCCCTTCATATATATTGTTGTATGTGAGGGACAGATTCATTTTGTTAGAGTGTTTCCTTTAGTTTATTTTGATAGGCAGGGACATCCTCTTCAGGGTAGGAATAGTGAGGCATTTGTCAAACCCTTTTGAATTAATAAAATGGCATCTTATGAAAAACCTTTACAATGTTGTCCGCCTCACATTTCTGACTCCTCACATAGGGCATGACACAATTTGTGTTGCATTACATGTTAATGCTATGCAGATTTGAATTGTTTTACAGTCTCTATGAAATGAAATACAATACATAATTTCAATTAGTTCACCAGGACCACTAAGTCCAAGCAGTATTGGACATCAGGGTAAAACCCTATATGACATGACCTTAATAGCTAATAATGTACAAGTGTGATGATGGTCTTCAGTAAGGGCAAATTCTCCTTGCCTGAAATGTATGTTGATCTGTACACTTTGACATGCTTGCATGTACCCCTGGATAGCGTGGGGTACTTTAATTAGTCCCCAAAGACTATGAGGTTAGCTCATCTATAGTCTGTGTGCCTTGTGTTTTACATGAGTTCCATTGCTATTGAGAGGATTGATGCATGTCCTTCTCTTGAACTCATAGGGATCCCCCAGGTTATGGAGACTATAGTATTCCCACACGCACAAACTGCTGTTAACTGGCCATGATACTAAACTACTTCACTAACCTGGAATAATCGTAGCTGACATTGCTCTAGCCAAAATGTGAGTACCTGGACTTCAATGGCAATAGCATGTTTATTGCAGCAGTAACAGATCACACAGTAGCATGGTAGTCTATAAATTTAATGTATGTTGATAAGCCGTGGGCATATAATGGCAATGATTATCAGATGATGTGGTCCGATGGACTTGGATGCAAACTCCTGAGAATTACCTATACATGTGCCAAAACTATTGGATTTGGCATTCTTCTTTCTTTTGATTTCTGAATTCTATGAGTCTTATCAAAAACAGGTAGGACGGTGCGGTGTCAGGGCTGACAGATGTTTTCACTCCTTCTGGAATACCTTATTTTCAGAAGCAGTTTGAGGTTGTCAAAGGGGAGGTAACATGATATTATATACGATTGAAAGGAGAAAGTAAGCTTTCATCACTGCATATATTTAAGAGGATTCTCTGTCTGAGATTACATTTGCTGTCTTCCTTGGGTTTTGTTCATCTTTAACACCCAAAGTTAATTGCTAGATCTGCAGATGATAAACTTTCATCGTGCTGTAGCTTTTTGCCCTTTCTGTTCCCGACACTTCCTTTTCATTGACTGTTCCATTTATACTCTGCATTCTTAAACAGATTTAATTAGCGGATACAGATAAGCGTGAAAGTGTGCTGCTTTTAAATCATTCATCAAATGACATTATTTCCAGACAAGCTGCTTATCCTATCGCTGTCTGCGATAGATAAATGGAAGCTTGCCCTTTCTACATCGACCATGCTTTGTATGCCATGGAATTAAGTGTATAACTTGCCTCATCCCTTGTCACCCTCCCGAGTATCACTGTGTATGGTGCTTTTAAACTATTTCTATTAGTCTTCTTTTCTCTCTTGACCATGCTGGCGTTTCTAGGACCGCTTGAAACAAACTTTGGACCACCACTCAAATGCTGTTGAATGGGACATTTTCAGTGGCGGATGGTCAATTTTTAAACTGGAGGGTTGTAAATGTCTGTGCCTAATGAGAGGGCGCAACCGAGCACAGCGAGCTAGCTCAAACAAACAAGGGGGGTTCGGGAGGTGCTCTTCCTGAGAATTTCTTTTAAATAATTGGTTAAAAGGGTGCATTTTACAGCCCTTCCTTTGGAAAATTGGGTAAATAGCCAAACAGTTTGCAATTGATTTTATTTTGTATGGTAGCACATCAATAGATGCAACCCAACAACAGAACACAGGACCAATTTGCAATACATTTTCATGTGTTCATATGAGCTGCATAAATATATGCTAATATTACCACATAAGGCTTGCTTCACCCTTGATGCCAAGTACAAAATGCCTTGCCACATTAAGAAATGACATGCAGACTGACACTAGTAGTGCTTAATGTGGCATGGCATTTTGTTACTTGGCATCAAGGGTGAAGCAAGCATGATTAGTGTTATTACATGATTAGGCTAGCATACATTTGACCTAATAACACATTTCATGTTTGTGTTATCCATGATACAAAGCAACTGTGCATCAAGGGTAAAACATAAGTGATATGCTAGACTACATTGAATGTAGGCTGGTTTAGCTATGTAATAACACTTATCATGGTTGCATTCCCCTTGATGAACAGTAACTGTCCATCAAGGGTAAAGCAAAGATGAAACATGTTATTAGGTGGCTTGACTGGCCTACATGCAATGTAGGCTAGTCTAGCCGTGTAATAACACTTCAAATAGCACTTACATTTGCTTTGCCATTGATGCACGATACTGTGCATCAAGTCTAATGAAAGGAAAGAATGCAATGCCCACAGTAGCCTCCACCCCTAATGTTTGAGGCATCACTGAGGGGGGGGCACTAGGTTTTGGGGTGGGGATGACACACACACAAGCACACATAAAACACTTCCATCTGTGCATCCACATATCATTCAAACAACGTCTTGCATGCACATATTCATAAACACAAATGCACCAACATACATGTGCACATACAGACACAATGCTCACAAAAACACACTTACCTTAACTGCATGCACCCTCCACTTTGGTCCTGCCAACAGGGAGGACTGGCTGCCCCTCCTCTGTGCAACGTCACCATGCTGAGTGAAAAGAGTGGACCCCTCTCCTGTCAATCAGTGTGTTCATGCAGTTAGTCCAAGAATGGGGCCATACCATTCTGTGAGGCCATACCTCTGACCCCTCACTGCCTTTCATTATTAAGTGATATGTTATTTGCAAAGCTCAACGAGCTCTGTATTCAAATAAGAAATAATGAATAGCAGGAGAAGCATTTCTACTCAGAAGCTCCGTCTCCCGTGCAAATAATTCACACCGTTGGACTGTGCTACTTGCCCTTACAGCAGGGCTGGTGCCACTCGGGCAAAAGGTGGGCGACCTGCACGCCTATGGGAGCAGGCGGCCACTGATTTTTAAAAGTTAATACTGTATTCTAGGTTTGAGCAAAACATGTTTGAGTGAGTTTGATCTCAGATGTATCAGATACATGTGTTTACAGTTCAGGACCAGCATGGGGAAGAATAGCTAAGACGAAGAAGTGTGTTCTCAGTGCTAAGACTGTTTTATTGGAAATGAATTACATTAGTAAGACTGGATTCGAATTCAAATTGGTCAGGATGTTATAGTGGAATGGCATCTTGTAAGGGAATAGAACACTATGTTGACTGGCTGAGAGTGATCAACGTTTTCTCCAGAGACAGCAAGAACACATAGTAAATGGTTGGGTTGAGAGTGCCACATGTTTCCTTTTTCCTCCAGGCAGCAGAACATCCTCCTGGGTACAGAGTGCTTTTCTGAATTGAAATCCGGTTCAAACCGACGTACAGTATGAGTTCCTGTGGGGCCATAATATGACTAAGAGTGGGTTTAGAGTGGCGTGTATGCTTTTTTCATGAAAGAGTAGAAACTCTCGATGACTGGGTTCAGACTGACACGTGCTCACAATAAATGCTTTTTATTCATAGCAGTCAAGGCCTGCAGATGACTCTGTCTTTTCGTGGACATGTCATGGAAGATGCAATCTTAACTTTAAAAACTGCATGTATCACCTACAAGGCAGTCTCAAACAGAACACCAACATACTGTGTGGCTAAACTGTACACCTCTGGAAGCCCTCACAATTCAAAGAGAAAAATGTTCAGGTTGGAGTGTAAACTAGCCCATAAAGAGAAGACTCACAAGCAGTCCTCCTGCCATGGACCGGCCATTTGAAATTACATCCAGGCTGAAGCTCGAAATGCTCCCATGTGCAAAACTGTAAAAACGTGGCTCTTTCAACAAAACCTGCCAGGCAGATAAAGATGGCTTGCTCTCCCCACCACCAGTAGTGCACTACTGTGTAAAATGACAAGCCCAATGTTGGCGCTCTCTGTAGTAAAGGACTACATTGCTCTTGACCTAGGTTCACTATAAGTTATCAAATAAAATAAAAAGGCAAAACAAAAACGTTATCCTTGTAAAAACCCACACTGATCCTTTTCTTGAATCCTCCAATATGTGTTAAGTGAGGAGTAACCTAGCAAGTCCATTACAGTGAGTAGGTTGGTTTAAAGGCTGTGACCGGGGGTTTCCTGAGGTCTTCCTTTGGGGGATAAGGGGAACTGACTTTAGTCTATTCAACATCATTTCCGAGCCTACGAGGGTTGACTATGAATTCAGCATTCCAGAAGTGCTGCATCACAGTATGCCTCTCAAAGTTACTGCAATGTCGCAATCAGTCATATGCAGAGCTGATGAATGCTTGTACAGTTTTTTCATTTTCATTGTATACAAATGTATTAAGTACTTTTGCCAAAGTGCTGTACAAAGGGTTATAAAAGTGGTACAAAAGAAATGGCCTGATAATAATAATTAGCTAATATTCCTAAGCAGAGGTGAGAGACCGGAGAAGGAGAGCCTTCGGACGAAGTCCACAAAGTATGAAAAGAGGGAGGAAAACGGATTTCAGGTGGGAGAGATTTCCAAAGTCTGGAAAGGTGAAGGGAGAACGAATGGAATGGTAAGAGAGTACAGGGTGGTTTAGGAACAGCAAGAGGATGAAGATGTTGAGAACAGAGAGACCATGAAAGGGAGAAGCGAGAGATCAGATACAAAATGTGATGGGGGCAAGGATGTGGTAATATTTAAATGTAATACAGAGAAAGAGGAACAGATGTCTAGAATTAAGGGTAAGCGGCAAGATAGAAAGAAGATATGGAGAGAGAGAGAGGAACAGGGCAGGTGTTGAAAAAGAAGGTGGATGGCAGAAATAAACACATAGCAGAGAGGGGGAAGGTGAGAAAAGGGAAGAATAATATAGAGGGAAGAGCAATAGTCGAGTTGAGAAAAACTTGAATAAGTGATAAAAAGTGTAGTGGTGTGCTGGAATACACAGGTGGTCTGAGTTTTTGATTGGCATTTCTCAAGAGCCTATTGCAGCATATAGGTGCTGTGAATCTAATTCTCAATTTCAGCCCAGGCTGCATGGTGACACTGTTCATGTTCTTCGATAAAAAGGGTCTGCTGAATTCAAGCATATCATATCAGTTTGCAACATGATGCAGTAGTTTAGTTGGTTTAGTTTAGTTTATTCATTTATAATGATCACCAGACTCATGTATCAGGGAGCAGCAGTACAGCTAATGCAAAGCTTGATTAATAGGTTACAAAATGGACAGGGCAGTATGAAACAAGGTAGCGCATATGCAAACTGTACAGGTCAGGAGATTACAGTTTAGCAAAAATATACAGCGAGTATAATATACAGCAGTGGTGCCTGTTATTAGCAGAATATAAAGCAAATATACAACGAATATACAACACATTTGTTAGCAGAAGATACGTCTATATACAGCAGTGGTGCCAGAGTGAGAGCATGGCTCTGTATACAGGTGGGCTATTGGCTGTTGTTCGACTTAAGCTAGTTGATTTAGCTTAGTCTGACCTTTGGGAAGGATAGCTCGTCTCTAATGTGGTGAGGTAGGGAGGGAATTCCACAGTTGGGCAGCTTTGACTTGAAAGCTGTTGCCACCGACTATGGATAGCCTAAATCTGGGTATGGTGATACAGTTGGTGTTGGTAAGTCTTGTGGGTCTTGTGGAGGTTCTTTTTTGGAATCTATTGATGAGATAGTTAGGGGCAGCATTATGCAGTGCCTTATGTGTCAGGGAGGCAGTTTTTAAGTGAATCTTGTTAAGTGTAGAGAGCCAATTGTTTTGGTGCCTTATTGCTGAGATATGTGATCTTTTTGCGATGCCCAGGGCCACTGTTAGAGCGTTATTTTGAAGGATTTGTATTTTTTTGATGATAGATTTGTTGGCACCAATGTGGAGTGCATTGTAATAGTCAAGCCTAGATAAGATCCAGTGCAATGCAATTATCACCCTACAGAAAGGGTTTGCCCGATCTGATTAGCTTACAGGTGTAGGCTGTGACAGAGGCCAGGGTGTTGACTTGTTTGGTCAGAGATACGGTGGAGTCGAGATAAAAACCTATGTTTTTTACATCCTTGGCTACCTTAATAAGATTACCGTCAATGATGAAGGAGGAGTAGGCCTTTCCTAGGTTTTTTAGGGTAGTATGGGTGCCCAGGATGATGAGTTCCGTTTTTTCATCATTCAGGCATAGACTGTGTGTGGCCATCCATGCCTGGATGATGAGATACACCCTATTCACCAAGGCCAAATCTGCTCCATAATTCCTGGAAAGAGGGAGGAGAATCTGGGTATCATCTGCATAGTTGGTGTAGGTGATACCGAGAAGGTCCAGATCATTGAATAGGGGCTTGATAAATATGTTGTATAATGTAGGGGAGACACAAGACCCCTGGGGGACACCACATGTGATGGGAATGGGGTCTGCTGCCACAGAAGGAGCAACAACCTTCATGGTTCTGTCGCTCAGGAAGGATTCAATCCAGGTTACAGCCTCTTTCAAAAAGTTAGCAGCAGTATCTACATAAGACCCTGTGATCGACCAGGTCGAAAGCAGCTGAGAGGTCAAGAAGAAGGAGGAGGGCCGTTTTCCCCTTGTCTCTCAGCTCATCCATCTGTCCCTTCAAGTCAATAAGGACAGTCTCTGTTCCATGTTGAGGACGGAAGCCTGACTGACGTGTTCCTTGGAGTTATGGGATTCCAGGAATTTTTGAATCTGGAGATAGGCGACCATTTCTAGGATCTTCAGCAGGAATGGTACAGTTGTAATGGGTCAGTAATTGGTGGGTATGAGCGGGTCTAGCGTTTGTTTTTTTAGTAGTGGGAGCACTCAAGATTGTTTGAGATTGGATGGGACAGTACCAGATGCAAACGAGGCGTTGATCACTTTAGCTATGATTGGGGCCAGGTCTCTAGCAGGGTCTTTTACGAGTTGAGCAGGGCAGAGGTCTCCCTGACAGTTGGAGGGCTTAAGACAGAGAATTACTTTCTCTGCCTCAAGGGTGGAGATTTTGGTGAAATTTAATCGGGGGTACGTAGGATCAGCCATAGTTTCCTTTGAGAGGACTTTCAGGGCACTGACGTTCAGAGGGCAGTTGAGGGATTGTTTTTTCTGAGATATTTTATTTTGCAAGGTGGTCACTTTATTAGAGAGGGCCTGTTTTATGTCAGAGCACCACTTTATATCTTTATTGCACATTTCAGGGGTGATGATAGGGAGTTCAAGTTCTTTCAAGATAGTGAACAATTCTTTGGTACTGGAATTAGCCCCAGAGATATGATTGTTGTAGGAGTTACACTTGGCACAAATTATTTTCTTTTTGAATTGGGAGGAGGCTTTGGTAAGTTTGATTTTGTTGGCTGTGGATGAAAGGAGTCTCCATGTGGTTTTCCAAGTCCTTTTTAGGTATCTAAGGTCTTTCAGTTCAGGGGTGAACCATTTGTTCAGATGAGCTTTCGCTTTGCTAGGTCTAAGTTTAAGGGGTCAATGTTGTCAAGTGTTGTTAACATAATTTTATTAATTTCATTGACAAGAGTTCCTCGGTCAATGTTGTCTTCTAGCAAGTTGAGGGTAGGCAAGATGACTGGAATCACTTTATCGCTTGTGTTTTTCTTATTTCTAGTAAGGCAGGGAGGAGCGATAGGTGTGGTAGACCAAAGAGGTCTATTGGTGAGGAGGTAGAAGGACAGGAGGAAGTGGTCCGTCCAGGGGTAGGGCAGGATGGAGGTGATATTTACTGTGTAGTTATATTCCGCCACCCAGTTGAGGGTTCTTCCTTTGGTATGGATGGTCTCACTAATTTTTTGGGAGAGGCCTAATTCAGATAGTGTGCTGGCAATGGTGGTGGCATGCCTGTCAAGTGGGTACATGAAACCTAGTTTGAAGTCTCCCAAGACTAGTAATTGAGATGTTGTTTTAAGGTTATTGGATAGAAGAGTGTGGATATCCTCCTCAAATGTTCCAATAGGGCCGGGAGTCCTGTAGATGAGATGAATGATTAATGTTTGGGCGTTGGTTAGAGGGAGTTTAGCTGTGAGGATTTCAGTGAGGCTAGATTTAGAGATTATGACAGTTCCTCCACCGCGTACATTATCTCTGTCTTGTCTGATTATATATAGCCATCTGGGACAGCTAGAGAGAGTGAGGGGCCTGCTGGCTCGTGCAGCCAGGACTCCGTTATGGCTAAGAAGTCGAGGTTGTTAGTCAGAATTAGGTCGGCGATGTCTGTGGCGTTTGCCACTAGTGACCTAGCATTTATTAATGCTGCCTTGAGTGGAGCATCCGGTGTGGTGGTACTGGGGGGTGGTGGTACTGATTCTAGTCTCTTAGGGTTGATAGAGAAGTGTCTTTTGGAAGTGGCCTGGTATAGATCATTACTATTAAAGGTAGTGTTCTGAGTAGTCTTATGGACTATGTGGCGGGTAGTTCTAGTGTTGGCTGCTGGTAGGGATCTAGCAAGTGGTTCATAAAGTTTATTGAGGCGCGATCAGAGTCTAGCATTTCTAGCCTCTATGGTGCTGGGAGTGAGGTCTAACGTCACTAAGGTAAGCCGTGTGATGGAGCCCATCATGTACTGTATAAGACATAGTACCTGGGATTTGTAATATCGGGGAGGAGTATGACCCTAGCAAAATGAACAAGGATATAATGTTGGAGTTGAACGTCCGCATGTTGGGCAAAGACCTGCAGGATATGATGCGTAAGGTAGGGTAGCCCTTAGTAGGAGTATCACGGTGAAGCTAATGTCTAAGTGTTAGATGGGAGTGTGGCTATGGTTTAGAAATATGGAGGTATAGTCGCCCAGTAGTAGGAGATTATTAAAAGTTTAAGAGTGGGCAAAATCATAATGTTCAAAAAAGGCAAGTTTGATTGGGATGAAAGTGGCTCTAAAAAAATATATGGAACATGCTATGGCATTGTATCATGGGCTGGTAAGAATGAGCGCAGAAGAGCATGTAAGCAACAACAATATTTGCAGGCAGTATCCAAGGCAACAAGCTCTGAGATTTGGGGACGTGCTAAGACATAGTAAAATGAGCTAGTATGAATGAGGGCAGAATAGCATGTAAGCAACAATATTTGCAAGTGAGATCCAGAGCAACAATAATCTGCTGATTTAGAAATATGCAGTGGTGATGAGATGCTTTAACTCGTGAAACTATATAGTGCAGACACCAGATGCTGTTATAGCCCAACAAGAATGTTCAAAAGGGAATGGAGTTCAGGCGCAACTGTCAACGATATTACGAGTGGGGGAAGGCTGCTGACGCCAGTACCGTGTCTCGTTTGCGAATCATGAGCGGACAATCGGTCAATCACCGCAGTTTACACTGAATTCTGCTTAGTGGTTGTAGGTACTAGGTACCGCTATGGAGGGGGGGGGTGCTTGACTAGGTGTCTAAGGATGGCAGAGTTCTTAGCAGGCGGGCCTGAATGCAGGTATGAGCAATAGTATAAAGCTATAGAGATTTCATATGAACTATTAGCAGGCATCACGCTAAGCAAAAACTGGGGACTAGTGCAAGGGACTCAAGCCGCAAACAGGACCATAAGCAATAACGAGCGCAACAATATTTCAAGGAATACAAATAACGAAATTGTTGTAATAGTAGGTACGTATGGGATGTCAATGTCTGTGAAGTTGTGCAGTGCCTGCAGTAGCATTTATCCTTTGCTAAGAGCAATGAGTGTTAGTAGAGCACGCACAAGAATTGCACCCTAATGAGGTGACAGCGAAGAATGTTCACGCTGCCTCTATGGGGCATCAGGAGAAGAGGAATATTTTGCACAGTCCAAGGTAGGAAGAACACACAGATGTGTGGGAGAGGAGCAGCCTGAACATTCCTAGACTCCTTGCAATGTTAAAGGCAGGACAATAACGATGATTAAAATAGAGAGTATTCTCTATTCCATTCGTCCAAGATGGAACAATTCTCTGCACACACCACTGAAGCAGAACGGCTCCATAGATGGGACAATGGAGTTGCATCCCTTAGTTCAACATCAGTCAGAATCACCTTCCATAATAGTGCAGGCCCTGCAATTGCTCTCTCAGCCTGAACGTGGGGGCGGTCTGGCCTTTCAGAATGCTACATTTCCAGGAAGTGGCCTTGCAAAGCCAGGTAGTAACATTTTAAATCTGGCATTGCGGGAACACCTTTGTTAAAATGGGAATCCAGCTTATTACAGTCCGCTCTCTCCACTTTCCTGGACCATATTAGTTCTAACAGTGTGCTCTTAACCTGAGGAAAGTAGCGATCTGGCAGTCCAAAAGGACCATTCAAAAATAAATAAAGAAATATGGGGAGTATAATCATGTTTATCAAAGCTATTCTCCTATCAAGGACAAAGACAGGTATCCCCATATCTGCACTATCTGCACCTGTGCCTTAAATGTATCCATAACTTAACCATAATTTTCATTATAGAGTAGCGCCAGGTCGCTCGCTATTTCTATCACCAGGTAGTGTGTGCTCACCATTTCATACCTGAAAATGTACAGTGTCCTTCGTTAATGGGAAGATTTCAGATTTAGCATGGTTATTTCCTGAAGTCGGATACCTGGTGCATTATAGGGGCAAGGTTCTCTTGAGGGTTTGCCATAAATAGCCCCAAATCGTCAGCATATAATCGTATTATCTCTTTGTGGGTGTATAAATATTTGCACCTATGCACGTGATAGTGTCTCAGCAAAGCGGCCAAGGGCTCAACTGCCATTGGAAAGATCTTTGGCGAACGGGGGCACCCCTGCTTGTCTCCCCTGCCCAATGGGAAAACATCTCAGTATTGCCCATTTATATTTAACCTGGCAAATAGGAAGTTATATAGAATAGCCATCTTTACGACATTTCGTGTACCGAGCCCTAGTTTACACAACACAGCAAAGAGGGCCCTTTAATTGAGTTGAATACCTTTTAGGCATCTAAGAGAACCACTATTGCTGGCACTTCTTGTTTGACAACAATCAATAGACCAAAAAAACGACTTAAACAAAATGTTGTGTTCAGAAATCATGAGACTCTTAATGAAAGGGAGCAATCTATTTGCCAGCATCCTGGCTTATATCTTATGATCCACGTTTTTGAGAGAAATTAATCTTTCTTAATGAAATGTACCTGGTTCCTTCTTAGGTTTTTGTAAAAGTGTAATGGTGTCGTCTCTTATAGTTTGGGGGTATAATTCCCTATTCAGTGGCCTCCTTCTATAACTTCAGAGAATGTGGAGCTAGAATGCTTGCAAAGGCTTTATAAAACTCTGCAGTTATGCCACCTGGTCCTGGTTTTGGTGCCAGCCAGGCTATTGAGAGTCTCTGTTATCTCCTCTAAAGCTATGTCACGATGATGAGCCTCTCGAATTCGATTGGGACAACAAAAACAGACAAATGTCTTCTTGACAACCATATATTTGTGCTTGAGACCTTTCTTTTTTTCGGGTGCAACACTTTATAAATATCTCAGAGATTTCGCATGCCTTGCATGTGTATGCTGCTGTGTCATCCCAAATGGCTTCTATATATTGAATGTGTTTCTCCATCATTACAAGCTTTGCTAATAATGCTCCTGGTTTTTGCCCCTCCCTGTATTGCCTTACGTTATGTTTCTGTCTAAATAATTAATTTTCCTTACTGCATTCTCTCGGAATTTTGAGGACATCTTTACAAATATCCACACACCACACAACTGTCATATTTGAACATTTGCGATAAAACTCAATTGTGTTTGGGTGCAGGGGATCAAGGCAACTCTGGCACAAGAGTTGTAAATGTAACGGATAGGAAAAGGCATTTCAAATGTGAGGAACCCCTGTCCCCTGCACAGCATGCAACTGGGCTGAACAGGTTGTTACTCACTTAAGCAAAAGGGGTATGTGTTTGAACAAAAATAGATGCAATAGGTTTTAGAAAAAAGTTGCAAGGTAAATTTATTAGTATTTCTTAGGAAATTTCAACTCCAAAGTAGTGTAGATATTATTCCAGTTTATTTATAAGAGCTCAAAACGTTTCGGGAGACGTCTCCCTTCATCAGAAGCAATGTATTCAACTACTAAACTAACATAAATAGTGTCTTTTAGAACAGAATGTAAGTCAGGATGTTAATAAAAAAAAACGTTATAGTCATAATCATAACCTAGTAGTCATAATTGATTTAAACCATTAATAAAAAAAATCAACTTAAGGCGATCAACAATGTTCCACTAGTAGAACATTCTCTGAGGCATGATTATTCTGATAAATAATGTATAACCTAGTATCATTTTACCACATCCGATTTGAGCCCCAAGTGGATATGGTAAGTTTGGTGGATGAGGACCACCTTATTTGGGATATTCCCCAGTTAATAGCTCTGACGAAAACAAACACATTTGATAAATATGCAGCCTCTACAGCAGGTTATTTTATCAAATGGGACCAAGAGCCTGTAATGGGCGGCTGGAACCAGATATTCCGCCTACACCAACATTCAAGTGTGGTGAGAAGACAAGCCACATTGATTATATTTTCATTGATTTTTCAAACTCGAAACATGCCAAAGTCCTTAAAGTCCATTAGGGACCAGAAAGTGATCAATGTTTTGATTTCTTAGGGATTAGAATTTCGGGGGACTACAATACATACTGGCAGGCCTATAAATGCAGTACAGTAAATGATCACTACAACAGTCACAGACAACAATTGAATGGGCCATTCTTCAGAATACATTTATGTCAGATGCGGATTAGATCTGGGCTTTGCTAGGAAAAAAGGATGAGGCCAGCAACCATGTTCGCCTATGTACTTTGTCGATCACAATGGAGCTGCTACTGTTGTATGTGCTGGAAATACACCTGTCAAACATGACTTGAGTGGCATGACACAATTACTTTAAGTTGACCATACGCAGTGATCAGCTTTGCCTAGGGATGATAATATCTCTACAACTGACACGTGGAAAAATAATCCCTTTAATTCTCCAGCTGCAAGGGACACACCATCCCCAGGAGGTCTTGGAACGGTGCAAACCCAGGCTTACACCATGGTGCCGATCACTGGACCACATTTGAAACTGGCAGCCATGGGAACATGGTTAGTTTAGAGTAGTCAGAGAGAGAAGCTAGGCCCAGAAAAAGGGGTTCTCCATATTGCTTTATTTCAGCATTTCTTCACTTTGCTGTCCCCTTAGAATCCTGCAATCAAGTCACTCTGCGTGTAATGCCATAAGGTAGAAGACACTTCTTACAAGAATGGAGATTGGACCCCTTCTAGGAGGTTTGCTTTGGACCGATCCCCAGTGGAATTGCAACTTTAAGAAAAAATGTGCCATTCCCTCAGTTTTTGATTCGTTCTTGGACTCTAAGAATACAAAAACGATTTCAACTGTACTTCCGTTGGGGATACAGTTTATCCTAAAGTCATCTAACAGTGAGATGAAGGCAGAAGGCATCTAAAACAGAAGAGAGCTATGTTCTCTAATTAACCCCAAGGAACAGTGGGGTTGACTACTGTTGGATGTTGGCTGTTGTTGGAAGGGCTGCAGGTCGGGTATTGTGTTTTGCGTGTAATGTGGAGAACAAAGATGTAGTATACAATTTGGTGTCGAGTATCCCCTGGTATGAAATTGTCTTGCTAGTGTTGATCTTTGTCCTGGTTGAAACAATGCCACATCTTGCATTTATGTGGTGGTATCGGATGTCTTCTATGATGCTTAACAGACTCTGAACATAATGGTGTTAACATTGGTGAGTTTGTGTACACATGCTGACATGCAGCACTTTCACATCTTAACGGATGTGTTTGAAAGACACAAAGGTGGATTGGTACCTTTGTCTTTCCCTCTCATTTCTGCAACTATGCCATATCCGCCTCCATTTCTTCAGTATATATGGCTTTGAAATGCATGTGTTGCTTCAGGTTATACTTAGAAATATCATAATCGTCATCTATCTTATAAATATCATTATTCTCAGCTTCTCTGGATTTATGGGGTGCTGAAGACCAGTAACTCCCCAAATCCTGCTATCTCTCCTGGCCCATCATGCTTCTCTTCACTATGTGTTGTTTCTTCAGACTCATAGTATCAGATGCAATCTGAACCCCCCAATTGTTCCCCAG
Source organism: Ambystoma mexicanum (assembly GCF_040938575.1). Taxonomy (NCBI): domain Eukaryota; kingdom Metazoa; phylum Chordata; class Amphibia; order Caudata; family Ambystomatidae; genus Ambystoma; species Ambystoma mexicanum. Next base: position 902,097,420 of record NC_090937.1, on the reverse strand, counting down.
AAGTGGTGAACTAAACATCCTCCTCCTCTAACTGCAATACCTGTGTATGAACTCTTGTACAGGAGGTACTGCTGAATGCAATATTGATGTCTTCAATTTATCACAGATAATGTTTGCCACCACAGTGCCCACAACAGATGCAGTTACTGATGTAAAAAGCCCTCTTGCTGCAACACTGCTACAGTTGGGCACATTTACAAATTCTCCCTGTGGTACCAATCATAGCATTGACGTCGGTGGGGCACCCTGCAGCCCGCGTGGTGCGGGTGGCTCTGTCAGTATAGGTCCTGGGAGGGGGGCCCACACCAAAAAAATGTACAACTACCCCGCCAAATGTCAAACAAAAAAATGTAAGTTTCTTTTTGAAGTCACTCTGCCTTCCTAAAGAAATTCTTTCTGTTACAGCGTAACAGAAATATTTTTTTTAGGTTGGTAGAGTGACTTAAAAAATAAACTATTTCTTTTTGAAGCCCGAGGACTGCCCCCACCCCATAACAAGAAAGCCTCCATGGTCATGGGGTGGGGGAGCACTATGTCTTAAAAAATAAATAGTTTCTTTTTGAAGTCACTCTGTCTTCATAAAGAAATTATTTCCATTAAGGTTCAGTCCTTTAACAGAAATGATTTCCTTGGGAAGTCAGAGTGACTTCAAAAAGTAACATTTTTTAAAGTAATTGCTCTCCCCTCGTCCCCATGACATGGAGACCTCCAGATCCTCTGCAGATGATGGGAACAAGTGTTCTTTACTGCTGCAGGGAGCTGAAGACCTTGTTCTCTTGACCAATGGATTAAAGGTAAGAACATTTATTTTCTTGACATGTGTGTGTGTGTGTGTGTGTGTGTGTGAGTTTGTGTTACTATCCTTGTGGGGACTTGGGTGTGTAAACATGCACACGCTGTGGGGACTTGATTTCACTGTGGGGACCTAAACCCAAGTCCCCACATGGTAATGCCTTCCAAATGACTTAAAATAACTTAAAAGACATCTGTGCCAATTTTTAGAACTTTTTAAAAAATGGCTTTGTGGGGACCTGTGTTTATTTTGGTGTGTTGATTTTTTACTCAGCTCTGCCCCCGCAGGGTGGGTGTGGTATTGCAGTCATCAACACACGGACAGGAATTTAAACACACTTGATAAATCAGATGCCCTACATGCTTAGGCAGCAGACAGCAGATTCATGGGAACCATTTATACACAAATTCAATTGTGTTTTAAATGGCCTGAACTCTGCGTTTAAATGTAAAATAATGAAATTAAGCTGTTTTTTGTGTATTTTGTATGTTTACAGAATTGAATATAATTGATACGCAACATAAGTCTTCCCTCATTGCACAACACACATCCAGATTCATTTTAAGCATTGGCTACTTTGTAACAAACCAATCACAATGTGACTTACTTTACTTCCTTATTTTTCTATGATTTTGTTGAAGTCCCCATAGGGGTGGTGTGTGATGAAATTGAATTCCACACTGTGAAGACAACACATTATGTGCACTGATGTCATCTTGTCCACACTGTGAAGACAACACATTATGTGCACTGATGTCATCTTGTCCACACTGTGAAGACAACACATTATGTGCACTGATGTCATCTTGTCTATAGTCTGATATGTGAATTAATTGAATGTTGGCATCACATTTTGTCTGATTACACAAACATATTCACAGGGTTAATGTTTAATTGATACTAATTTGGTTTCATTACAAGTTCATCTCTAAGGGTCAAAGTGGCAGTACTGGAATTGCCGCCACTTTGATCAGTCTGCTGATATACGGGTTATTGAAAATGGACGCTAATTCCTCTGGTGGAATTAACCCTGAAGAAATTAGCACTGGAGGAATAAGCAATGAAAACCAGTGATAATTCCCCCGGGGATACATCCTCCAGTGGAATTAGAGCTGGAAATAAAAATGCTAATTCCATCCTATCTTCAGGTTAAAATACTGAACGAAACACAGCCAAAAATAGTGGCTGATTTTAACCAAAAATACCCAAAAGGCGAAGGAAAATGCATTCAGGTGATGCAAATGAAGCCACAGATGCACCCAATTGGCCATAAAAGGGTATGTGAATACAAATAGTATGGCATGATGCTGAAGTCCCCATAGAGCTGATATGATGGTACTGAGTCCACCAAAAGGATGGTGTGTGGTCATGTTCAGGTCCCCACTGGGATGTTGTTTGATGACAAAGAGGTCCTCACAGGGATGGTGTGTCATGGCATATTAGGCCCCATAAGAATAGTTTGTAATTATGCTCAAGGTCCCATAGAGATGGAATGCAATGATATTGAATCCTCCAACTGGATGGTGTGTGCTGATGTTGAGGTCCCCACAGGGTTGATATGTGATCATATTTAAGTCCTCACATGGATGGTGTGTGCTGATGGTGAGGTCCCCACAGGGATGATCTGTGATGATATTTAAGTCCTCACATGGATGGTGTGTGCTGATGTTGAGGTCCCCACAGCATTGATATGTGATGATATTTAAGTCCTCACATGGATGGTGTGTGTTGTTGTTGAGGTCCCCACAGGGTTTATATGTGATGATATTTAAGTCCTCATGTGGATGGTGTGTGCTGATGGTGAGGTCCCCACAGGGATGATATGTGATGATATTTAAGTCCTCACATGGATGGTGTGTGCTGATGGTGAGGTCCCCAAAGGGATGATATGTGATGATATTTAAGTCCTCACGTGGATGGTGTGAGCTGATGTTGAGGTCCCCAGAGGGTTGATATGTGATGATATGGAAGTCCTCACATGGATGGTGTGTGCTGATGTTGAGGTCCCCACAGGGTTGATATGTGATGATATTGAAGTCCTCACATGGATAGTGTGTGATGATGTTGAAGTCTCCTTAATGAAGATGTATAATGATATTAAAGTTTTCATACGTGGGCTCTTTGACATTATATGCCTTACAGATATATTATGCTTCAAGGAAGAAAAAGAGAGGTTTTGTGAAGATGTTGAAATAATTTAAGAAAATATTTATAGGCCCGAGTGTGTTTTATGTTAATTTGAACTCCTGTAATGGTAACGTTACATCAAGCTCTGCTTAGTACATGACCAAATCAGCAATCGAACGAAATCTCACCTGACAATGGGGGTCATTACGAGTTGGGCGGTATTCTGTCTGTAAATCCACTGGACTTTCGGTTACTTCCACTTGCTCATGCAGATTTACCGCTGGATTACACATGGTGGTGGCGGAGTATGTTTCCATTTTTTCACATTGGACTCTATGGGGCATTTTTGGCAGAATTACTGCAGCAGTAATTTCACTGAAAATGGGTAGAAAGTCAGCAGAGTTGGCTCCAGTTCATAGCTGGAGGTGAATCCTTTACATTTCTGCCAAACGTCTGCCACATTTCACCTACTTCACTGTGCCCATTTATTTAACATGAAATTCACGACTGTCCTTCTTTACCGGCATGTTGAAGCTGTCCCTCAACTCCATTTAGGAGATTTGTTGTTGCTTCAGAGACCACGGCCCAAAATTCAAAAGATAACTTGGCCAAGGTGCAGGGTGCATTTAGTGCTTTCAGGGCAAGGATGCCCGTAGTTAATATTGTGTGCCCCTGAGCATCCAGTCTCTTGCTCCCCCTGTCAGGAGACAAAAGGGGGAAAATGTGGTTTGGAAGCTAGCCATCATGACCTTCACCACCAAACCTTATGCGGATGCATGGGTGGAGCGCGGCAAGACCACCCCCCTTACATTTCTTGGAGGCACTGCTGAGCTCACCTCTGGTGTGCCTATACCTATCCGACCCTACCTACCGACCTAGGCATACCTACTCTTTCTCTTCTCTGGGTTAGTGTACATATTTCTAGTGTAAATTTCAATTTTTCTTTTGTGCACATTTGTGGAAAAGGATTTGATTATATTCTTGTAATAATTGTGATTTGCCACCACAGCAGATAGACAGGCACCATCTTCATTAATGGGGTTCCAGCAGCCAGCTGGGCTGAGCGTGAGGGGTTTAAGACTGACCATTAATTATTTATAGGTGATGTCGCATGGAGCACACCCCTACAACATGTGCTCAAAATGGCGGTGTCCCTAGAGTCCCTCGAGTCCCTCACAGGCTAGGTCAAGTGCCTGGGTAAAGAACTTGGCCCAGCAAGGACCAGTATCCTGGTCTGCCATGGCCCTTAGAAAGTCGACGCTGAGACGTTGCCCCTTAGCATCCACAGGTGTTACTCAATATTGTCCTATCCTCTTTGGGCATTAAATACCTGGCCAGTGTTAAAGGCTAGCCTACCATCCACACCACCTATGCCTAGCTCAGGCCCTGCCCTGCCCTTCCTTGACCAACACTGCATGCATTCACCCTGCAGTGACCACTGTAGGTGCCATCATAGCTGCACCAACAAACAACCCTAGTTCACCTGGGAGTAGCATGCACCAGTTCTACACCAGAGGATAGAGGCACCATACTGAACTCTTCCTCCATGGCAAATGCTTTCAAGCATATTTTGAATGAGGGTATCATGACACCAGCAGAACATGGACCCTATATCTGCCTGAGACCCTACTCAGGTGAGAAACTGACCCCGAGATGTGAAGAGGAATATCGGGCATTGCAGTAGTCGAGTTTCGACATAATTCGGGCTATCGCTAGGGTGCTGCTGCTCTTAGTGGATAGGTAAGGTTTTCAGGCATGTATAGGCTTACAAGTGTACGCTGTGGCGGATGTAGTGGCGTTGGCTTGTTTTCCCATGCTCAGTGTGGAGTCTAAGTAGAAGCCTAGGGTTTTAGTCTCTTGAGCCACTTTGATGGTGATGCCATCAATAATAAATGCAGAGTATTGTGCATCGAGTTTATTGAGTTGGGCTGGAGCACCTAGGATTAGGATTTCTGTCTTTTCGTCATTCAGGCATAATCCATGGACCGCCATCCATGACTTGGTAGGTGTTGTTTAGGAAGGCTAGATCTCGGTCGTAGTCGCCTGATAGGGGGAGTAGTATCTGGGTATCATCTGCATTGTTGGTGTAGATGATCCGTAGACGGTCCAGTTTGTCGAATAGCGGTTTAGTGAATATATTATATATGGGGGACACACAAGATCTCTGAGGCACACTGCATGTGATTGGGCAGGGGTCAGCGCAGCTGCCTGAGAGAATACGCTCATCGACCTGTTAAGAAAGGGTTGGATCCAATCAGTGGCTTCGTGCGAGACGTTAGCCGCAGTGGAAAGGTGCTTGCAGACAATAGTGTGGTCCACCAAGTCGAAGGCGGCCATCAAGTAGGAGGAGCAGGGCATATTGCCTTTTGTCCTTGAGTATTGACTTCAATTTGCATTTTTAGGTTTTTCAGGGCAGTTTCAGTACCATGAAGTGGTCTGCAGCCTGATTGTCTGAGTCCTAGGAGGTTATTTGTTTTCAGAAAGTGCTGGATCTGTAGGTAGGCCACCTTATCTACAATTTTAACGAGGAATGGGACCGTGTAATTGGCCTGTAATTTGTGGGGATGGTTGGGTCTAGGGAGGCTTTCTTTAGCAAGGGTATGACCCAGGCGTCCTTCAGGTTGGTTGGGAATTTGCAGGTACGAAATGAAGCGTCTATTAATTTTGTCATAAATGGGGCAAGGTCTCTGGCAGCTTCTTTAATTATTTGAGGGGGGCAGCAGATGTCGCCTTGGCATCTGGAAGGCTTGAGAGATGTGATGATTTTTTCCACCTCTATGATTGTAACTTGTGAGAATTTGAATTCAGGAGTGCATTTCAATTGGGGATTTGCCGGTTCTGGGTCTGAGTCAGGTTTGGCAAAATTGAGACTTTTGGCTACAATCTTTTTTTGGAGGGTGTCTATTTTTTTTTACAGAGCATTTTGAATGTCTCTGCAACATATTTTATCCTTGTTACAGGGATCTTCAGGGGTTATGAGGGATTCCAGTTTCCTCAGGATCGTTAAGATTTCCTTGGTGTTGGAACTGGCTTTGCTGATCCAGTTGTTGTAAGTTTCTCTTTTAGCTCAAAGGATTTCAGCTTTGTATTTACTTGCTGATTCGGTTAAATTGAGTTTATTTTCTTTTGATGGGAGATTTCTCCATAAACTTCGAGTTTTCTTTTTTCTGCGTGCATGATTTGTAACTGTGGGGTGAACCAGGTGTTGAGATGGGCTTTGGGTTTGCCTTTACGCAGTTTGAGAGGCACGATGGCGTCTAGCGCAGAGGTCATGGTGGCGTTGTACATTTCAACTAGTTCGGCTGGGTCCGCTGATTCTGAAGCGGTGTTCAAGGTGGGTAGTAGGAGAGGCAAGAGCCTGTCAGTAGTTATATTTTGTTTGCTCCTCGTAGGGAGGGGCGGCACTATCAGTTTGGTTTTGGTTTCTACTCGTTTGGTCTGAGTGGTGAAGGAGATGAGAAGGTGATCTGTCCAAGTTAAGGGTAGGATAGATGATATGGGGGTCTCTGTATTGATGTCCGCTACCCAGTCAAGAGTTCTATCTTTCTGGTGAGTAGGTTGATTGACTCTTTGAGTAAGGCCCAGTTCAGTTAAGACGTTGTGTAGTGCCTTGGTTCGTGTATGGTTAGGGTCATGAAGAATCCAAATTGAAATCACCTAGCAGCAAGATTTGGGATGAGGGCTTGATGTTGTCTGAAAGTAATGTTATGACGTCTACTTCGAAGGTACTAATAAGGCCAGGGGGTCTGTATATTAAGTGAATTGTAAGGGTGCTAGTCTTGGACGTGGGAAGCTTAACTGTAAGTAGTTCACAGGACTTAAGAGTGGGCGAGGGGGTTGCTCTGAGCCGTAGGCTAGATTTAGTGATAAAGGCGATGCCACCCCCTTTGCAACGAGACTCTGTCAGCTCTCACAATGGTGAAGTTGACTGGTACGGCCAACACGAGGAAGGGTCCTGCTGCTTCATGTAGCCAGGTCTTGGATACAGCTAGGAAATCTAGGTCACCTGTGGTGATTAGATAGACTATGTCTGTGGCATGGCATTGATTAGACCTCCTTTCTGGGGAATAGTCATGGGCGGGGGGGTTGGTTTACATTTTTTCTAGAGACTCTCTATTTTTCTTGGGTGTCTTTGAGGTTGTGAAATGTATCAAGTTAGGAGTGCAAGGTTTGTCTTGCGGGTTAGACTGTAGGGCAAGATTATTGTTATGTCTAGCAGAGCCTGTCATTTCTGACCATAGTAGAGCAAGGTTGGTTAGGAGTGCATTTCCTGGCATATAGATTAATTCATTGTGCTGGAGTAAGGGTTGCTACTGTATCCGGTTTAGTGTTGACCTTAGAGGAGTTGGGGGTTTTGGACAGTCCAGGTAAGAATGTTGTGGGTCTGATGTTGAGGTGACATGAGTTGGTGTTAAGGGAAGGTAGGAATTTCTACGGTTTGATCCCTAGTGAAGGGGGCAGGGTCATAATGGTTGTGACTTTGGGAAGCTCTGAGGTCGAATGATGGGTCAGCGTGAGGTGATGGCGAGCCTGAGCTAGACTGAACAGTAAGGTAGCTAGGAGGAGGCAGGCAACATGCATGTTGTGGTTGGGAGATATAAGAGGGGGGATGTTCCCCCTGGGGTGATAACATGGGGTATACCGTACGCAGGTGAGATACAGCTCAGTAAAGTTTGCAGAAGCAGTAGCGCGGCATTTGAGGCGTAATTCAAAAGCGATACAGAAGCAGGTGTGTCTGACATGCTGTCTGGTATGCTACTGTGCCAGTAGAGCTGTCCAACAATCAGTGGCACGGTTCAAATGGCAGTATAAAACCTTTAGAAATGGCCATAGAATACAGCAATACAATAGGTAGATGCTGGGCACACCATAGAGTATCACAATGCAGTGTCTCGATGCGAAGCAACTATAGAATACAGCAATGCAATGGACGAATGCGGGGCTCACCATAGAATACAGGAATGTAGGGCACAAAATGCGAGGCTCACTAGGGAATACAATAACACAATAGACAGCTTTGGGGTTCTCCCAGGCATACAGCAATACACTCGGTGAATGCTGGGTTCGCCCATTAGTACAATAATACAATAGGCAAATGTGGGGCTCACCCAGGAATACAGCAGTACAGTAGGCAAATGTGGGGCCCTTCATATTGTACAATAATACAGTGGCTCAGTCTGAGGCACCCTAAGGAATACAACAATGAAATGGGCAAATTCGGGGCTCACCAAGGAATACCAAGGAATACAATAGTGCAATAAGGAAATGCAGGGCTCTCCCAGGGATACAGTAATACAAAAGGCAAATGTGGGGCTCGCCCAGGATTACAGCAGTACAGTAGGCAAAAAGCGGGGCTCAATCAGGATCACGGTGGATAGGTATCAAGAGGTTGGCTATAATATGGTGAACGCAACCATTAGGCACAAAGAAGTCAATATTCCAAAAAGGGTCCTTCTTGGCAAACAATCCTAGCAAGTGGAGACCAAGGCTAAGATCACTCAATACATATGGCTGGACATTGGGTGTCCTAATGAGAATTGAGTAAAGTAGACTCCCTAAGGATTGATCATGCAAGTATACATTCACATGCACAAGAATCGGCAATTGTGGGAAGGCGTAGAAATAACAGTAAGCAGTAAATACCAGTTATATGCTCAACGCGGCTGCAATATTACATTGATATTTGCATGTACTTTCATATATCAAAGAGGTAACAAGCAAGCTGTAAACACATATGGTTATGTTACAAGTACTGGCAACATTTGTCATTAGTTCCATCAATAAAGGCTATGGAAAATATTTCGTATGTTGAGCTATATTGGTATTAAAATGGTAGTCCTATGTGACGTTCTTGGTGGACATCAGGATGGGAAAACCGATTTTGGTCATGGACCTGCGTAGTGGGTACTACCAAATCCCAATGCATCCGGTGGGTGTTGAGAAAACGACATCCTGCTTGCTTGGATTGTACAAATTCATCAGGATACAAGGGGTTTCCGGTGCACCAGCACATTTCCAACACCTCATGTAAAAGACTGTCAGTCACATGAACCACCTGAAGGTAATGGTTTACATGAATTATTTTATTTTGTTCAGAAGGACCCTGGAGGAACACAACAAGAGGCTCATGAAGGTGTTGATCGCCTAAGGGAGCAAAGGCTAAAGGTCAGTGTGAACAAATGCCAGTGTTGCTGGACAAGCATCAAATGCAGCGGAAACATTATCGCTGTAGACAGCATTCCTGTAGATCCTGCAAAGACGGAAGCCCTCCTCACCTGGTCAAGACCTCAGAACTTGAAGGAGTCACAGAGTTTCCTTGAATTCTTTACCTGCTATGTAGATTTGCTGTGGGATTTGCCAACATCGCACAACCACTTGTTGTCCTCATCAAAGGATACCTGCCTAACCAGATGAGCTGCAGGATTACAATCAACTCTGCAGATCATTTACACAATCCACAAGAGCCCTTTGATGATAGGCGGACCGACTAATGCCAGGAGGCATTCAATGAGACGCGGCCCCTCACTACTTGAGCTCCTCGAATCCTCAAACCAATTCTGGGCTACACGGATCCTCAGTTGCCTTGCATCTTGCACATTGATGCAAGTATTCTGCCTAGTGATTGTGTGTTGATCCACAGCCTGGGAAAGAGTGGACAGAACAAGCTGAGTCACACGTGGGAGTCTCAACCATTCATCATTGAGCATCAATTGGGAGTGCTGACTGTCTACTGACTGTGGTTAGGAGGACAGCCAAGAAACATCAAGACCTTGCACCGGAACCATCTGCTCCAAGTCCAGGATGAGTTTTAGCTGACACCAGCAGTGAGAGGAGAGGACGTGAACCTGAATCTGAGAATGTTCATTTGAGACTATTCCTGATCACATTGCTCCTGTTAAGTTGGTTGCAGCAGGGATCCCTTACCCATTCCTCCACTGGAATATGTTCCGGTGAAAGGCGTCGATGTTTCGGCGGTCTGAACTGTGGAGGTCGGGCGAATTCCACGCAGTAACCGTGGGCGACCGTCTTTAAGACCCACTGGCCTGAAGTTATCCCCTCCCATGCCTTGAGGAAAGATGTTAATCGCCCCCCGACCGGGGAGACATGGGTGGAGACCTGGACTTGGTGGTCATTTCTGACCGGCAGTAGACGCTCCCTTGGAATTGGAGCCTCTGCCCCTGTTCCTACCCCGCTTCTGACCCCTTTGGGGGTAGTAGGTGAAGCTTGTAGAAGGTTGACTTGCGTTGAAGGTGCCCGTGCCAAAATTGTTCTGAGCTGCGTGGGCTTGTCCTCGAAAGGACCACCGAGAATGATTGCCCCTCTGCGAAGAGGGTTTCTGGGAAATCTGGTGCAGCGATTTAATAGTTTCGTGCTCCTTTTTGGCCGTCTCCAACGCATCGTCCACCGCCTTCCCGAAGAGGTTGGCCTCTTCCATGGGTTTGTTGATAATGGATGCCTGGGTTTCGGGCCTGAAGCCCGACGTACGCAACCACGCATGCCGTTTTAGGAGAGTACCCTGAGTGAGAGACCTGCCTGCTGTCTCTGCGGAGTCGAGGGTATTCTTCACCACATTTTGATTGGCCAATTTACCTTCCGAGACAATAGCTAGAAGCTTGGCTCTGGTAGGTTCAGGAACCTCTTGAAGGCCTTCCTTGAGTAGGTTCAATTGAGCGTCGACGTAGCTAGCTAGCAGTGTCGTGTTATTGGCAATGCGGACGGTATAAGCCGCCGCAGACGTAACCCGTTTCCCTAAGTCATACAGCCGTTTAGACTCCTTGTCCGGGGGGGATTCACCCCCTGCTCTATTGCAAGTGTTAGTGACTACCAGCGAGTCTGGGATCGCATGTCCCTTGATGTACAACGGGTCGGTGGGAGAAGGGCGGAAAAGCTTTTCGACCCTCGGGTTCACAGCCCTAGTTTGAGCGGGTGTGAGTAGTGACTGAACTCAAAAGGGGTATGGACTGGCTTGCCGGGGGTTTTTCATTGATGATGTCCTCCGCAAAATCTTGTTCAGGCAAGGCTTCAAGCGTGGCAATCTTGAAAAACTCCGCTGCTTTCTTTAACATGTTGTTGAAAGCCATTTGATCATCCACCGGGAGGCTTGTCGAATCGGTGTGGATGGGGGAGAGTCGAGGCAAACGATATCGGAGTTGTAATCGTCTTGCTGGGTGTCTTCCCAGTTGTCAGTAACACCTTGATCTTCCCCGTAGTTGTCCAGAAAAGAGGCCTCCTCCTCTTCTGTAAATATGTCTCTATATGTGTCCATCTGGGTATCTTCTTGATAATCCACTTGTAGTTGGACATCTTCCTGTGCTGGGTTAGGGTCCACCCGAGTCTTTTTCGGCGGAGGTTGATCAGAAGTTCTGAAAAACTGTTCCAGCCGGCCATGCACCCCTCGAACTGTTCCGTGGTCCACTTGGATGACCCAAATGGACCTAACTAAGTAGGCGCTGAGGCCTCAGGCCAAGGGCGTTGAGAGGGTCTCCTCAGAGTACTAGAGAGGGGCACCTGGCTTTCTTCGTAGGAATCCTCGGCATCGTCTTCCAAATCCGTGGAAAACTTTTCAACGGATTGGCCCATATCTTCTGACGAAACCGGTACTAGGCCTACCGCCGTAGCGATTCTGTTGATACTCTTACGGATAGTCTCCGAATCGTCAAGAGACAAGGTCTCCGAAGAAGTACCGGTAGCGGGAACCTTTTCCGCGGCTAGAGCAGGGCCTGCGGAAGGTTTCTCGGGTAGAGGCCTACTTGTAGTTTTCGGGCCCTTACGGGCCTTAGAAGGCGTCGAAGATTCTAGAGCAGAAACTTCGGAGCGTGAAGTTTGGGGGGTAGCGCCCTTGTTATGTTTACTCTGTCCAGTCGTCACGCGCTGCTGCGGGTGCGGGGAAGGCGTCGGATCAGAACGATCCGTGGGCACCGTCGAAATCTTCGGCGGACCTGTTGGCGCTTTCGCCTTCTTCGACGAAGGCGTCGAGGAGGGCATTTGGGCTGTGTGTTTTGTGAAGTGCGATTGTACGCCCCTGTCACCGGGTATAGCCCCTGTAGCAGGACCGGAGTCGAGCCTGGAAGGGTCGGGGACAGGCGTGGCGGCACCAGAAATGTCCGCCTCAAGGTCTATAACGTCTGCGTTGGGCGTTTGGTCATCCGACGTACCCCTGTCACTTTCGGCAGGTGTCGCGGCAGGGGAGGAAGGCTCCACGCGTGACATTCCGTACGCAGCCCACCGCTTCAACCGGTGCTCCCTAAGGGTTTTAGGTTTAAGGAGTTTACACGCCGAACACCTTTTTTCGTCGTGCTCTGGGGGAGACAAGCGTTACACGACGTGTGCTCGTCTTTCCACGGATACCTGACCCTGCATACAGGGCAGAATCTAAATGGAGTCCTCTCCATAGCAGGAGGGAAGGGTGACCAGACCAAAAAGGAAAGCAGTGGAAAAGAGGAAAGACATAGTAAAACAATATGGCGAACCCCGAGCCCACTCTCCCTACTGTGTAGGTCGGCCAGAAGGCCCGACCACGTGGAAGGCCGAACACCGAAACTTAGGCGTCGGATCCCACAGCCGCAGCCGATCTCCCGTAGTCATTGTCGATGATCTTCTGGAAGGTGAGTGACTTAAAGGGGAGTAAAACCGACAATTCGGTAAGATAAACAAGGTCTCATGAAGAGCTCCGCTTAGGGCGACCAGTTATCTGTGCGGAAAAAACCAATCTGAGGGACCTCGGCGCGTGAGGGATTTTGGGTACTACACACATCACGATAGGGCTAGACACGCCTATGCCGACGTCCCCTTTTGGTCCCCGAAAGACAAGATGCAATACTCTGCGGTTAGCACTGGATGTTGGACCATATGCACAGTATGTGATTCTAAGCAGATTAACAAGCATCAGAAGTATGGTTTATGATGATAAAACAATAATGAAGTCCCTACAGGATGATCTTTGATGATTTCAAAGTCCCTAAAGGGATGGCGTGAGATATATTGTCCAAGATGGTGTGTGGAACATTTAAATCTTCACAAGTATGCTTTATGATGACATTGAAGACTTGATGGAATGGAGTTATGTAATAATGAATTTCCCATGAGAAGTGTGATGATATTGAATTAACCAGATATGGGTTGTTTGACCGAGATCAATATATTCACGGCGGAATTGACCATAGTCGATTTTGCTGCAAATCTATTTGACCTTTGGCCTAACAAGGCAATCCCTGGCCTGCCAGCAGCCCTTTATCCACCTCCCCTTCCCTACTTACCTTAGTGCCGTCTGCCGGAGCTCCTTTTACTCCCCTGCGACGTCAGTTCTGTCCCTGCAACGCGGGTCGGAACTGACGCTGCAGGGTCCCTTTTTTTTTAGCCCCCCCCCCTTGCAATGTCCAAGAAGAGGGGGACACCCCCGCAACCCCTGTTCCCATTATAGTTAGCAAGGGGAGCGGGGGATGCTCCTGCAACCCCATTCCCCTTGTTTGCTATAATGGAACCGTATGGCCTAGTTGACCGAATTTCTGATTGTACAATCATTTCGTACAGCCTAAATTTGGTCAACTAGGCCATACAGTAATTTCTTTCAGTTAAATTGGCAATTCCAAGTCACCACAAGGATGGTATTAGTCATTAGATGAAAATGAAGCCCTAAAAGGGTAATGCTAAAGTCTGCGAAAATATGGTGTCTGCTGTGTATCTGTGATGATATTGAAGTTTGTACAGGAAAGTTGTGTGATAATAATGAAGGGAGGGATGATGTTGAAACCCCAACAGCAGATGCTGTATGATCATTGTGTAGTGCTCACAAAGGTGGTGTGTTCACTTTACCAAATGCAGGCTTTGTCTCGCACCTTATTGGCACATGCCAATCTTCATTCGCTGGACACACTGTTGCCGTCACGATTCTTTCTCAACACAGACTGGTTTTTCAAAGCTTTCAGCTACTCACCGGCCGTTTTAATTTTGTTTGCTTCACATCTTATAATCTGGGAGTTAAATTTGCTACCACAAGTGCCGCTTCGCCTCCCCAACTCTGCCATTCACTCGGCAGGGTGGCTATGTCCTTTCCTTCTGGGGGCATTTCAGGTGTAAGTCTCAAGGTTCTTTGGGAGTGACGATCTGTCATCAGGATATCCAAGGTTTCTTCACTCCTTAAATCAGCCCCTCAGCCTGTAGTTCATTTCCACCTGGCTCACCATCACCCTGGAAGCACTGCTTCTTCTTGTGCCTCGCATTGCTCAGAGTATGTCTCCTTGATCCACCTCTTAACCATGTGGGGAGAGCTAATAGGCCTCAGGTGTATGCAATCACAGACAAGTGCCTGACGTTGCCCGACCGTATTAGTGGGACATGTCCAATGCAATGTATGGGCATATTTGCTCTTAGATCTCCTCTACCTCGGCTCAGTGTTCGTGTAAGAAATGGCTGGGGGAGTTGGGTGTTAAGGAATGTTAGGGAGAATTCTCTGTTTAGGCTGAATTTCCTAACCTAGTGAGTCCCCCAGCAGCTTTGCTGGATTTCTGGAGTTTTTTTTTTCCATCCTGCCAAGAGTGAGACTCTTCCTCCCACTCTTGGACATGTATGTGTGTAATTCCTTTAAATGTCAATGTGTTCTATGGGCTATGGGGTCTTTTACTCCATAGGGTCTCATATGTTTTTCTATGTGTGTTACACCGCACCCTACGTGCCGTAACACTGGGGCGTCCTAGCGGACCCCCACCATGGACTCCATACCCGGGGACTGACTACTGTCTCCCCGGGCATGTAAAGTCACCATTGGCTTTACTAGACCTAAATTTACTAACAGAACTAGTACAAACCATCTTATTGTGGATGTACTAGTAGGGGTAATTCGATTACTCCTGGATCTGTTACTCGAGGGGGCACTGTCCCGTCCCCCCTCATCGAGTTTTGGCTGGTGGCAGTGGAAACTACTTGTTATGTTCGACCCCGAACCTAACCCTATGGGATTCGTCCCATTGTTGGAGATTGATACTTTTCCTCGTTAATCTCTAACGTACCACCGGTCTACTTATCTTAAATAAGTTTATCGGATGGTATTTTCTGCCAGAACTCGGTTTTTAAAATGGCGTCTGTGTTCGTCTCTGTGACTCCTAAACCAAAGGTCGAGCCCTTTTGTTCCACTTTTGGCGGGCTCTGTACAGAGACCCTTCAAAGTGGTGCCATTCTGTCTGGGTTACCACAGGTGTGTGGGAGGGGGTTTAGGCACCCTGGACCGAGTTGCCTTGCCAACTCCGGTCGCCCTCTGGAGTGATTGGCCCAAGTGGTGAGCCTTCCCGCTCACCACTTAGCATGTGTTGATTGACAGCTAGGCTGAATGAATGGGGGTTTTTCTGCATAAAAGCAGGGCTTTTGGGACTGGATCTTCAGAAGTCGCCACAGGACCTAAGAATCCGACGAGGGTAATGCTGAGCCCACCTGCACGACGACACCTCCGGTGGAGCCCTGCGGAACCGACTCGCCACTTCCCGACGACAGAGGAGATCTCCCTGCCGGAGAGTCTCTTCCCCTGGCTGGTGGGAACAACCATTCCCCTTTGCTTTTTATTCGCCTCAGGACGCAGTGGTCGAATTGCCTGTGCAGAGCACCTCAGCAACCGGATAGCCACTACCCCTGTACCGCGACCAAAAGGTGGTGCCTTGTGACGGAGCACTCCGCGGCTGGTCTCTTCCCTGGTGGTGCACCAGACTTCACTTTTCTTCGACGACGAGAACATCTCTACTCTTGGCAAAGACCCGACGTGCATCCACCACCAGGAACAACTGCCCCCGCCGGAGCTGCCCTCCACAACAAGGTACCGTGTCCGCCTGGCTTCCCTTTCGATCGGTTCGAGTGAGGTGTCTTAATCCTCTACGTTCCGTTGGGTCGCCTCAAAGCTTTTCTCGTTCATTGTTCTGAACTGGTTCAATCTGCCGATAACAAATTGCTACAAAGACTTGAATGCATCTCCACTAGAGACTTTTTGGGACATCGCGCCTTGCCTCTCTCCGAGTGGGCCTGGCCTCTGAACTTTACGCTCTATTGTGATTCTTGCCTTCCTGCCTTGCATTTTATCCGCGTAGGATTGAACTGTGTTGATTTCTTAACCTGCCTAACTTTTTCTCTCCCGTCCTAAACAAATATTAGAGTGTCATCTAGGTTGAGGTATACACCTCTGTCTGAAAATAAGTGGTACCGGTAGAACCTAGACTTGTCAAAATATTACTAGGGGGATTGATCGTTTCTTCTTCGTAGAGTAATTGTGTTTGATTTGTTTGCTGTGAATTTGCATAGTGTTTTCCATAGATGTTTCGTTATAAATAAATGCCTTAATATCTTTACACTAAGCCTCGTTGCGTGTTTGCTTGTCTTACTGGGAAGAATTGTCCTATCTTGTATACTCCACATACTGCTCAACTCTTCTTGAGGGAAGTCTGACTGCTCAGCCACAGCTACCAAGTGAATCTGAGTGGTACAGACTGCTACCAAGTGGGTTCACCGCCAAACGCCTGTAGTCCTACATCTTTTGCAGTGGTCCCAGAGGGAACTGCACAGGTTTCCGCCTAACAAGGAATGCATTGTATCAAGATAAGACATACAGAAGTGATCACAGTTCAAGAGTGTTTATTAAACTGTACAAAGGGGTGAGATAAACTCATAATCTAAATCTAAGATGGGCGCAAGCTACAACAATCAAATAATAATAATACTGTCCTAGTGGTGTCTTAGTCAAATAAAAAGGGCCTATACAAAATAAAACTATTGCCAATCCTTACTGCTATGCTGCAAAATATTGTGGCATAATGTTCACAAGAAAAGAAAGAAGTGTTCTCAAAATTATAAGTCAGGATGGTATAGCCAGGGTCTCCCTTCCCCACGTTGGTAGCACGGGGCAAGGAGGGACTCTTGAACACAGCACACTCCTGGGCTTGTCCAGCACAAGCTTACAGTTCATTTCCAAATTATCAGTTGGTTTCCAAATAATCAGGGCCTTCTGTGGCTAAGTCTCTTTCACACAAAGTCTCTTGCCTCAGAGGACCTAACTAACTAAATACATTCTTGTATAGCGCACCACTAACCCAAAGGTCTCAGGGCGCTTACACAACAAACAAGATAGCAAAACATAAAAGAGGGAATGGAAAGAGAGATCGAAATGCAGACAGCTGTGCATAGCAAAGAAAGCAGTTATGTCAGTAGTTATATTTATTGTTCAGTTTAGGCATCAAAAAGGAATGTTTTGAGGCATTTCCTAAACTGTGTAGCACACTGACAAACAACAAAAACAAAGGTTCTTTTAATAAATCTTCACATTGGGTGATTACGCTTCACCTTTGGATCCCCCTCAGCTGGGGTTTGATCCCTCTCTGTCTTAGCCTCCCTCAGTCGGGTTCACTATGGCCTTTCATTCAAACGTAACATTGAAGAATCTCAATGGCCCTCATTACGACCCTGGCGGAAATCGCGGTGCTAAATGCACCGCGGAGCATGGCGGAAAGCTGCCGATAGCGCCATGGAGGTTGGCGGATTTTCCGCACCATGCCGACCTTGGCGGGGCGGTAAATCCCCATTCCCCATTTTACCCTTCCCCATTCCCATTTTTGCCCCATATGGTATAATGGGAGTGGGGAAGGCGTTAATTGCGCCACCGTAAAATACGGTGGCGTAATTAACATCAAGGTCCCGTAGCGCCATGGATTTCTCCGCCCGTAAAAACCAGGCGGAAAACGTTCCATGGCGCTACGGAAAGTCGTAGTAGGGCGGACGGGTCCGCCGCGAATAACGCTGGCGTAAACCCACTCCGCCAGGGTCGTAATGAGGGCCAATGTCTTTTTAAACAGTCATTCACTGTAGACATCCTTCAGCCGGGTTCACTTTTGTCAACAAAATATTCACGGGGTATCACTGTTTTCCCCAATTCGCAGGCACCCATCAGCTGGGTTCACATTTGCCAATATCACAGTTCACTTTGCTTTATCACAATGCGGGATTCACTTCCCTTGGTTTTCTCCTGTCATCCCTCCGTCGGGTTCACATACCCATTCAAACAGAGTTCTATTAACACAATTCACTTGGCTTCTCCAGGTGTCAAAGAGTTTCTAGAGTACAACGGTTTAGCTTAACCCTTGTATGTCCAGCTTGACACCTCACATCGGCCTTTCCCAAGGTCTCTTGGTATATGTAGTTTCAGCACATAAAGGTCCCAGCCACAGTCCGCCGAATGGGCGCCAACATATTGCCAGACCACTCTGTACCTGGACCTTTACTGGGGTTTCTTTAAAGTTCATAAACATAACTTTTGTTCACGCTGTGTTGTCGCTTGCAACCTTGGGCCTAGCACAGTTTGGTTTATTATCACTTTTCTCCGAGTTACCGGCTGCTCTGAACTTGCTTCAGTTTCTGATTTCGGGAGTCAAGGACAGCACCATGGTAGCCTGCACTGCTCCCGGTTTTCGCTATCAATGCGGCAGAGCCCTGTGCACCGTTAACACCTGTCACACGCCAGCTGGACTTCGCGGTCTTATGATTCTCCTTTCAGAGGTTTCGCAGGGCTGGTAGCTGCTTCCTAATGCGTACGGCCTTGCTCCAAAGTATGTTCTCCTGCTCCGCCTTTTATCCCTGTGGGGAAGGGAAAGGGCAGTCAGGTGTGTGTCGTTAGTGGCAATTGCCTGACTCTGCCTGACCCTTGGGTTGGGACATGTAAGGTAAACGGCTCTGTCACAGTGTAAGAAAGTGTTTGTGTTGGAAAAGGGGGGATAGGGCTTCTAAGTATCCTATAGAGTAGGATGGGGGAAAGGTATAAGGAAGGGGTTCCACGTCTCACCCTTCGGTGTCCCACTTCCATTCCCTGAAGACCCCTCATCCAGGTGATCCTCCCCTACTGGTCCACCCCCAGGAACTGGATCCAATAGCGATGGTGGTGTCCTGGCCACCTGGATGACAGATCTCCGGGGACCAGGTAGTGACCTTCAGGTTTCTCACATGGGAGGTTGGCATATCCAATAAAATAGGATTGCTTAGGGGTAAAAGAAAAAGGGGATACCGCTTCTCACCATCGGATGACTCAACCCTGCTCCATGAGGACCCCTACCCAGGTGATCCTCCCGCACTGACCCACGCCCAGTGTCTGGATCCAAAGGCGATGGCCGCGCCCTGACCACCTGAGCAAGAGACATCCGGGGTTTAAAAAGTTAGACACCCTTTGCTTTCTCACAATGAAAAGACACAATAAAGCAGTTTGGTCCCAGTTTTGGCGGTTCAAAGGCTAGCGTGAATGCTGCAGTTTCAACCTCGGCTATCACACTTCTAAAGAAAAATTATGACAGTGTAAGAAATTACCCTACCATGCTTATTGCCTCCCCCTGTGCCTGTTTCAAATGGCAAAGGTGGAAGGCCTTTGTTTCATGGCATTTAAAAGCACCTCCTGTTTGTTAATGCAGAAAGGGGTTCTAAAAGGGCATCTGAATGAGCACATTTAAGATGCATTCATTCCGATGCCCTTTGTGAATTGGGCTGCTTCTTTATTCGGCGCAAGTGAGGAGATGTGCTATTACTTTAATATTTCAAAATTATTTGTAGAGTAAATGATGTTGAAGTCTGACAAGGAATAGTTTGTGATGATAAAGAAGGTGTAGGATTATATTGAAAGAATCCTGGCAACATTGAAGAATATATTGAGAATATATTGAAATTTCTTATCTGGCTTGTGTGTGATGATACTAAATTTAACACAAGGCTAATGCTAGCGTATATTGATGCTGCCACCTTCATGGTGTGGGATGGAATTAAGTACCCGGAGGGATAGTGTGTGATGATATTGAAGTCCCCACAGCAATGGTGTGTCATCAAATTGAAGTCCCCACAGCGATGGTGTGTCATCAAATTGAGGTCCCCACAGGAATGGTATGTCATCAAATTGAGGTCCCCACGCGAATGGTATGTCATCAAATTGAGGTCCCCACAGGAATGGTGTGGGATCAAATTGAAGTCCTCACAGGAATAATTTGTGATTATACTGAAGTCCCCGCAGGGATGGTGTGTGAAAGTTCTCAAAGAGATAGCAACTGTAACAATGATCTCTCTGCAGTGTAAATCGTTGGGGAGTTTTAAGTCCATCACAGGACAGTGGTCTTCATTACGATTTTGGCGGTAAGTGGCAAAATGTGCAGTAACTGAGTTCTCGCCAATTTTACCACTAGGCCAAATTATGAGTTTTGGCTTTGAGTGGAGGATTTACCTCCAGCAAAACCCTGGAGCTAAATCTTCCCACTCAATGCCCAAAAATCAGCAGATTTCCCAGAATTACTGCAGCAGTAAATCCACTATAGTAATTCCCAAAAAAACGTCCCATTGGGTCCAATGAACCCAAAATAAATGGGGAATTACAACACCACTAACACGTGTAATTAGGCAGAAATTCCACCTGACCAAGTGGCAGTAAGAGTAATTCATTTTACGCTGATTTCTCACATAATTACCGCCTAACTCGTAATGAGGCTCAGTGTGTAATCACATCTACTTCTTCACAGTGATGCTCTGTGATAGAATTGAAATTCCCCAAGGGAACAGCATATGGCAATGTCCAACTAGTTGATCCCTCCTATGCTGACATCCTAGATTCTACTCTCATAATTGGAGTGTCTGGAGAAAAGGTGTGACTATTCTATTCCAGGCATTTGACTATACAGTCCTGGTTGACTTATAGCCTAATATTTTGAAACAGTAAGGTATCCAATTATGAAACTGTCATAATGTAAATATTTTAAAGGCTTTTGAGCAATCTTAATTCTTGGATCTGAACCATTAAAAGGGTTGAAAGAAAGCTGAGGCTGAGGCCGATTGATGAGCATGTCTAAGTGGGAGACAGTAAATCCAATGGGTCACATTACCATAGACATGGCATGGACTTATGGAATAGCAGTAGTTACTGGGGAGAGGCATTATGTGTGGACAGAGCATGAAGGCTCGGATATTAACATCTGGTACTTCATGTCATTGAAATAGTAAGGAGCTGGGAAAATTAGTTATCTTCACTTTGTTGCCAGTGTAATAGTGTTGAGCAGATTTATTATACCCAAGCCGTATCCTGTTGCAGGTTGATGATTGTTTATTTTCAGCCTGCCACAAGCATGGTGTGGGCTGGCATGAAGTGCCTTGAAGGATAGTGTGCGATGATATATTGAAGTCCCCACAGGAATGGTGTGTGCAGGAGGACTGAGCAAGGAGGGTCACTGGTGCCCGGTATGACTCTTAGAGCACCAAGCCACCAATCCAGTAGAACAGGATGGTACCTTATCAGGGGAGAGGTAGCAACAAAGAAGAGGAGAAAAGGAAGGTCTTCAGAAGCTTCTGGAACTTAAGATGTCCGTGCAAGTCTGGGAGGGGCTAGGGAAGCCATTTCAGAGGGAGACTTCTGCAGAGGAGAGAGATCTACCCCCCACTCTCTGCTTGGAGAAGCGTCTGACAGGCAGAGAGTTAGAAGTAGACGAGCAAAGGGCTCTAGAAGGCAGGTATTTAGGCAGAGAGATTTGGATGTAGTGCTGTCCATGGCCCCAGAAAGCCTTGTGGACGATGCTGAGGGATCTGAACCTGATCCTCACAGCCAAACGGGAGCCAGTGGAGGGATGTTGATGCTGGAGAGATGCGGTCTCTGGGCTTCATGCCAAGGATAATTCTTGCAGACCTGTTCTGGATTAGCTGGAGGGGGTGAAGAGCAGCAGTAGGAAGGATGAGAAAGAGGCTGTTACCGTAGCCCAGCCTGGAGAGGCTCATAGCTCTGGAGACAGTGAGCTTCTGGGGGAAGGTGAGGAAAGGGAGAATACCTCTGAGGAGGTGCAGCTTGTAGTGGGCCTTCTTGGCAAGGTCTTTGATGTGAGGAGAGAAGCAGAGAGTGGAGTCGAATATGATGCCACCGTTTTTTTGCCTTCCGAGAATGTGCGGGGAGGAGGCCTAATTAGGATGGCCAGAGTGAGGGAGTGAAAGCAGGAACAGGGGTCCCAATGAGGAGAAGATCTGTCTTACTGGCTTTAAGGCAGAGATTGATGGAGGTGCACCATGCCTGAATAGTGGATAGACAATCAGGAATGAGCGAAGAAGGTGAAGAGGCCGAGGGTAGCCAGAGAGAAACATGGGTGACCTCTGCATAACACAGAAAGTTAGAGGAGAAGGTGCAGATCAGATTGGCCAAAGGGTTAGAAGAACCAGGGTGAGAGGATAGAGGCACATGTGGAGAGAGCAGTGGAAGAGAGAAAGGAACCTAGCTGGACCTGGGAGGGTTGGTCCAGAAGGAAGGAGGTTGGCCAAGCCAGATCCTAATCTGTGATGCCAAGGATCTTGCGGAGTCGCTTAATCAGGGTGGCATGATATGATATAATATATGATATGATATAATATGATTGGTTATTTATAACGGGCTTAATACCCAGAGGTTTCTAAGCGCAGACCTGGGGATCAAACCTGTGTTGCTCCGTGTCGTCTTGCTTCCAAGGCGAGCACGTTGCCCCTGAGCTATCCTCCCGAGACCATGATTGACTGTATCAAAAGCAGAGGAAAGGTCCAAAAGGATGAGGACAGAGGGAGAGTTGGAATCGAGGTTAGAGAGCAGATCTTCACGGTGTTCAGGACAGCAGTTTCCATGCTTCTTGCTGCTCTGAAGCCAGACTGATGGTCATGGAGAAAACCAACAGATTCAGTGTGGAGGGTTAACTGGGAGATGGCCAGCTTCTCTGGTAGTTTGCCCAGGAAAGGAGTGATAGAAATTGGGTGATAGTTAGCCGGGCAGTTAGGGTCAGCAGACAGCTTTTTTAGGAGAGGGTACACAAGGGAGTGCACAAGGGAGTGCACAAGGGAGTGCTTGAGAAGATTGGAGAAAGATCCAGTGGCAAAGGAGTTATTGCAGAAATCGGCAAGGCTGGAGAGAGGGAGACAATGTTGTCCTTAATGGTTCTGGAGGAGCAGGGGGGCACCTGTTTGGATGAAACCTTCACAGATCAGACTTGTCTAGAAACATTAACAGTAGTAATAGGAGAAAGGGAGGAAAGAAGGAGAAGAGGGGGAGAGAGGCCAAAGGGGGCCTGAGAGTGATAGAGGGTGGGCAATGAGGAGAGGAGGAAAGTGAGGACAGGATGTCCTGAATTTTAGTGGTGAAATGAGAGGCAAGAGCCATGCAGAGGGCCTGGGAGGGTATAGGAGAGGTTTAGACTGCAGTAGGATTGGCCAGATCCTTGCAGATTTTGAAAAGTTTGGCCGTGTTGTTAGAGGCCGCAGAGAGACAGGCTTGAATATTAACCCTCTTGTTAGAGAAGACGGGGAGTCTGTGTTGCTTTTGGAGCAGGCGTTAGGCCAGTTTGTCAGAGTATGTGTCCGAAACACTACACTTCCACTCAGCTACTCTGCACGTGCATTTCAGAGATCGGTGAGAGCGAAAACATCCAGATCAAGGTCTTCAAGGAGGTGGCAGATATCAGAGGAGTGTTTGATGGCCGAGCGAGAGTGGAGTGTCGCTAAGTGGTACAGTTTGCCACTTTTGAAAGACTTCTGGGGAGGGTGCATGAGTGAGGCAAACCCTTTGGAAGTGGCAAAGGTGCCAGGGAGGTGGTAGACAGAAATGGCAAAGGTAACAAAGAGGTAGAAGAAGGAGGTGGCATGGGAACCAGAGTGGTGGTAGAAAGAGGTGGCATAGGCGCCAGAGAGGTGGCAGAAGGAGGAGGCAGAGGAGCCAAAGAGATGATAGACAGAGGTGGCAGAGGAGCTAGAGAGGAGGTAGCTGGAGTGGCAGGAGAAGGAAGGAATTTGATGAGATAGGATTCCACACGCGATTGGCCTGGGCGCGTGTATTTCAGGGGCTCGCGGGTGGTTTCACACGCGATCGAGCCTGGGGGAGCGTGTGCGTGTATTTCAGGTGTGCGCGCGAAGTTCCACACGCGATTGGGCTGCGTGCGTGTATTTCAGGGGTGCGCGGGAAGATCCACACGCGATCGGGCCTGGGGGAGCGTGTGCGTGTAATTCAGGGGTGCGCGAGAAGTTCCACACGCGATTGGCCTGGGCGCGTGTATTTCAGGGGCTCGCGGGTGGTTTCACACGCGATTGGGCTGCGTGCGTGTATTTCAGGGGTGCGCGAGAAGTTCCACACGCGATTGGCCTGGGCGCGTGTATTTCAGGGGCTCGCGGGTGGTTTCACATGCGATTGGGCTGCGTGCGTGTATTTCAGGGGTGCGCGAGAAGTTCAACACGCAATTGGCCTGGGCGCGTGTATTTCAGAGGCTCGCGGGTGGTTTCACACGCGATTGGCCTGGGCGCGTGTATATCAGAGGTGCGCGAGAAGTTCCACACGCGATTGGCCTGGGCGCGTGTATTTCAGGGGCTCGCGGGTGGTTTCACACGCGATTGGGCTGCGTGCGTGTATTTCAGGGGTGCGCGAGAAGTTCCACACGCGATCTGGCCTGGGGAACGTGTGCGTGTATACCAGGGGTGCGCAGAACGTTTTACACGTGATTTCAGCAGGGTACGTGTATTGCAGGGGTGCCGGGGAGTCCTACATGTGATTTGCCAGTGTGGGTCCTCCCAGGTGTTCCCTGTACACCCTGCACGGCCCCTGCAGGCAGCCCACACCACAGGGGACTACCCTGCATCCCTGGTCATGTCCCGCAGGCAGCCCACCCAACATGGGCATGCCCCCCAGCAAAGGCACATGTCTCCTTGCACAAATAATCACCAACTCATGTTCCCCACCACCCCCACCCCCCAGCACTGTGGGGCACCTGCCAGCAGGCCCCCACCCATGTCCAACTCATGTTCCCCACCCCCCCACCCCCCAGCAGTGCAGGGGCACCCTCCACCAGGCCCCCACCCATGTCTCCCACCACCCCCACCCCCAGCACTGTGGGGCACCTGCCAGCAGGCCCCCACCCATGTCCAACTCATGTTCCCCACCGCCCCCACCCCCCAGCAGTGCAGGGGCACCCTCCACCAGGCCCCCACCCATGTCTTCCACCACCCCCACCCCCAGCACTGTGGGGCACCTGCCAGCAGGCCCCCACCCATGTCCAACTCATGTTCCCCACCACCCCCACCCCCCAGCAGTGCAGGGGCACCCTCCACCAGGCCCCCACCCATGTCTCCCACCACCCCCACCCCCTGGCATGGGTGATTGCCACTTTGACCTCTAACTTTCAGTGCTGCGTCGATGATACACAACTATCGTTCAGGCTACACTCAGCTGCCTCCTCCTCTTCGCTCATACCTGACTGTCTGTCCGCTATTCAGTCTTGGTGTGCTGCAAACAACCTCTGCCTCAAGGCCAATAAGACTGAGATCATTCGCATTAGGACCCCTACTCCTGCTTTCCCACTCTTGCTCTGGCCGGTCTCCCTTGGCCATGCGCCCACCTGCGAAGCAAGAAACCTGGGGGTCATCTTTGACTCCATTCTTTCCTTCTCCTCTCACATTTCAGACATCTCTAAAAAAAAATCTAACTTTGAGCTTCACCTCACTGTCTGCAGAGCCCTGGTTCTCTCTGCGCTGGATTGCAACAGGCTCTTCCTCAACCTCCCTTCTGCCCTGCGCCCTCTGCAACTTATCCAGAAAAGTACTGCAAGACTTATCCTTGGCCTCAAGCCCAGGGACCGCATCTCTCCAGGGCAGAAATCCCTTGACTGGCTCCCAGTGGCTGCAAGTATCAAATTCAAGACCCTTTGCAATGATCACAAGGCTTTTTTCAGCCAGGGACCTATCTAACTGCAATGCTGCCTACCTAAGTACTGTCCCTCACAAGCCCTCTGCTCATCTACCTCCAACCTTCTTTGAGTGAGCCGGTTCTCCAACCAGAGATTTGAAGGGAGATCCTTATCCTCAGCAGGTGCTTCCCTCTGGAATAGCCTCCCTGCTGGCCTCTGTCATGAGCTGGATCTCCTTAACTTCTGGAAACTTCTAAAGACTTTCCTCGTCTCTTCTTCCTTCTCTCTCCCTCTACCCTGCTAACCCAGCTCTCTGTTTTTTTCCTCTCTCCCTCCTCTTCCCTACAGCACGCTGACTGGCTGCCAGGTGTTCCTCGGAATTTGACCGGCCCCTGGCCGTCCTCTTTCACACTTGCCTCAGAGTCCTACTCACCCACACTCAAGGCACTTGAGAAATCAACCCTAGAGAATGGCTCTCTCTGCACTTACCCTAGTCTCAACCGACCAGGTGCACTTGATGCCTGCTGCCCCCGTAACCCTCTCTGCACTCACTCGATTCTTATATACCGGGCCTGAACAGTCTGTCTATTCTCGATAGTCTTCACCCCTTAATTGCACTGTTAAGATTGCAGAATCGCTGCCAGGCCTATTTGCTGTCTCCCGAACTGTGTAAATGTATTTTAACGCACTTGGTCTGCCTGTGCAGACTCGGGAGGATAGCTCAGTGGCAATGTGCTCACCTTGGACACAAGACGACACTGAGCAACACAGGTTCGAATCCCAGGTCCGCACTTAGAAACCTCTGGGTATTAAGGGCATTATAAATAACCTATCACATCATATAATTATTGTCTCAGAAATTCAAGGGCTCTGAGCAACTGTTTTTTCCCCCATGTTCCCACCCTCCTTGAGCGCTTTGAAACACTTGCCTGTGTATAGGCGCTATATAAATAAACAATACAATACAATTACGTCCACTTTGTAGCAGAATTAGGGAACTACTGCACTACAGATTTGAAGGTAAAGTGGAGATGCCTTGAGCAATTGGCAGGGGTGCATCCTCCACTTTACACCCAATACTCAGCAGAGTTACCTTGCAGCATTAACCCTCATGCTAAGTTCATGGAATATGTCCATGGAGTCTTATGGGCTGCTAAAATTGGCACTCACAATGCTGTTAATGCCATGGGACAGCATAGCTCTCAACCATTTGTGTCGAAAGGGCGGGTGACAATACCCGATTTTGTTTTTGGCGGGTGAGAGCCCATTGAAACAAATGGGCATGCAGGAGGCTTGGCGGGTGAGTCAGCTTTTTACAAGGCGGGTGACACCCGCCAAAAGCATGTGAGTTGAGAGCTATGGGACAGAGTGGCAGTAAAGGTAACCGATTTTGGCAGAAAATCCATGGATTAGTCCCAATGGGCCTCATTCCGAGTACGGCGCTAACCAATGGCGCTATTACCGCCTTGGTTGACGCCGTACCCGGACCGGCAGCGCCTTGGTGGTTGGCGGAATTACCGCCCCATTCCAAGGTTGGCGGGGCGGTAATTCCCCAATCCCCATTTACCCTTCCCCATTCCCATTCTTGCCCCATAGGGCATAATGGGAGTGGGGAAGGCGTCAATTACGCCACCGTAAATTACGGTGGCGTAATTAACATCAAGGTCCCTTAGCGCCATGGTTTTTAACGCCTGTTAAAAGCAGGTGTTAAAACCACCATGGCGCTAAGGGAACTCGGAGTATGGCGGTAAGGGATTACCGCCACCGCTCTCGTTAGCGGTGGCCGCTATCCCTTACCGCCATACTCGGAATGAGGCCCAATATGTTGTTGTTCTATTCACATAGCACTAAACAGGGATATATTGAATGTTTTCAATCAGTAACAAACAATGGCATTTAGCTGGGCAACCCTGCGCCCTTTTGTTTTCATCCAGCTGGGGGATTACAGAAAGTCTAAAACCATATGCAAAACTGCTTCCCTGCACACGCAGAACAAAAGCAAAAATATTCAAGAAAGAAAAGCTTCTATTTCCCTTATGTTCATGTTTTTCTACGGGAGTATTTTAGCTTACGTCTTCACTGGGCACACTTTAAGTAGAGATCCATTTGAGGAGAAAATGAAGCAATATGTTACTTATATATTACCAATCTCCATGGTGCTTGCCGTACAGTGCACAGTAGGTGGAAATGTGTGCTCATCTGAATGAGTACTTGCAGAGCAGACCCACGTGTGCTAATGGAGTTCACAGCACAGCTATTATACTTATTTTAATTAAGTTTGACCGTTCCTATTTCTTTTAAAAAGAAACCGTTCCTGAACGGTTTCGTTTTAAAATAAAAGTTTAGGCAGAAGTTGAAACTTGCACTTTCAGTGCACTGCACAGGACGTTTCCTTAACGTTAACGAGCAGGCACATGTTTTTTGGGGGTTTTATTGTGCATGGGAGGGGGCGCATAATGGGGTCTGTGGGGAGGTGCAGGCCTGTAGGGAACATAGTTCCACTACTTCTTTTCGTAGACTTCGACCACTGACCTTGGTGCGTGTTACAAAATAACAGACTTTTCTGTTTCATCATTGCAGCGCTCATGGGATAAACATCAAATACAAGTATAGAAAATACCAACAAACCCGCCAGCTAGCAAAGTTCTTATTCATGGGGTGGAGTTCAACAATCTGGAGGAGATGGGGGTGGGGCAAAGCAGGTTACCTTGGAAGCAGAGTAAAGTGCAAGGCAGAGCCTTTGTTATGGTGAATCTGCTCGGCTTCCATTCACACCTTACTGACCTTCCCAGATGCATTACAAAGGGAGGCTCTCTCTTCAGTGGAGAAGTTGTTGCCCAGCAGGCTAACAGAGAGTTGGTGTTGTGGGCTGCTTTACAGAATTGCATTAAGCAAATACATGCCGTTTCATGTAAAAATGTTGTAATGTCCGTGATATTACACCCTCTCAAGTAGGCGCGTGACAGATAAGATTAAATGAGTGTAACATTTGTTTTTGTTTCATCGCCCACACAGTTTAAACATTTGGGTGCATTTTTTGTTTTTGAATTTTTCAAAAGTGTGTGTACTGCTGCATATGTCGTGGCAAAACTTAGGGCATAATATTTGAGACTTGCTTTTAAAAAGTGGATGTTAAAAGTATAGCAGGCCGCTGTTCAGTGAAATTAACAACACAAACAGGGATTACTTTCTAGTTGATGCCATAAGCAATGGCCCTGCAGCCTCACGAAGTAAAATAATCTCTCAGTAACACAGATTGCTTCACATAAATAATATAATGGTTTATAAAACCAACCATTTACCTTGGCTATTGATGAACCTAAACGCCCTAATTATTGCACATCATGAGCACTCCCAGTTACATGACCAACTAAGTGCTATATTAATAAAAAGTACCTCAAACGGAATAACACAAATCAATAGCATACTTCAAGGTATGGCGTTTTGCAATGAGCACATATTTTAAACTAGCAAATGCAATGTGTTTGACGGGTGGCTAAAATCTTTCTGACCAAACCCCCTTGTGTGATTTTGTGCCCCACCGCCCTTTGCCTTGTTGTGCCTTGAGACACACGTGTATAGGCGCATAATAAATGACCAATAAAATAAATAAATACATACAAATAAAAAAAACAGTGCAACACACAAATGTTTAAATGATGGATTTAGGAAGAGTGGGTCTAAACTGTAATGTAGCAGTTGGTATACATGTGTTCCAACAGTGGCTATGCATCTTTGCAAGAACTTACCATCCTAATCAATGCTCACCATCCCAAGGCAGACATTAACCTCAATATGTGCACCATCATACACCATCTCTATGATGATGGCAGCATCTCCATCACCGCATACCATTTACTTCAGGTCTTGAAAATCGCCATTATCACACATTATTTGTGGACGCCTTAACATCTATAACAATCACTATCACATGTAGTCCCTTCCTTGTCAGACCTATGACAAAGCCCTGGCTCTAGGGTTATCTACGGGGGGGGGTGGTGAGGATTCCATTGTCACCCTAACTGAGTCTCCAACAAGTAGTACAGGATGAATTCACACAAGGATAAGTGGCCAGAGCTTCCAGCTTCTCAAGCCACATACAAGGTACAAGTCTTGTTTCTCTGATCCAAATTGCTGAGATCTACTTGGTTCTCACAACAAAGATTTCTACATATGGCATGCTTCAGGCTTATACAGTAATCGGGTGAACTGAAAATTCTTCCGCACTTTCCACAACAACCAACTGCTCCTCTACACTGGTTGGTTTGCAGAACAACCAAGTAAACAGAAACACACTACAGTTTCCAATAGCATCCGCACAGCAATCCTGCTTGCTCAAGGGGTTATGTGCTCAGTTCCATGCAATATATAGTTAATGCCTCACTTGGAATCGGCGCCATCCTCAAAAGTAGTCTTTTGTGATTTCTTAACATTGATGTACCCTCCACTTGTTCATGGATCTGGTGTCTCAATAGCATAAAAAACACAATGAGAAGTTTTGTCTACCAATACAATTGTAAAATTCTTAATCCAGACACTCGCTGTTAAAATCACGCCAAAACAATTGCGGAAGGACCTTCCTCAAGGATAGCAGCTGTTAGACTTTCAGCAACATCATTTAAAAAAGTCATTAGATTGTTAGTTTCAGGATTAAAATACACATTCAAGATAACACACCATCTATAAATTAAGCGCTGTACATCCCACCATTTTAATTTAACAGCTAATATATCCAACTGCTTTTCACTAAGCTTCTCCATAGTGAAACACATCTGTATATTCAAAGCGCAAAGAAGCCTTTCAAATGGATGACCCTTCGGACTGCTGGAGGTCGTGGTAAAATATATGGTGAAACTATCTAAGATTGGTTCATCGAGAATCCATGTCTCTTGTAGAAATGTGGAAAACCCTGCATATTCCAAGAGAGTATCCTGAGGATGCCTTTAGAGGTTTTGCTTCAATTAATAAGCTGTCCGATCTTTGTATGCAGAGGATTTACTATCTGCGACCAGTCATAAGACAATGATCTCACATTAGTGGTAGTCAAATTCGCACTAGCCTGAGGGAATCTCTCATTGTTATTACTGTTCTTCACATTACCAAAGGTTTTCAATAAATAAACTAAGAATTCCCGAGAGCTGCACCCGAAGGACCAGCTTGTGCCACAATATCATAAGTCCCACCAATGTCGTACCCCATCGATTGAAAAGTTGTGATTCTGCCAAAATAATATCTCTAATAATTATAGACGAGAAGCCCACATTTACTCTATCCGCTCTTGCACTGTCGGAAAATACACAGGTCATGTCCGAGGACACTGTTGTTGCCAGTTTGGGTCATTCTCCCAACAGAGCTAAGATATTGTCTATCGAGTGGATCGGGACCAAAATCATCCACATGTGCTGTAGTATTTTTGGTTTGTTCCTGATTCCTCCCGGATCTCCCACAACACTATCTGTAATCTTAGTTAAAAAATAAAGATATTTTGAGGTTTAGTGAAGGAATTCCCGGGGCATCCATTTCACAGTATTCCAACTGTTTGGTCATTTGAGATCTTTTTTGCTCTAAGGTAAGAAAACTTGGGTAAAGATTTTCCTTGGGGAAGACCACATTGAATGAAGGTTAAAAATAGGTGCTGTAAGTGCCAAACAAGACCCTCCCAAACCTGGCCACTTTGACTTGCTCATAGCTATGACCATGTCTGAGGGTTCAGGGCGAATTATAGTCTCCTGACAAACCTTTTTGTCTAACCACCTATTTTCGTGAATTTCATCTGACCAGCTGAAATGTATAGTCAGTAAACAAGAGTTCATAGAGTCATTAGGTTCCGAAGTTGCTTTCGAGGCAGATGTAGCAGCACTATTATCATTAACAGGTATCAAATGTTGGTTTACTTTTGGCTTTAGTAGTCTTAGATGCCAAATGTTGGACATTACAAACTGTGTTCTCTGTATTTATGTTGCACTTAATTTTTACTAGCATCTACCTCATTCAGTGTAATTACCTTTCTTTCGGTGTCAAATTTGACTCATTATTCAAACCCCGTAAAAACGTCCTCAAGCTTTTCCTAGATTGTTTAGGAATAGTCTTATGATTTTTAGATGTCTTACCCCCCCAAAGTAAACAGAGTTCGAGCTACTATATTGTGGATCCTCCTCTTGCCCCCCTTCCGACTTCTGAACCACCTGGGGCTGGAGGCCCAAGGGCTCAGGAGATTTTGTTTTTGGTCGAAACCTTGGAACCCGATACATTTATGGGGGTGGAATGTGATGACACTACATCATTAGCTACCAATTTCTTAAAGTGATCCGCCTTACCAACAACATACCCATATGTTTAAATATGTTGGAATTAAAGATATTTAAATCTATTAATTGCCTCTATTAGATTGTCTATTTTTGGGTTCTTCTACATTCTGCAACTTCGATCCAATTGCAGTTATGTAGCCATTCAAGAAATTAATCTTTGTGCATAGTTTCTTCAGCATAGATCGCACCTCACAGATTTCATATTGCAGTGTGTCATTGCACATCCATTAAATATGGTATTCTGGACAGCGGTGGCAATGAAACACATCCACATTATAAAAAGGTAGCAGGCGCTCCTCTTCAGAATAAACACAGCATGATAAGCTGTTCAGTGGTTTTCATCCACTTTGAGAGTCCGCAGCCATTGCTTTTTGCTCACTGTACTTTTCACAAAGGAGAATAACCATTTGCATATCAGTCTTTGTCTCTCCCACAAGGGCAGTCCAGCACTGAAATGCCAGGCAAACCTCCTTTGAACAAGAGCACCAACAGCAACCCCATACACATGTGTCAGCCATGTTGGGCCTCATCAGTGAGGTGGAGCTGTGCGTCTCTGAGCACTGTGAGCAAGGGGTCCACATCTGGGTTCCTCCAGGTAACTTAGGGTTACTAACCCCAAATTCCTTTCAAAAATACAAAAAGGTAGCAGGTGCCCCTCGCCCATCTCCAGAAAGAACACGGAACGGTAACCTGTTCAACCCCAAGTTGCTTTCAAAAATACAAAAAAGGTAGCACACACCCCTCTCCAGAAAGAACAGGGCATGATAACCTGTTCAGTGGTTTTCATCCACTTTGAGAGTCCACAGCCATCGCTTTTTGCTCACTGTACTTTTCACAAATGAGGAATATCCACAATATGTTCCCCTATTTGTGAATTGACAGGATCAGGGTGGGAGTCCTTCACCAATGAAATGAATACGGTTCGTTGGCGGGACAATAGGAAATAAGCTTTATTTCTGTTGTCTTAGAAAATATGCTTTTTGCCCGCCACAACATTATAAAAAGCAACCCAAAAGTGAAAGGGCTTGATGAACAGCGAGACAGCCCTCCTAGTGCATTCCCAATCCACCAATCATGCTACTGTCCTGTTTCCTGTTTAGCAATGTATGTTGCATTTCAACTGAGAGTATGAGCTTCATACTAGCAGTGGGTAAATACGGTAGTTCATGAAGGCTTGTAAGTTTATCTCAGTGGTGTGTACATAATTGAGTAGTTGATACAGCTGTATTTCATAATTTTAGAATTCAATATGTGCCATATTTCAACAGTGGGTTTGCTTTTTTGTTTGAGTAGCTGGTAAGTACTAAATTATAGTAGTTGTTATGCACAGTTTTATAGAAGTGGGTTTACCCTGTATGTCGATGCTACATTTTAACAATTGGCATATACTGTATATCAGTGTACGCATTCGGTATATGAGCACGAACTGTACACTGCATTTCAGAAAAGCATGAGTTCTTCCACATTGATCATGTACTGTATTGTAGAAGAGTATGTGCAATATTTTTGCTGCAGGAAAGCTTTGTATTTTATCAGATGTTGTATCTTATTACTAAAGCAGTTAAACACAGGAATGTAAGATTGTCATGCAATTCCTTTCAACAGTGCTACACACGTGTGCTTAAAAACTTGATTTAGGCTGTGGGTTTATACTGTATTGTAGCAAGCAGTTGATGTACATGTGTTTCAGCAGTGAGTATGCATCTTTGTGGTAACTCAAAACTACAATTAACCTACACCACATCTAGGCAGACCAAGGTTAAAGTAAGTATCATGACACACCATCTCTAAAAGCATCAGCATCACTGTCACCACACATGATTAATCTGGCCCTTCAATGTCACCATTATCACACATTATCTGTGTGAGGACCTTTACTTCCCTAGCATCTATGTGGGCTCTTTACAATCACTGCCACCACAAACAGTTCCTTCCTTGTGGCACCAGACCCCTGCTAGGCTCTGGGGACTTCTGTTGAACCTCTCTGAGTATCCAGCACATAGTAAGGAATTCACACATGAATCAAAATAGACCCACCAGGCCTCATTGCAAGTGTGGCAGTCAGGAAACAATGCTGCTTGTAAGCTTACCGGCACCCTTGTTTCCGGGCCTCCACACTACAAGTCTGCCTGGTCGGAACCTGCCAGGTGCAGCAGCCTCGGCCGGCAGATTTGCCATGGAAGCACTGGCACCGACAGCAACATTGCCTGTGCTTCCTACTCCCCATTCCCATACTGGACTGCATGAGAATGGGGACTTACATGATCTGACGCCTGACTTCCTGCTCCGCCGAGACTTGTAATGTCCCGGTGGCACCGGGAAACCAGGCAGCAGATGTGGTGTTACGAGGTCGGCAGCAACCTACCGTTCACACCGGCGGGTTACCGCCAACCTCGTAATGAAGCCCACTGTCTCTTTAAGCCATTTTGTCCCTGTAAGTAACCATACTGTACAGGTTCCAGGCCATGTGCAGTGCCCCACTTGGATCACAGAGACACAACAGAGATTTCTAAGTGAGGCACGCTGCAGGCTCCATAGACACCAGCTGAACAGAACATTCTTCTTCACTCTGCGGAGCACCCATATAGGACATGCGAGAGAAAAAGGCTCACCTATGTGTCAGGAACCACATCAGATTTGTACAAGGCACTAAGAACCATGAGGAGGCACTCTTAGAACCCAAAAAGATATGACACATCAAGGAAGTAAACAGCCAGTGCAGGGGTTCCCATGAGACAAGGCAGGAGCACTACTTGCCACACCCCCTTCTAATGGAATCTGTTTGGATCCCTCAGAGCTAGAGAAAATTGGTATGGGACGGATAGCCCCTTTGCTTGAAATTTAGGAGAGACCTTGGATGTGTAGTTGTTTCAGCTTCACGCGCTGGATTTAGAAAGAGATGCCCTGTAGGTCAGTTACTTCCATGGCCTGAGGGGGTATACTACTGATGCAGAGAGCATCTCAATATCAGAGGGGTCTGTGCTACAGACCTCATGGGTAGGAGCTGAACATAATAGAAATAAACTCTAATTACCTAAAACATGTAATCAGGAATGCCTGAAAGACCATCTCTCAGTGAATGGCTTTGGCTTGAAATCACTGCTGTGAGAATGCCAATATCGGCACTGTGCGTTCCTTTATTCTCTTCTTCCTGATGAAAGTAGGTGAACCTATGCGCCATCCTTCCATTCAAGGAAAGGACCTTGTGCCAGCAAGAATGGACATCAGCATCCCTTTTCCGGAGAGGCACCCCTTCTCTTGTGTTCCTTTGTTGTGAGAAACCTGAGAGTTTTCTCCCAT
Organism: Ambystoma mexicanum; assembly: GCF_040938575.1. Taxonomy (NCBI): domain Eukaryota; kingdom Metazoa; phylum Chordata; class Amphibia; order Caudata; family Ambystomatidae; genus Ambystoma; species Ambystoma mexicanum. The sequence goes on along the minus strand of NC_090937.1, from coordinate 902,062,237 downwards.
GCAAATCACAGGGATCCTTTATTCAGGTGGCCAGGGAAGGGCCATCACTTTTGAATCCTAGCCCTGGGGGCAGACATGTGAGGGAGGATCACCTGGGTGAGGGATCCTTGGAAAAGAAGAGTAGGGAACCCTTGGGTAAGACATGGAATGTTCCAACATATGAGAACACAAGCGCTATATATCCAGAGGTACCTATGGGATATACCGGTGTACCCAATTTTAAATGGAAGTGTTTCAATACGTGGTGCTGGTCGCAGAAGATCACCCCTCTGAGGGTCACGGCCTGAACTGTCTTCCATACTTATCCTTGTCCAAGACCGGACTGTCTCACGCCTCGATCAAGGTACATCTGACGGCTATCTCCCACTACACCAGGTCTCCAGGAAGGTCTTTGCTTTGGTCTCATTGGGCCTCATTCCGAGTACGGCGCTAACCAATGGCGCTATTAACGCCTTGGTTGACGCCGTACCCGGACCGGCAGCGCCTTGGTGGTTGGCGGAATTACCGCCCCATTCCAAGGTTGGCGGGGCGGTAATTCCCCAATCCCCATTTACCCTTCCCCATTCCCATTCTTGCCCCATAGGGCATAATGGGAGTGGGGAAGGCGTCAATTACGCCACTGTAAATTACGGTGGCGTAATTAACATCAAGGTCCCTTAGCGCCATGGTATTTAACGCCTGCTAAAAGCAGGTGTTAAAAGCACCATGGCGCTAAGGGAACTCGGAGTATGGCGGTAAGGGATTACCGCCACCGCTCTCGTTAGCGGTGGCCGCTATCCCTTACCGCCATACTCGGAATGAGGCCATTGACTCGTCAAGGAGTTCCGCAAAGGACTTTTTCGATTTTTCCTGCCGGTGAAGGCTCAAGCCCCGGCGTGGGAACTCAATGTGGTTCTGACGAGGCTCATGGGAGACCTCTTGCCTCTGACAAACCCGACCTAGTCTTTATCACGGAAACCTGGTTCTCCGACGACTTTGCCCCTATCGCCAATGAAGCCTTGCCCCCAGACTACTCCCTCATCCCAGTAAACTGACCCTCTAGAGGAGGAGTAGCAATCGCCTTCAAGTCACACTTCTCCGCCTCAATCTTCGACAGCCAGCCAACCATCCCTTCCTGTGAATCGCTTCTCATAAAACTATCCCTCCCCCCTTCATTCTCCCAGAGCTTCCTAATCATCTACAGACCTGGCTACGACAGACAATTCTCAAACAACCTATGCGACACGATAGCCACCATCCAATTAAACCATCCCACCCGCACCCTTCTAGGAGATTTCAATATCTGGCTTGACATCCCCACCAACCCTATGACCCACTCTCTGGTCGACTGCCTAGACGCGATTGACCTCCATACCCACATAAACGAGCCAACTCACTATAAAGGACACACCCTTGATGCCATCTTCGGCTCCCACGAACATATACATCTAAAACCCTCCCACCCCTATCATCTGGTCCGATCACTTCATTGTCTCTCTCTCCATTCGCTCACCCGGCTCCCTCCCCGTACCCCAACCAGAACCTCCAAATCTACGGAAATGCTGGAAGAAACTAAAAATCCTTCCCGACCTAGCTGATGCGCTCCTTCAGTCTCCTCCCCCTACCTGCCCACGCAATGAACACTTAACCTCCGACGCCTTTGACTCATGGCTCAATACCTCATTAATCCCGCTCACCCCCACTTGCAAATCATCCGCTCACCATGGCCCCTTTCCAAGATGCTTTACACCAGAACTGAAGACCCCAAAACAACTATATAAATCCCTCAAACGCAAATGGCAGAAAGACAAAACCACCCTGAGCAGATCCACCTTGGCCCAGCACCATCGCCACTACAAAGCCGAAATCCAGAAAGCAAAAAAAGCCCATTACAACTCCTGAATCCTGAACTGTGAAAACCCCAGCAAAGAACTCCACAAAATCATCTCTGAATTCACCAAACCATCATGTACCAACACCCAATCGAGCCCCTCTCAATCACTCTGCGACTCAATCTCTCTCCACTTCTACACGACTGCTCCCGAAAGAACAAATTCTCTAATCAACAAACTGTCCCTCTTACACCCACCACTCAATCCACCCACGCCACCTGCCAACCCACAACCTGCAACTGCAACCCACCCGACTTTCGACACTCTCACACCAATATCAACTGACCAATTTCTCAAACTTCTCTCCGCCTGCAAACCATCCGGGTCCCCGCTAGACCCCTGCCCAGCCTCAACCCTCAAAGAAATATTTGCATCTACCTGCGCAGGAGAACACGCAAGAACCATCATAAACGACTCCCTATCCTCGTGAATTTTTCCTGACGTGTTCAAAATTGCTCATGTCAAGCCTCTTCTATAAAAAAACTTCCCTTGACCCTCACGAACCAAACAACTACGCCCCATCTCAAACACCAGGCTCCTTGCTAAACTCATCGCCCAAACCGCTTACTCCCAACTAAATGCCTTTGTCGAAGCCAACAATCTCCTAGAACCCGCTCAATCAGGTTTCAGAGCCCGACATGAAACCAAAACCACCCTAACCTCAATCTGGGATGACCTTAAAAACACTGCAAACTCTGCGGGATGCGCTGCACTAATGCTTCTTGACCTATCCGCCACCTTTGACACAATCAACTACTCAATCCTCCTCGACCACCTCCACTCCCTAGGAATCCGTGGAAACGCTCTCAAGTGGATAGCATCCTTCCTCAACAATAGGAACCAAATAACCCTACTCTCCTCCTTTACTTCTGCCGTCCGACCAGTCAATACCCGAGTTCCTCAAGGAGCGTGCCTATCAGCCCTCCTGTTCAACGTCTATATGTCCACCCTCCCACGAATAATCCGCTCGCACAATATCCTGTGCTACAACTATGCCAACAACACCCAACTAATCCTAAAACTCCTTAACTCAAAACCCAGCTGCCAACCCGACCTCGCTGCCTGCCTCCTTGACATTGATCACTGGATGACCACAAACCACCTCCTTTTAAACCCCTCCAAAACTGAAATCATGGTGTGTGGCAACACCAAACTTCTTCCGCACCGTCTACCCAGGCCCTCTGCCATGGGCAATACCCCGACAAACTCAACCTCAGTAAAAAACCTTGGATGCACTCTCGACTTTGACCTAACCCTCTCGCACCAAGTCAACAACGTCTCTAAGTCCTGCCACTACCACCTCAAAATTCGTAGGCACATTTTTCCATACCTCTCCTTTTCCAACAGACTCACTGCGGTCCAATCAACTGTAATGTCAAGACTAGACTATGCTAACTCCCTCTACCTCGGAGTCCATGCGTACCACCTAACTAAACTACACAGAGCACAAAATGCTGCAGCCAAACTGCTACTAGCACTTGGCCCAAGAGATCACACCTCCCCTGCTCTCAAAACTCTGCACTGGCTCCCGGTTGGCCGAAGGGTGGCCTTCAAAACCTTATGCATCTCGCACAGAGCAATGCACAAAACCGGACCTCATTATCTTCAGGACAACCTAAGACCCTACCATTCACGACGCACTCTAAGATCAAGCTCTGCCCACCTCCTAGTGATACCAAAAACCAACTCAGTTAGGTTAGGTGGAGCATCTTTCTCAGCCCTGGCCCCCACTCTGTGGAACTCACTTCCACCCCACATCCGACTCACAGAAGACCTCATGTCTTTCTGCAAATTACTGAAAACGTGGCTCTTCCCCTAAAAATCGACTATTAACACAAACAGTATAAACAGTGACAATAAACAGTAACCCAAGGTTGCTGAATCAAAAATAACAATCCAGCATCGAGACCCGATCGAGAAAAATGGAAAACTAAAACTGCCAGTGTAAATTAAAATGGATAAACTGAACAGAAGGAATGAAGTGGATGAAACGAATGAAACGGATAAAATGGGTGAAACGGATGCAGTGGATGAAACAGATGAAATGGATGCAGTGGATGAAACGAATGAAGTGGATGAATCGGATGCAGTAGGTGTAACGGATGAAGCAGATGGAAGGGATGAAGTGGAATGAACTGATGGAGCGGATGGAGTGGATGGAACGGATGAGGTGGATGGAACGGATGAGGTGGATGGAACGGAGGAGGTGGATGGAACGGAGGAGGTGGATGGAACGGAGGAGGTGGATGGAATGGAGGAAGTGGATGGAACGGAGGAAGTGGATGGAACGGAGGAACGGATGCAGTAGACAGTACAGATGGAGTTGATGAAACAAATGGGGTGGAGGGAACAGATGGAATGGATCGATCTGATGGAGTAGATGGAACAGATCAAGTGGATGGAACAGGTAGAGTGGATGAAACGGGTAGAACGGGTAGAATGGATGAAACAGATGGAGTGGATGGAACAGATGGAGTAGATGAACAGATGGAGTGGATGAAACAGGTAGAATGGATGAAACAGATGGAGTGGATGAACAGATGGAGTGGATGGAACAGATGGAGTGGATGGAACAGATGGAGGGGATGGAACAGAAGGAGTGGATAGAACAGAAGGAGTGGATAGAACAGAAAGAGTGGATGGAACAGATGGAGTGGATGGAACAGATGGAGTGGATGGAACAGATGGAATGGATGGAACTGATGGAGTGGATGGAACTGATGGAGTTGAATGAAAAGTTGGAATGGATAGAACGGATAGAGCAGATGGAACGAATGGAGCGGATTGGAGTGGATGGAACAGATGTAGTAGATGGAGTAGATGGATCAGGTGAAGTGGATAGAACAGATGGAGCGGATAGAACGGATAGAGCAGATGGAATGAATAGAGCTGATGGAACAGATCGAGCGGATGGAACAGATGGAGTGGATGGAGCAGATGGAATAAATATAGTGGTTGGATCGGATGGAATGGATGGAATGGATGGATCGGACGGAGTGGATGGATCGGACGGAGTGGATGGATCGGACGGAGTGGATGGATCGGATGGAGTGGATGGATCGGGTGGATCGGATGGAGTGAGTGGAACGGATGTAACGGATAGAGTGGATGGAACGGATAGAGTGGATGGAACGGCCTTACTGAAAACCACCATATCTGGAGTTGATGGAATGGATGGAGTACATGGAACCGATGGAGTACATGGAACGGATGGAGTGCATGGAACGGATGGATCGGATGGAGTGGATGGATCGGATGGAATGCATAGAGTGGATGGAATGGATAGAGTGGATGGAACGGATAGAGTGGATGGAACGGATGGAGTACATGGAACGGATGGAGTGCATGGAACGGACGGAACGGATGGAGTGGATAGAGTGGATGGAACGGCCTTACTGAAGACCACCATATCACACTACCATGCTTACTCTCTCCTACACACCACCACTCAACTAGAACACAGAGATACTATGACACATTCGGTATAGCTGTTCTCATACTAACACCAGCCACATACTCCTCATCATCCTAATTAAACGCAGCTAGCGGAGCACACACCGCTAGCCTAAGCTTCTCCTCAGGCCTAACGCAGCCAGATATCAGTCTGGGTGTCAACCCTCCAGAATGAACACATATTCCTGACCTCCCAACCACCTCACCTACCGCTAAGAAGCAGGTATCATGCAAGTGCCTCACCAGCTGCACTCATATCCGGTGCACCCACGCACCTTATGACTTCCTCTCTCTCTACTGACTTGAACTACGGTTCCCGAGGGCGTTCAACCTACCAGCGCTTTGAGATCATACCAATGATACATAAGGCGCTATATAAATGCAAAGTAACATAACATAAGTACTTTTGATGTTTTTATTTAAAAGTGATGCTATTCACATACTTGAGGCTAATATTTTTCTTCAGAGCCCATTTCACAACAAATGTGCGACCATAACAGAGTTTCCAAAGATTTGGCTAAATCAAAAAATGTTTTTATCACTTCAATCCTGCTTCTCATGTTTCCATATGCTGCATTAAATCGTTAAGAGTATGACCCTGCCTGGCCTAACCGAGTCTGACATTCTGGAGAAGCTGTAGGAATGTTCTATTTTAAAGTGAACTGGATTAATAATGTTGGTGAAAGTTCAATACGGTTTAGTGATATTTTGGTAGGTTTTTGTGTAGATGACACATTGTAATGGATGTTTTGGAAATTAGTGATAAAATGGTGTTTTTCAAAGTACACTGGATCACTTTATTTCACATAAACCGTTGTTATCTAAATACAATTTTGGGGGAGTTTTTCATGTACAAAGAAAGTTTCAGATTGTTCATTCAAAAAGCCTACTTGGCTGGTGGTGTTTCCAAACTTAGGATGAGCTTTAAGCAACTATAGACTAACTAAGCTTTCCTATATACAAAATTAATTTTGGAAAAAATGACAAGGGAAAATAGACGCACATTTGGCATGGAGCAAGTGAATCTGGCAAGTGAATTTGATTTCTAAAGGTGTCTTGAGCTGGATAGTAAAATGCTTGTGATTGGTGCACACCAAAATCAGAGCTAATGACGATGAATGCCAGTCTTTCATTAACCCTCAGAATTAGTGACAATACCCCTGAGTGATAGTTTCCTTTGTCAGTATTGCTCTTGCGCAGCTTATTGTTCCTATGAATGAATATGCCTAATGTTAACAGATTAAATAGTCATATGTCTGCGTCTTCTTGTGTTCTTGACTTGTCCAACTCACACTCATTTTGTCTCCCCTGGCGGGCCCACTCCCACTGTGTCTCTCCACTCTGCACTTGTCCCTCCCTTCCCTTCGACCCTGTCTCTCTCGTCTCTCCCTCTGACTGAAAGATCTCCTCTACCAGCCTTGACACCCACCACAATACTATGCAAACCTAGTTTTTAAGGCTGTTCGGCTGGCTATGAAAGGGTGGTAGTCTGGCTGTATACGGTAGTAGACCAAGGAGCAGAGCAAACTGGTTGGATTGCATGGGATTTTTCCTCCCCACCACCCTTCCAGCACTATCTGAAACGTCGTCAGGCCTAGTATGATAGTCGCTTGTTTTGTTCCTCCTCTCCCTTTCTGCACCCCTCTCCCTCACCTTTTATTTTTCTCTGGCTCTACCAGAAATGTCGTCAGGCCTAGTACAGTAGTCACCTGTCTGTTTCCATTTCCTTCCCACTCTCCCCCTCCCTTCCTTATCTATGTGTTAGCTCTTGCACTATCTGAAATGTCGTCAGGCTGAGTACGATAGTTAATTTCACATCCTCACTGTTCATGGCCTGTAAGAATGTGGTTGTATTTTCCCTTGTTCCCTCCCTTGCCTTGAAGCGCTTTGAAACACATTGTGTATAGGCGCTTTATAAATAAACGATCATATCATATCATATCATACTATTGCCAGTGCCATGCGGCTGAGGATGGAGTGGCCCCAGGCTTCACTTTTGAACATGCCACGTTCCCAGGTACCGAGAGACATTGGGGCAGCAGCCACATGCCCAGGCTTGCCATCCTGTAATACAGAGCCGCTTAGCTGGTCTGGCCCACGAGGCCTATCGGAAAATAATGTATCAACCGGTCATTTAAAACAAAAATGAGCTCAGCACAGTGTTCCACGACCATTGGAAGTATTTCACCCTGCAATGAAACATCATTGTTGATGTCACAGGAGTTTTGTGTAGGGTCCATCTGTCACTGGTAGGTCTTGGCAGCCCTTTATACTTGTCGATTCTAGTACAATAACCTCGAGATGCAATTTAGCATATCCATTTGTTTGTTTACACCCAGCGCCATTTGTTATGCCGACTCTGGCTGAAGGGTTCAATCTGCTATGCCCCTTATTAGTTTTAATTTAGTCCCAAAAACCACATTCATTTAAAAAGTTGGGCTTTTTTTTTGCATTTCGTGTAAATCCCCCCTCTTTGCATGCTTTCCTACTCTACAGTGATAGTACTTGTAAAATGTCAACATAAGGCTGGGATAAAAAAAAAAATGTTTTTTGATTTGCCTCTGTGAAATTGCAACTTGTGGCACATACAAGCACGCTGATGCAAATATAGCAGCAGGAACTGGTTGGCAGCACTCATGGAGCGCTGATGATGTCTCAGGGCTTTTGGGTGCCCATTTCAACACGTTGTGCGTTTCTCTTTAGTTACAATGATGGGAGATTCAAAAATGTGCTTACTCTTTTTAATACTGAAACTGTGTAAAGGACACGTAGTTTCATGTAAATATGGATACAAATGTACCCTGAAAGATCTGTGCATCTTACCACTCAAAATAAAAAAATACTAAATTGTAAATCACACCAAAGTTGATTGATTTAAGAAGGAAACCAGAACATGTTTAATTAAACTGAAGGAAAACATTCCCGTCCTGTGAGTTTAAAATCTGTGTACATGTCCTTACTTCGTTCACATTGCTGAAACAGCAGAGATAGAGGCTGCCGCTCGAATTGTTTGTCTCCCAATGCATGCTATGGGCTTTGATTGGGGATCAGATTACACCATGGCCAGGGCCATTGTCATGCTTGAACTCTGTGCGCATTGGAATTTCACATCTCCTGGAAGGCATTGAGCTGGGAGTGAGGTGGGGGAGGGGGAAGCTCAGGTCTGAGCCACTAACTGCGTTTTGAAAATGCCTCTGGTTACCAAACATGTTAGTTGTCCCTGTTAAAATTAAATGCATTTTCTTATTTCCTCTGTTTGCCTTGATGCTTTTGCATTTAAGTAAAACTTGCATGATTACACATAGTTAGGCTAACAAAAACGTGGTGGCTATGATGGTATCCACACATGTTCATAGTTAAATAGCAGTGTGTTTCATCACACCAAATGCTACATAATATGCCAAATGTAATAAATCACTTATAAGTAAAAAAATAAAATAAAACGCATATGATAAATGAATACCCTATATAGTGTGAGCATATTAACTCTGAAATTGAAAGCTCCATATTAATACTAAAAAAGGAAACATAAGTGTGATTGCGGAACCTGTTTTGTTAGGCAAATAAGTGGCAAGAATACTTTACAACACAAGCATTGGCACAGCCAATAGTTTTGGCGTTTTCTGCTGGTTACATTTTACATTTAGAGGCATTAGGGTACAGGGAGGGGAGAGCAAAGTTTCTAAGGAGAATGCGAGAAGGGATGCACGTGTGCAAGTGAATGAGAAGGGGAATAGAGCAATACAGGAAGCCTTTGGGAGAGGGTGCAATTGGTGAGAAAGGGTGAAAGTGAGAGGTTAAGAAATCAAACAAGAGTGTGACGGGAAGGATGAAACGGTGTAGGATATGTGGGTAGGGTAGAGAGAGAAGGGGTAGGGTGGGTGGAGTAGAGAGATGGGGTAGAATGGGTGGGTTAGAGAGAGAGAGAGTGAGTAGGGCGGGTTGTTGGGGTAGAGAAAGTGGGGTTAGGCTGGACGGGTAGGGTAGAGAGATTGGGGTAGGGTGGGTGGGGGTAGAGTGGGGGTTGGCTTGGTAGATTGGGGTAGAGAGTGGAGGTTGGTGGGTTGGCATAGAGAGAGGGGTCTAGGGTGGGTGGGGTAGAAAGAAGGGGATGAGTGGGTGGGGTATGGTGTGTGGAGGTTAGAGAAAGTGGGGGTAGAGAGCGTGTGAGGTGGGATGGGTGCCAGTAAAGAGAGTGGGGTTGGGGGTAGAGCGAGTGGACATGGCGTGGTTGGGGGGTAGAGCGAGTTGGTATGGGGTAGATGGGGTAAAGCGAGTGGGGTGGGTGGGTTGGGGTTGAGGGGGTCAGGCGGGGTGAGTGGGTTGGGGTAGAGCGAGTGCGGTTGGGGAGGGTGGGTCGGGGTAGAGCGATTGGGGCAAGGGGGTAGAGGGAGTGATTGTGGGTGGGGTTAGAGTGGGGGTTGGGGTAGAGGGAGTGATTGTGGGTGGGCATAGAGGGAGTGGTGGTTGGGGACAGATGGAGTGATTGTGGATGGGCGTAGAGGGAGTGGGGGTGGTGTGGGCTGAGGAAGAGAGTGGGGGTGGGGTGGGAGAGAGTAAAAATTGTGGGGGTGGGATAGGTGAGGGTAGAGTGAGTGGGTGCATTGGGGATAGAGATAATGGGGGATGGGGTGGGTGGGTTGGGGTAGAGAGAGTGGGGGTGGGTGTATAGAGAGAGTGGGGGAGTCAGGGTATATAGCATGGTGGTGAGGGGTGATGTAGAAAGAGTGAGGGTGGTAGAGAGAGGAGGGTTGGGTGGGGGTACAGATTTGGGGTAGGGTGAGTCAGTGGGTTTAGAGAGAGTGGGAGTTGTGTGGGTGGGTGGGGGTAGAGAGAGTGAGGGGTGGGTGAGTAGGGGTAAAGATAGTGGGGGTAGGCTGGGTGGAGTAGAGAGAGTGGGGATAGTGTGGGTGAGTCAGGTACAGAATGTGGGGCTAGGGTAGTCAGGGTAGATAGAGTGAGGGTAGGTGAGTGGGGGTAGAGTGGTTAGGGGTATTTGTGTACAGACCTGGGTGTTAGGTAGGAGCCATTGATTGAAGAGCAGGGCCTTGAGCTCCTTTCTGAAATTTAGAAGCGAGAGGAGGAATCTAGTATTGAGCGGGAAGAGATTCTAGAGTCTGTGAGCATAGATATTTAAGGCCTGTCTTCTTGTTCTTTCCTTCCTGCACTGGCAGAGATCAAGTCTGCACATGTGCTTGCTTCTGGTGGGTCATAACCATCTGAAATTCTTGAACTTCCCATTGAGATATCGTGGGGACTTGAGGGTTACGGCATCGCAGAAGATGCAACATGATTTGAAGGTGATACATAATTGCAGTGGGAGCCGGGGATATTCAATGATGTGGTCACATTTGCAGAGACTTTTGATGAGGCATGATCCAGCATGTAGGACATGTCTCAGGGGTGCCAAGGTTGTCACTTGAAGGCATTCCAGTAGGGGATTGCCACTAATGTAACCCCAGACCGTCTGAAACTATATTTTGAAATAGATCCCAACGTTTACATAATGCCAAAAAGGTTCTATGAGAAAATGTCCTCTGCTATTGATACTTTAATAGTAGTAGTCATTTATATAGCACCTTTTCCTGTTATTATGGTCTCAACGCGCTTGTGGTGGGAACGCCCTTGGGGACCAAAGCTCAGGTATGGGAAAATGCTCAAAAGGCTTAGAATGCATGTGTGCATTTCGCCAATATTAGGGTTTAGATGGGCTGGCTAGGCTCCAGTAAGCAACTCAAGAGGTCAAGCATGTGGGATGGTGCTGAGGGGGGGTCAAGGGTGTGTGCGAGTGCAAGAGACCTGTTATGTGTCCATCTTGACTGAATTTTTTTCACTGGTTGTTGCTGTATCCTAGTGGCAGAGGTGTGAGGCAAGTCTGGGGTCAGTAGGCTTAAAAACGTTAAGTGTCCAGCCAGACAGAATTTTGTCATAGGTCGTAGCTACATTCTAATGTGTGTGGATGGATAGCCGTGCCTGTGGCAGATACCCACCGAAGTGGTGCGTTTATAGGTACCTAGAGCCCCGATGGAGTTTTATCTTTGAAGTCGCTGTGTCATCAGATCGTCTGCTGGGAAAAAAACAGCTACCATCGTCGACTCTTATAGGCACTATGAGCAGGCTACCCTCAAGTCTACTAAGCGCAACGGACTGGCTACGTCCTAGTACGTCTACTGGGCGTAACGGGCAGGCTACTATTGGACCTAGGATAATAGAATTCTCTAAACGCAATACCTTTCATATCCCCAAAATACCGCTACAGTCACATATTTCATGCCTCCAGCAATTCATCTAAGTGCAACAAATATCCTACCCCCAAAATGCAGTTAAGTGCATTTAGACCAATTCAAGCTTCTGAAGACACAGAAAAAGGCAGCCTACTAGTAAACCTTGGCTTACTTCAGATCTTATGTATTGAAATGGCTTCTGAGACAAGCTGGACACATTGGAGAAGGATAGAAAATCACATTTTGCGTAGTTCTTAGATATTATAAAAAGGCTGTGGCCAGGACAAATGAAAAATATTATTCAGATCATATATTTCATAGATCTCATCCATCTAAGGAACTTTTAAAAGTACTTAACAAACTTTGTGGTGATCTTTCTTAGTTTTTGTTTCAGACAAAACAGGTCTAGACTTTCAGTATATGTTGAAGTCACATCGTCTAAAAAAGTATATCCTTATGTTGCCTCCAGGGATTGCTGCATGATCCATGCCATCCACATATTTTGATGCATGCTCATGCCCTGGTTGACTCTGATTTTGGCACCATTAGTAACACTTTCATTTTTCACTTAACCTGTCTTAAATCCGCTGTATCCATTCTATTGCTGAAAAGGCCTTCTTTGGACCCCAGCACTCACCCTAACAGTAAGCCAATGTCCTAACTGCCCTTCCTCCCAGCTGCATTCTTTTATCAATGAATCCTCTATTTTGGTTATTCCACAGACTCCAGTGTCAGTGATTTGTGGTTATTTAAGAACCCTGGCCGATCTTGTCCATTCCCACTGGCTTACCTTTTTCATGTGTGCCAATGATACCTAAGTGGTCTTCTGACTTGGCAGTGACTTTGGGGTGCCCTGGTGTCCACGGATGATCTTTTTAGGAAATGCATTGTGGAGACTGGCCAACGATGAAAAGTAATAGACTAATCCCTCAAAGACAGATATTCTGCTTGGCACAGCAAAAAGCACGTCAAATTCTTTTGTTGAAAAATGGAACTCACAGCTTGTCAATACCTGGCCTTCAACCCTAGGATACAGCTCTGTCTATGTGACACAGGTACAAAACCTGGGGTATTGGTTGAGTCTTCATTATCTTTATCCCGGCACATTAGCCATGTTTCTAGCACCAGCATTTTTCATCTGAGGACTTATAATGTCTTTAGACTGCGTCTCACAGAAAATTCAACTTGCCAGTTCCTTTGTTTCTAGCCATTTAGATGACTGTATTGCAATTTACCTAGGACTACTGAGGCTGAAATATTTCAACTGGTTCAAAACTCAACAGCTAGAATAATTTGGATTGGGTAGAGGATTTCTCTGCCGCTCTTTACACCTTCTAGTGGCTTCCTGATTCATTTATTTGTTACGCGCCATAGCCCGCAGCAATTGGGGCGCACATCAACACAGGACAGAAGGAAGACGGGATGTAGAACAAGAAGGATTTAAAGAAAGATGTTAAGGAAAGACCATGTTTTAAGTCCCTTTTCTTAGTACACCGTGCGCTGTATGCTCCCACCAAGTCACTAAGATCAGCATTACTAGGCTTGGTAAATGTCCCTAGTATTAAACAAACAAGATGGGACATCATATCTTTCTCTGTCCCAGCAGCTGGAACTCTCTTCCAGTAGATCTTTGCAGATATTATAACATATGATATTGAGATGTCATATTAAATCCATCTTTTCCCATGCTCACTAGTTGTTATACTGTCATTTTGTTTGGGGATAGCAGGTCTAGCGCCAAGATGTCTTTTCTAGGTGCATGCACTTTAGAAAATGTTTTAGCATACCATACCTAGGCATATGATGCCAATACTAGGCTACTCGTGTGACTTTCTTGTCATATAATGAAAAACCTGGCATAAACAAATGCACACAAATCTTGATATGAGCCCCTAGTTCACACATATGCATCCTTTAGAATGTTGGGATTCACACAGCTCTGTCACAGAGGCGCACCCCACAACCTTTACTACAGTGTTGCTACCACTGTTCAGTTAAAAGTAATGTGGCCCTTCTGAGAAAATGCTAGTAATGCCCCACAAAAAGTGCAGAAGACCCCCCCAAATGTGCTTGTAGTCACATTTAAAGAATATCTGGACTGCTGAGGAGTGCAGGCACTGCCACAATAAAAAATATGGCAGACATGCTAAGAATGTCTGCAGAAGTCACAATTCAAGGGTATCCATGCCTTTTCAAATGCTCATTCTCTCACATTAAAGGTATAAGAGGCGTTTTGAGACATGCTGGCAATGTGCCACAACAAGTAAAGCAAACCTGATTAAAAGTGATTAAGAGTGCAATTAGTAATGTGGCTGTGTCAAGATGGGTCTTAAGCTGCGCCTCAAACGTGAAGGCTTACCAGCACATTGTTCTGTGGTCCACAGACTTGTCTGCTAGTGCACTTTAATCTTGCAGTTCCACCCAACTGCTGTCTCCAGTTGCAGGGTTATGATAATTTCAGGTTTTTATGTCGCCCTTAATGTCAGACTCTTGCAGGTCTAAGCATTGTAATAACAGGGGGATATTACTGTCCAGTTTAATGGTACAAAATGTGTCTCTGAAGGATGAAAGGCTGGGCTAGCCCTGTCATGATTCAAACATTTGATTGCAGGTTGCACACCAATGTCTTTGGTGAAAACGTACCTCACTGAGATATCTGACAGGAATCGCCCACTGTTATGCCAAAGCAGCTCTATTCAGACATATAAACCCCCTATTAATTCCATTCCTCAAAATATGCGCAACTCTATCAATACACCTGCACCTCAGTCCTGATGTGGTATACCTTATGTTTTCAAATGCTCAGCTGAAAATATCACTCTGTTTTGGTCCTTTTTTTTATTTCCCGCAGCATGCCTATATTACAGCACTGAAAGCATGCACAAACACAACTTTACCAATGCACGTCTGCCCTGATCGCAATACCTGTTTCTCCTCTCTGATTCCACACAGAATGAATAGAAAGTAGCTTTGAATAGATTTTGTGTGCACTGACACAAACAAAAATTATAAGGAACACTAGTCTTCCCTTTACATGGTGCCTAACAAATAGTACCTTGCAACTGCAAACTGAAGTTTCTATGATATCTCGCTTTGCTTTTTATGAAACTCTGGACTCGTGAATTAATGTCAGAAACTTACTGTAAATAAGCAACATTTATTGAAATAAAATGGTTTTTTGACTTCTTGAAAATGTAAGGCCTTATAAACTAACAACCAAGAGTTAACCTCCCCAGAGCATCTGCCTCCTTTTCAGACACATTCTGATTGTCATGGATACCAGAGAGCAGAGGTGTGAATGCTAGCCATCAAGTTTTACATGACAAAAGCTGTGAACAGGTAGCTCTGTTTTGGTCTCATTCCCCCACCCTCATCTCCTGGGAAACACAGATCATCCTCTATGTGAATAAGTGAAAACTCCCCTTACTTGGGAAGTAACATTAATGATGCATTAAAACAATTGGCATTGACTGCAAATGAATATGCTTATGGCATTCAACCCCATCAATGAAGAAAGGTACACCTGCTTGCAATGATAAGACATGTGGCCATAAGAATGCACTGGCTGTGGTCAGAATCATACTCTTGTTTTTGTGGAACCCTTACCAAGATCCATGGTGTAAGCTAGGAGCGAATCACCCGGAAACGGTTAGGTTAACAGCACAAGAGATGTAAAATGGATATAACATATGGGACCAATGCAACAGGTTTAAAATTGAATTGACTGCATTATGGGGATGAAAAGCCACACACGAGCTATTGCTATGAATTTCCTGTTGTGCACCAGAGAAGTTAAAGTATATCTTTATGAATGGGCTAAGAAAGGATTGTAGGCTATGAGAGCACTAGGCTGAATAACAGAGATGTACTTTTCAAGTGTAGATGGCACACATGGAAGCTAGAATCAGTTCAAATAGAAAAGGACACAAAGCAGTTAGAAGATGAACAAACTATTGCCTAGTTTGGAGTTACCACACCTGGCACCTTTTTCCAAATGCTGCCCTTTGAAAACGAACACAGATTTATGACCTCCCCAATGGCGAGGATAGCAAGGGAAAGGGTAGGCTGGAAAAAGAACATCAATGTTCTAAGATTGCATTGTGAGAGAGATTTAACAGTGTTGATGAATTAGTTGCCTCTGTCTAAGATGGGGTTGGCTTTAGTCAGGATTAAAATGCAGTATTTGAAATAGGAATTGTGAGACTGGCAGACTTGATCGATTCCAGAACCCAGGAGTCTGCATTAGGATGCAAATGTAGCTTACTATATATACAAGTTTCCTTTTTAAAGAAAATGGTGCAGAGATAGATTTAGACTGAGGGAGGGTTTGTTATCACGGGATACGCGATAATGACCCCTCCCAAAATCTATAGGGTTATTAGCACATAGTTTTGGAGTTTAGATGGTATAGTCAAAAAATGTACTTTAATAGTGGGTAATGTAAAGAGGCAACTGAGTTAGTAAATTATATGCAGTTTTATTTTGTAATATTGAAGTAAAATAGTTGTCCTCATAAAGTAAGCATTTTAATTGCACACTTGGAAGAACTGAGACAGGTTTAACATGAGCATGCATTTGCTGTCACGTAAAAGTAAATGGTTTCTCAATAAGAAAGAGAAGGCAATTCCCTCTTGCTTAGCTTCCTCTTTCGTGGGTTAAATAGGATGTTGCAGCCCAAAAGAAAGTCCGGTCAGGGAGGAATTGTCATGTTGACAGATATTTTGCTTTGAAATTGCATTTTTGTTGCTGTGTCTGCTTTTGAAGACAGAATGTTCAAAGCGCAGTCAATACCGGTATGAGTCCGCCTCATCTTGAGCCGAGCAAGAGGAAGAGCCAATACACACAGGCCATGAGGCCAAGAAGCCTCTGGAACTGCCAGGCCGAGATGGTCTCTGACTGCGCAAACATCTGACACGTGGCCAACAGATCCGCCATTCTGTCCCCGGTTAGGTAAACTCTGCAGTCTATCGTGTTCCAGCGAAAACCCAGGAAGATCAAGTCCTGAGAGACCGTCATGGAAGATTTCCGCCAGTTCACCGACAGCCCAAGGTGGAACTGGAGCTGGAGGAGAGACTGAAGATTGTACGCGGCTTTCAGCGGGCAAGGGTTGCGCAACAGCCAATCGTCCAAATAAGGATACACATGGATACCCTGCAGACGAAGATAAGCTGCGATCACCGACTCTTCGTAAAGACACGCGGTGCCGAGCTGAGGCCAAAGGGAAGCACTCGGAACTGGAAATTCTCCTCTCCCACAGAGAAACGCAGGTATCTCCGGTGTGGATTCCAGATCAGAATATGCATGTACGCATCCTGAAGGTCCACCACGCTGAGTCAATCGCCCATCTGTAAAGAGAACTTTATCTGACCAGGCGTGATCACCTTGAATTTCTCTTGGGGTAGGAAAAGATTGAACTGGGAAAGGTCTAGAATGGTGCGCAGGCCAGCCTGGTTGGATTTGGGCACCGTAAACAGTCGGGAGTAGAAGCCCTCCCCTCGTTCCCCTAGGGGAACGGGTTCCATCGCTCTGAGATCCAGTAACTTCTGGATCTCGGCCCTGAGGGAGGCAACCCCGACTGCTGGAAAGGAGGATTGATGGGTGGGATAGGGCGAAGGGGGACGCGGAAGCCCGCCCGAGCGACTGACAAGACCCACCGGTCCTCGGTAATAGTCTGCTACGCCTCCCAATGAGATGCAATGCGTCCTCCCACTGGGGTCTCGTGCGAGCGCAGAGAACCCTCATTTGGCTGTTTTTTCGATGTCTGCACCACCTGAACCTGAGGATGAGGCTGAGGAGCGGGAGAAACATTGACTCCGTCGCTGCCTCCGGCGGGAATTTTCCGAAGGGGTATCGACTCTGCGGGATTTTTGGTCCAGAAAACCCCTAAAACCAGAGGAAGGCCGGGGCTGTGACAATGGTCTCTGTGTCCTAAAAGGTGGTTTCACCAGGACAGACAAGGACTTGGAGGTCTGGGTGCTATCCTTCGTTTTGGTCAGCTCCACATCCGTTGTGGAATGAAAAAGCTCCTTGCCGTCAAACGGCAGATCCAAAACCTTATCCTGCACCTCCTTAGAGAACTTGGTGGCATGCACCCAAGCCTGACGAGAAGTATCCACTCCAAGCATAAGGCCTCGGGCCGAAGTATTGACATGGTGAGCCGCCGCCTCCAGCAGATCTTGAGCCAGGACCCTGGCATCCGACATACCTGCCTTGAAGTCCTCAAGCTTTTCAGCGGGGATGAATTCCTCAACCTCCGACAGACCTTTCCACATTTTCATATTCGTCCCTGCTAACACCAGTTCTGCATTGGCCTGACGCAATTGCAGGGGCGAGTTAGCAAAAATCTTCCTCCCAAGTGGGTCAAGAAGCTTATCCTCTTTGCCCAGGACCTGTGTAGCCGTCGTAGAGGAGGATGCCGCAGGTCTGGACTGCAAAGTGGCCGTAGCCACCACTGTGGAGGGGGGGTGGACATGACTCTAAGGCCACCTCTTCCGAAGAATGAAGCCTGTAGCGCCCGTTAATTTTCTTATTGATGAAGAGTCCAGAGTGTGGTCTCTCCCAGACTCTATGGACCTCGGCCAAAACGTCCTTCTGCAAGAACAAGCCAGTACGCTCCGAAGGAGACAAGGTGAACGCCCCCGAAAGCACGCCCTCCTGCGGAGCGGGTGCCTCGGGTACTGGAACATCCAACAGACACATCATGTCCAGCACCCGGACGTGAAAGGCTCTGATAGAGCGGGGCTGGTCTTTGCTGTCCTGATCGCCCTGTATATCATCCGATAGATCCGGATCAGGTTGAGTCACATCCAGCCCCACAATCGCCTTGTCCACTGGGGACAATGGAGGTGGGGGTGGAAGAGTTGGGGGAGGCCCAGCCGGTAAAGGCGGCGCAGGCGGAGGCACAGGCACCGTAGACGGGACCGTTGGCACAGGCGGGCATATCTCCCTAAACAGGCCCTTAAAGTACTTCTTCATGGGGTCCGAACGGATACGTTTCTGAAACCTGCCGGAAAAGGTGTCCTCCGCCGATGACTTAGGCGTGACAGGAGGCCTCTCATGAGGAGGGTAATTCCAAGGGCGCAGAGGGGAGGGTTGCCAAGAGGGCCCTGCCCCACTGTTGTCTACATAAATCAAGGGCGCAGATGCCGCTGGCAGCGAGACATTGTGCGGTAGAGGTAACCGAGCGTTCCAGTCATAAACTGGACAAAACGGATGTGCACAAGGAAACCTATGTTCACCTGAAAGAGCACGCCCTACACCTTTATTTTTTGAACTTACCTACAATGCTACCACCAAAGGTTCAAAGTTTTGGTGTTCGAACCTTTGGTGGTAGCATTTTTCGGACATTTTGTACGGTCAGACCTTTTTTTTTGGTCTGATCTTACAATTCCGGTCGAAACTCGTGTCGGCTGTTATCGTTGATAAGCAATAAAATAGGCTAACCTGAGCCGGGAGAACTTTGTATCAATCAACTTTTTTAGAATCCATTTCTGGCATCTAAAGAATGCAATATATGGACATTGATAACTTTAGGACTCTTTCCTGAGCACGAGCACATATCCCTAGAACCCAATTTAGATATTTTCACGATACAAACCCCAGTGGGTCGGTTTTGTTTTTGGGATCCTCGATGCCGGAATATCACCTACAATTATTTATCTTCTCAATTCTATTGTAATATGGTCAATAGCGCACAGTAAAGGTATCACACCCAACACTCTTTAATCCTTTGTTCATCCCTATGTGGTCTGCCTGCTTTATGCTTATGGAATAGCATAAAGCAGGCGGACCTGATAGGGATCCACTGTAAAGGCTGTCCAACATGGAGACATGTGGACAGAGTTTAATTGTAATTGTGTACACTGCTTACCATGCTTGCTGCATAACATGCAGCCATGTTGGACATTGCTTAATTGTAATTATGAGCGCTGCTTGCCATTCAAGCATATCATGCAGCACTCACAATTAAAAGTAAACGCTGCCGGGCATGCTCGCTTGCCAGGCAGCATTTACTCAATTTGCGTGGAGCAGTGCAAAAGTGCAGGGCAAAAGATGGCATGCACATATGTACGCCGTCTTTTGCCCTGCACTTTTGCACTGAGCTTTGGATTCTGCCATGCAAATGGTGAAAGTTTGGTGGCGGGGAGCCATTTACCTTGCAGTGCAAACATTAGGACTCGCTGCTGCCAAATTACTCAAATGATGAAAATGATCCCCTAAGAATAAGCAATAGGTTTTGGTATGGTATATCATAATTACACACCATCACTCTGGGGACTGTGATATCATTACTATCACACACCAATTCTGTGGGGACTGTGATATCATTACTATCACACACCATCTCTGTGGGGACCTTACTATCATAATTACACACCATCACTCTGGGGACTGTGATATCATTACTATCACATACCATCTTTGTGGGTATTTCAGCATCACTATTATGACAAAACATTTCTGTTTGGACTTTACTATCATCAAGACACAGTGAAGCTCTGTGGGGTCTTTAAAAGCATTATCATCACACATCTCTATGGGCACTTTAATGTCACACATTCCACATAATATCTATGAGGGGGATTTTAACATTGCCCTTATTACACGATGGGGGTCATTACGAGTGAGGCGGTCAGGGGTTAATGGCGCCGGTAAAGGTGCCAGAGCCGTCAACCCCTTACCGCCTCATTACGAGTCTTCTTGCGGGAACCCGCTAAGGACGCCTGGTTTTACCAGGAACCCGCTAAGGACGCCTGGTTTTACCAGGCGCCCTTAGCTGGTCCCGCGAGCAGACCAGGGTGCTAACGGGCTTATTCCCTTTGAGCCCTATGGGGGCTCGAATGGGGATGGGTTCCTTGAATGAGGAATTACTGGGCCCTTCAAGGTCGGAATGGCCTGGTAATTCCTCACTCAGGAACCCAGACCCGGTACCCAGTAAGGGGGTAGCCATGCCGCTAATAGTGGCATGGCTACCTCCTAACTTGTAATGACCCCCTATATCTTTGTGAGCACATTAACATCATTATCATCACACAGCATCTCTGTGGGGACCTGAACATCATTATCATCACACAACATCTCTGTGAGGACCTGAACATCATTATCACACAGCATCGCTGTGAGGACCTGAACATCATTATCATCACACAGCATCGCTGTGAGGACCTGGACATCACTATTATCACACAGCATCGCTGTGAGGACCTGAACATCATCATCATCACACAGCATCTCTGTGAGGACCTGGACATTACTATGATCACACAGCATCTCTGTGGGGACCTGAATATCATTATCATCATACAGCATTTGTGTGAGGACCTCAACATCATTATCATCACACAGAAGCGCTGTGGGGACTGGAACATCATTATCATCACACAGCATCTCTGTAAGGACCTGAACTTCATTATAATCACACAGCATCTCTGTGAGGACCTGAACATCATTATCATCACACAACATCTCTGTGGGGACCTGAACATCATTATCATCACACAGCATCTCTGTGAGGACCTGAACATCATTATCATCACACAGCATCTCATCTCTGTGAGGACCTGAACATCATTATCATCACACAGCATCTCTGTGAGGACCTGAACATCATTATCATCACACAGCATCTCATCTCTGTGAGGACCTGTACATCATTATCATCACACAGCATCTCAGTGAGGACCTGCACATCATTATCATGACACACAATCTATATTGGCCCTTCTACATCGCTAATGTCAGATACTATGTCTATTGGGACTTTAACATCACAATAATTACACATCATCTTTGTGGGCACTTCAACACTGGTATTACTGCAGAGTATCACTGTGGGGTCTTTACCATCATTATTGTCACACACCATCTCTGTGGGGGACGGTAACACCACTGTTATGATGCACCATCTGTGTAAGGACTTTAGCATAATATTAATCACACACCATCTATATGGGGACTTCAATAACAATATTATCACACACAATCTTTGTGTGGTAATTCCCTTTACCACAGTCACGCAGCATCACTATCGGGGAAATTAACTTCACAATCATCACATACAGTCCCAAAGTATTGAGTGAAATCTGTATCATCATACCAATCATACAGATCATTGGGCAAGATGGCGAAACAATGAAACCTGAATTCAAATCACTGCTTCCCACCTTGACGATGGTGTGTGATCCAGGGTTATGCATGTCATCCTTCTATGTGGCAGTTCTCTTTTCTGACACATTTGGAATATTTGATATAGGATTTAATACCAGAATTAAGAGCCTTTAAGTGAATATTTTATAAGAAATGCTCTACCTCTACCATCTATCTGTTGAGCATCCCTAGGATGTGGGGAGGTACCAATTGTTAGAACTAGAATTGTATAATGTGAAAAGAGTACTGTAAAACCTTTAGTCATTTACATATGGATGTATTTAATTCCAAATAAGAATAATGAAATAAGTCCCCACAAGGATGGTAACACACGTTCAAGTCCCCACAAAGATGGTACCGAACACGCGAGTAAAAATAAGCATTTTTGCAAATATGAAGTTGGATCCTGCATTATGAATTTTTTCTGAACATAGTTCTGCTATTAGCCCATTTCTAAAACATTGGGAAGGGTTAGTCCCCACAAGGCAGGTATCCACACATAGTCCCCACAAGGTAGGTAAAACGTGTATGTGTGCATGTAAGTGTGTGTATATATATATATATATATATATATATATATATATATATATATATATATATATATATATATATATATTCAGTAAAAAAACGTTGTTAAAGGGACGTTATGGTTCTGGTTATGCATTTAGCATTTCACTATTTAAAATGGGAAGATTATGAATATTGTACCTCCATCATGTATGCTGCACACAATGCTTATGTTTATACATGAGTACATTATTATACTGTAAAGAACGTCATAATAGAATGCTATTTATATCAATGCATTGATTAATGCACTACATAGCTCATGACATCTATTCCAATGATCCTTGACACTTTTTTTGTCAACATTATAATAAGAATCCCTTGTACAGACTTTTCATGAAAAGTACATGCACATGTGATGTCATCCGGGATGTCATCAATGACATTTGTGATGTCATCTTTGATGTCCTGGGTGTTAGTCTTAGCAATGCACGGTGGTGGCGCGAGTTATGGTTCCTTAGCTTACCATAACTGGTGAATTTCATTTTTTTTTGGTTTTACTTGGAACCATAACGTCCCTTTAACAAAGGTTTTCTACTGAATTTTATAGGTTTTAAGTAGCACAATTTAACCACAACGTCCCTTTAACAATGTTTTTATTTACTGAATTTCATAGATTTTTAGTAGCATAACTTAACCATAACCTCCGTTTATCAAAGTTTTTTTTCCTGAATACACATGTACATAGTGTGAATTTGATAGATGCTTACTAGGATTCCCTTACTTTATATACATGTAACATAGAACATACCGAAACCCCTGCTAGTGATTTTGATGTCTGCGGACTGTGCTTATGTTCGCGGGTGGATGCGGACAAAGGCAACACTGTCCAAAAACCTAGGGGGTATCTTAGATTGTTCTATCATGCTATATAAACACTGAAAAAGTTCAAAAAGCAGCATATCTGTAACAGATCAACCATCCATTTAAATACCACATGTACTAACAGGAATATACCAAAACAAAAAAGATTTGCTTCCAACATAATTACCTCACAGAAACTGCACAGCTAGGAGCAACAGCAGACCTACACAACAGTAAGAACACAATTTACCAGAAACTAGTAAGTAAACTTAAATTTTGTTATATATTTCTAAACCTTCTGTATTAGGTCTGTATTAGGTACAATACAAGTTATATATTTATTTTTTTACACATATATGTCCAGTACTTTGGAATGGCTTGAGGAAAATTTCCCACGTGAGGAAATGTCTGAAGACAGTGATACTAATGGTAGACACTTCTCTTTATAAGCAAATTAATAATCATTACTTTATGTGCATTTAACATATATATATATTTTTTAACAGACCATACAAACATTGGAAATAATACAGCAAAAGACACATTAGAAAATAATCTGCAGCACATGGAACAAAAAATGGACATGCTTATGGGAAATTTTAATCTTTTGAAACATTTTGTGGAGGACCACATAAAAGAAAAAATTAAATATCATTTTCCAACATGCATATGTTCCCCCTGTCCATGTCCCAGTCAACTATCCCCAAACCACCAACACCAAGAAAAACGTTCTGATGAGACTTCTATCCCTTCATTTCCTCCCATCAATCCTCCTCAAACCCCTAATTCCCCTGTATTTATGTCAGTTTCTGCTCCCCCCTCTTTCATACATTTTGTATCTGTATATAATAAAAAAATATATTGTGTGTCTTTTAATTCAGTCCTTTGCATCTTATTTTTTAAAAAAAGGCAGTTGGGGTGTCGCGGACAGCGCACCTGTACGGGATGTCTGTAATTAGCAAAATGGGGGTGTCCTAAGGACCCTATATGTG
The DNA here is from genome assembly GCF_040938575.1 of Ambystoma mexicanum. Taxonomy (NCBI): domain Eukaryota; kingdom Metazoa; phylum Chordata; class Amphibia; order Caudata; family Ambystomatidae; genus Ambystoma; species Ambystoma mexicanum. The sequence continues at coordinate 902,038,180 of NC_090937.1, read as the reverse complement.
TCCGTACTGTTCGCAAGCAAGATAGAACTGTTCTTATAACACACCCGGTGTCCGGAATGTCTGTAAGTGAACAAAATGGAGGTGTCCTAAGGACACTATACCGTCCGTTCTGTACGCAAGCAAAATGGAAGTGTTCTTAGAACACGCCCGGTATTCGACACTATACCTGTCCGTACAGTCTGTAGAACATCTACGCACATGCGCAACACACCCATAAGTCCTACGAACATCGCGCCTGTCCGTAACTGTCCGTCTCACTTGTGTCGCACTTCTAATTTGTTTGAGGACCCGAACACTGCCAGTAGAACACCCGTGGGCATGCGCACAACTGTTCCTGTGCATTTGGTGTCCTGCGGACACCCGTTCCCTTTGCAGATGTGTTTGCGACGTCATCATGTGACCGCACCCACGCTGAACATGTGTCCTGATTTGCGTACATTATCCGGATCCCCAAACATTTTAAAAGTACTTTTTCAGACAATCCAAACTATTTTGCAGTAAAAATTCACCATTGCACATGTCCCTGACAATGACCCTGGCTTTCCACATACTTTTTGGAACTATTTGAACCTTTTTGGGTCGTTCGATCTGTCCGCGAAGCGTACCCCTCCACCCCTATACAAGGCCACACCATAGAGCTGATCTTCATTGTGCTTCTGGCTATTGCAGATTGACTTTTGTTGCCTTTGCTGCTCTTGCTGAGATTATCTCATCAACCCTGATGGCATCCATGGCTGCTGCTGCTCCAGCTGGTGCTATATCTGCCTCAGGACCAACCCCAACCCCTCCACCACCACCACCTCCCCAAGGGCCTGCAGAGGGGAACAGGCGTGAGGATGTAGAGGAGGAGGATGAAGAGGATGAAGAGGATGAAATAGTGGAAGTCCCTACTACCAGAACTCGCCGGGAGTCTTGGGTGTGGCGGTTGTTTACCATTCATGGTGACATACCAAATGCATGTGCGAACAAGGTCACCAGCAACCAGTACAAAATGGTGCTGAGTCGTGGGAGGCGTGGTTCATACAGATTTGGTACGACATCCATGAAGTGACACCTAATGCCGTTCCACGTTGGGGCCATTTGCAAGGTTGTACCTTGTGATCAACACAGTAGGTTGAGTTCCTCTACCACATCCTCAGTTTCCGCTGCTCTCACCACAAGAGACACTCCTGTGGGAGAGCGCATCCCTCCAGCTGCCTCACAGGCCATTCACAATGCTGTTGACCCTTATCTTTCGAGGGTCACAATATTGTGTATGTACTGCGATGCAATACTCTGCAGGGAGGAGAGTCTTCAAAGTGCTTTCGAGACTGCAGTCACGCAGCATGAGAAGGTACGCCCACTACCTAAATAAGGCCCACCCTACATATTCCTCTCTCCACATGCTCTTTCTTATCCCCATGGTTGGTGTCCCTTCCTTACCCTCTTTTTCCCTCCTCTCCTAATGTGTTGAGTGTAAAAAACCAATCAGAGCCGACTTTCACAGTTTAAAAATAGAAGTGGCAAATAAATAGTGCAGGGCCATATGCAACTTTTAGAAGTCCGCAGACAGTTTGAGGACATATAATGTTTTGGAGTGCTGCCCTAGCAAAACCAATGCACTTTTCTCTGGGAGGAAGTGGTGGCTCTGGAAACAGCCTTTTGGTGGTGTTTTTGTGTGTATGAAAAACTTGAAATCGTCAACATCTACTGCAAAATAGATGGCTGTAATTCCAAAAAAGGTTGCAATGCATTTTGTAAATTTCTCAGAAAAATCGGATTGCCAGAATAGGTAAGATGGACTCCATATCTATGAAAAATGTATGTGCTACGAAACATAATTTTTTCATTGTGAAAAGAGGACATGCCAACATCTCTTAGAAAGGCACAAACATCCTTATTGACAGTGCGCCTTGCTTTCTCCATTTGTGGACCAAATGGAGAAGAACGCAGCCACATTTGTCTTTGCGCAATATGAGAAAAAATTACTTGGGAATTTGGAAACATGTCCATGACCTTCCCAAGTCCTTCTTTAATTGCAAATTGCAATGAAATTCCAGACACATGTCCTAAACTGTTCCCTCCACAATGAATTATAATTATGTCTGGATGATGCTTGGTCTCGAAAGTAGCACAGAGAGGTACCAAGTCGAGCCACTTCATTCCACGCACTCCATGCCAGTGCACTTCCACATGAGGGAATCCAAGATCTAAGATCCAAGATCTACAGCTACTCCACAGCATTCTGCATGCACGTCTAAGCAATTTATCCATGAGTCTCCCAAAATCCAGATAATCTGTTTTCTGAAACACACAGCCATAGCTATCTGTTCTTCTCTCAGGAAAAACACTTTCTGACAAACTCTCTCCTTACATAACACCCCCAGAAAACTTTACTGACCAATCCCTTGCTCTGCTCATTCTCATTTGCATGTCTCTCCACCCCAAAATCCCCATATGTAATATGCGCTGTATGCAGACTACCGCCATGTCCACGGACATATCGAAAATCTGAGCGTGGTGAATGTAAATTTAAATAGTGTGCCCCATCTCCCCTTTGAGGTTGGATCTGAAAAGAGCCGTTTTTTGTGGGTTTTTTGCAGATGCTTGACAGACACCTGTTATTTTGTATTTTGTTTCTTTTTTTTCTTGCTTTACTCCTAAAATCTTCACATAACCTTCTCCAAAGCAACCCTTACATTCCAAAACAGAATGGCTTTTCCCATAAAAGATAAGGAAATGCCATCTTCTTTAAAATAAACAGCATTACTAGAATCAATATTTTCATTATTATAGAAGAACATACCAGCTCTAAGCATGAAAGCGCACATGCCTCTGTTGATTGCACACCTAGCAATGTTTTGCTGAGAACAAAAAACAGAACCATTGTCCCATATTGCCCTAGGCACTAATCCAGAAAAACAAAATACTTTGGTATTTGGAAGGATGTTCATTACTGCTTGAACCAAGTGTTCCAAATCTGCCAACAAAGTAGGGCCACTGACATAGCCCAAATGGAAAGTACCATAGTGCAAAAACTACCGCATGAGGACTGTTCATCCTGCCCATATCTTCACAAACTTGTACAATTTCCTGTATATTGCAATCAGGCACAGTGCTCCACACCACCTCCACGCCTTTAACATCAAAACTGTTTGTCACATGCCTGCATTGAGCATACTGCTGTAAACCATGCACAAACATATCTCCAAGCACCAACACCCTGACTATCTCCACCTCTGCCATCTTCACTACACACAGTCTCTTTCAACAAAAATCCACAACCTCAACATCTGATTGGCTGATCCCTACAGTCCCCTTTCCATGCTGGATTTGCTGGAAAACCCTGAATGTGGCACGCCCTGCCCGCGGACAGCCACGTTGTCCGTGGAGCGCGTAACTCTTAGCCAGCCCTTCTACCCTTTCCACATCACTCTCTGTGCCATTCCCTCATTGGATACAGCTAAGCAGTCACACAACCATCCACCAATCACATCCAAGACCTCTACATCTAACTCCATCATCAGAGTTCAGCACTTCAAATGTACTGTTGATCACTCTGAGTACAAGTCTCATATCATTGAAAAGCACCTACTACAAAAACTACTCTACAAGTCTCCAAGATTTCTACTTGCAGCTGCATGCATATCCACATGCATGAATAGAAACTACAGGTATGCATATTTTCTGCACAGTACATGGAGTAACTGCCACTTAACCTGTATAACCTATAAAATGAATTTACTGTCATTTTTCCCATCTGCTATAATCAACGGCCACGTCCAAACCTGTCTGCTATTTTTACACCCACAGCTATCTAAAAAAATGATGATATTAGAAGATGGTAGAAATAACAGTATAATTGTAGAAAAAAAATTGTAGTGTATTATAAAATTACACACAGCCAGGATAAGGTCAGGCATCTTCATACACTCACACAGATAGACACTATCATTGAAAAGCTCCCAGCTGCAATACCACCAATTACAGTAAAACACATCCTTATGATTTATTATCCACACCTTCACAAATGCATACATGCCATGCTTTTCTATACAGTATCTGCCATTTACCTTATAAAAATTGCAAAATAAGTATATCACTATTTCTTCCTTCTCCTAACATTCAATAACACATCCTTAAACAACCAAGTGAGTTTCTGCACTTAGTATTCTACTCATTTACAAAGCATTTTGAACTAACATATTGTAAGTAAAATATAAAGGCAGCACATAGTCAAAGGAAACTGCATGCACACACTATGTTCATATATCAAACAAGAATACTACTACAAAAACATCAAAATCAACGTCTAAATTAACATCAGTGCTATAGACACACAAAATGATTAACTTATTCTTTTACAATTGCAGTGAAGACCACTCTCCTGAAAAGCAGCAGCATCTGAAGTACAAACAACAACTCAGGAGAAACCTGCTCATTCCGCACAAAAAGAGTAAGTGCAATACTACCATAATATGCTTAGTGTTACTTAAACACACTGTGGGGTTGATTCATAGAATTTGTGCACCACAAAATGGAGATTTGTGCACCATTCTGCCCAAAAATCCCCATTTGTTAAAAAGGGATTAGCAGGCAGAATGGCACACACATCCCCACTTTTCGGTACACACATGACATAACTAAGCCCCTAGAATGTTAGTATTACAGAACAAAGAACTATTTTAATTCTATACCATTAGATTCAGTTTTAGTGCTTCTCTTCACTAGCTTACTTTCTACTGTCATCTGAACCCCAGTATAGTAACACACAAATAGAAGAATAGCCTCCCCAACTAGTTGTAGCTGCCCAATGCACAATCACACACCACCACATACATTCTTACCATTATACTCAGACACTCATGCATACAGCACACATACATTACAGAACAGCCCAACCAATACCTTCTTTTTTTTCAACAGACCCCAAAGAATGCTTATCAAAAATCAAGTCCATAGAAAGCAACACAGAAGTAGAGCAAATGAAAATAAAAGTGTCCAAAATAAGCATCCATCTCTAGCAGAATTTGTACAAAAAGTTCAAACAAAACAGCTAATACAGTAATTAAGCGAAACAAAACAAGCTTCCAGTACAGAAACTTAGCCTCCTCTATCAAAATGTAAAACAGAACAGAAAGTGATTAACAATAATTCAGCTACAACTTCTGCTAACACTGCTTCTATAAATCTTGATGTAGTGGCAAGTAACCATACCAAAAAAAGTATTTTAGCAAAAATGTTCCGCCACAGAGTCCTTCAGAATCTTATACAAACAGGAGAAAAATCATGCACAACCTTTAAAACCTACCATAGAAAATGAATCTTATAAACTCTGATGGACAGTGCAATCCTTCTCAAAAGGAAGTTATTTAATTTAGTGTTAAACAGAATGAAACCACTAACAAAACTAAATACTAAATTACAATAAAGACTTCTCAATAAAAGGAATGTAAACAAAAATAACTTCTTAAATATCTGTGGAGGTGAATGCAGTCACACCACGAGCACATAACCATATTTCAATGAAGAAGCTTACAAACAAAAGCAAAGAAAAACAATATCCATACATAGCAGTGGACGAGGATATGAAAAACATAATACTACCATAATGGAACCAAGAAATACTGCTTACAAAAATATCCCCAGAAAACTCAGTATCACCTCTCCATTCGACTGAACCTGAACGTCCAGTATACAAATGGCCATGCACATCAATGTGTAACATTGTCAAAAAATCTTTCAAATCTTTACGCCAGTTCCTCAGTCAGTATGTGAAAGGCAAAGACAAAATCAAAATGAAACTGCTACAAAATATGGATACCTGTCCAGTGCGCAAATACACAGGACTACAAAGACATTCATTAGCCTGCATTTCAGGACCTATTTGCAAAAGCACCTTCCATCATATCAAAAAGATATCAACACATCATTCAACTATAAGAAATCTAGTCTATAAACTGTACTATGCTAAAAGTCCTGCTTTAGCACTAGCCAATGTAAATACCAATCTTCTACATGGTAAAGACAAAGACCTACTCGACGAAATAGAGCATATCCAGAGGAAATATTTTGGAAGTGAAAGCCACTTACAAAATGCAATAGCTTTACAACAGACTAGCAACAATTGTACAGATGGCAACCTTCTACTACACACATGCAAAAAAGAAATACTAAAATTTAAAAGTACATCCGCTGAAGTACCAAACCATGTGTGTGTGTGTGTGTGTGTGTTGCTGCAGAACTTTTTTATAAAAGTAACACAAAAACTATAGATGTAACATAAGTAGATTGTCAAAATAGAAGACAATGAAGATTTCAAATGGTTCTCTACTTTATAGCAGAAAACAAATACGAAATAACTGACTCCTTAATACTTTGCAGTTACTGCACTACAAAACTTGACAACAACCAAACTCTTTTACGTGCTATCACAAATAACTTCCCGCTACCAAAACCGCTGCAACAACTCAATTTATATGACAGCATCATAATTCAAACAGTGCACCCATTTCAAGCAATAATATGCCTTCAACCAAAAACAGCAACATTACCTCACTCTGAAATAGTGAAGGGCATTTGTGTCAAAGTAGTTTATTTGTCATTAGATCTAAAAGAAAATGTGCACACTCGGGGAGTGCAACGTCCAATAGAGCAATCTTTAATTGTCTAAGTAAATGGTGTACCTACAAAAGACAAACAAATTTGGCAAAAACTCGTAGACTCACATAAAGTTAGACAAGCCTTGCAATATCTAAAAGACAATAATGAATACTACAAAGAAATGAATATTGAAGAAAACTTAAGGGAAACAACTGAAATAATTTACAAGTCACCATAAACTGGTCAATTTGAACTTCTAGATCCTGCTACAGTATCCAATATTTTAGACCATTATATAATTCATCCATTACACTCTAATGACACCATAGATGATGCACTAGAAACTTACCAAATGCGACAAACCAAAGGATCACCAATCAGCATATGGAAAAAAAGTATAGAAGCACATGATTTTCCTCTAGTCTTTCCTACTGGGAAAGGAGGAAGGTACGATGATAGACCCATTCAGATAACAGAATCAGAATAGCGCTTGTTACGAATGTATTCAGAAGGTCCCAGATTTAGACAAAATGTGGAATACATATTCCACCTACACTTTGAAAGTGAACTAGCAACTCTATGTTATGAAGTTGCACACACATTGAAATCAGGAACCCACTTTCCAAATATTTCAGCTATGCAATTACTAAAAAAGTGCAAGAAAAAGATGAGGTTTTACAATCAAGCATTACAAATCTGTTAGCAAACATGCGTGGTACTAAAGAGTACTGTTTCCGAATTCACGAGATGTACCTTGTATGATAAGAAACCTTGGCCCACCCACTTGGTTTGTTACATTAAGTTATGCAGGATATGTATGGGAAGATTTACATGATTTCCTATGAATATCAAACAAAAACAAAACAAACATAGATATACTATCACCTGGAGAACTTTGCTCTCTAGATCCGGTTAATGTTTCAAGATTTGTCCATAATTGCTTCATTGCTATGCTACACTTTATTTGTAATAAAACTGTTCCTCCCCTCGGAGAAGTGCAACACTTCTTTTGGATAAAAGAATACCAAGCCAGAGGAGCACCACATATCCACATGCTTTTATGGATTAAAGATGCTCCTAAATTTGGTCAAGACAGTGATGCCACTGTTTTGCAGTTTATCGAAAAATGTGTCACTTGTGATATTCCATCAGAAGCAACAAATAGTGATCTTCATGCACAAATTGTTCAATTTCAAAGACACAAATATGGGAAATATTGTTGTCGCAAATACAAAAACAAAGGTAGACTTTGCCCTCTTATGGAATGCGAACATAGATGTGCAGTACATTGCAGACAATTCCACTGCAGTTGCACGATATGTTACAGCCTACTTAACCAAAGCAGAAAAAACAGAGCTTCAAGACCTCTGGAATGACCTATCAACGGACAAAACACTGTCTCAGAAATTGTACATCTTAGGCATAAAAATGCTCTCTCATAGAGAATGTGGCTGCTATGAAGCTACAGATCGTTTAACCGGTACTGCTTTGTATGGAAAATCTGAAAATATAGTCTTGGTCCTGCTGAATCTAGAAAAAGAGTTCTCAAATCATACAACGACATAGAAACAATAGCCAAAAATGATCCCAACAGCCAAGACATTTTGAAAAACAATTTACTGGACACATACTACCAAACAGGAGTACCACTTTGGAAACCATGTGTCTATACCACATAGCCCAAAACTTCACATACAAAAATAATATAAAACCCGATGAAAAAAAGGTAGATACAGAGTGACAAATTGTGAAGGCAGCTTAGTGAAACTTACCAAACAAAGCTTAATTAATCATATCAAATTGTCATTAAAAACTCCTCAACATAAAGAACTATGTTACATGTCCCTGCTACAACTTTTTAAACCATGGAGAAAAGAAGAAGAGATACTAGATATCTATGACTCCTATGAAGACGCTTTCAAAGCAAATGAAAGCACTATAACTGATGTAAACTTTAAACAGTACAAAACAATTTTGCACAATGAACAGCAACAAGAAGAACTCCAGGCCCAATTAGATAAGGACACTCCCGACAGTAGTCAACCTTCTGTAACAGGAAGCCAAGAACCACTGGGACAGCCACTAATAGCAAATGAGGCATAATTAGCTATGACAGAAGTATAAAACACCATGTGTCACTATGAAGAAGATACAGAAGACTTAACTGTACTACAATCAAAACTGAATAAAGAGCAGCGTAGCATTTTTCAAGAAGTAACAAAAGAAATTGCACATGGTGTACAACATGAAAATGAAGAATGTACCTGTCAAAATTACAAACCTATACTACTATACGTCAGTGGTGAAGCTGGTGTAGGCAAAACATTCTTGATCAGAATCATCAGCAAGTTCCTTCAACAACTGACAAACAACAAACTGTCAGCTGTTGTAACTGCCACCACAGGTTTAGCTGCCTACAACATAGGCATTGTCACTTTACACCGATTACTACTCCTTCCAGTAGAACACCAAAACAAATTAGAATATTACAAACTTTCTACAGAAGCTGCAATGGAACTACGCAGAGTGTTAAAACAAATTAAAATGCTACTAATAGATGAAGTGAGCATGGTCTCTAACCTAGTGTTGGCTTTGATTCACCTCAGATTACAATAAGTACTCAAAACAAACTACAAAGAGCTCTTTGGAGGAAAACACATTATTGTTTTCAGAGATCTTCTTCAATTGACACAAGTGAAAGTTGAACCTATTTTTAAAACTTTAGGACACAAACTCTGGCATAAAACTGTTGGCAGCATAGGAACTGTCAATCTTTGGCAAAATTTCCAATACAGAGAATTAACAGAAAACATGCGCAAGTCTGCAGACCTCACCTATGCCAACATTTTAAAAAGTATTAGAGTTGGTGTACTCAGGTACTTCTTCAGAGAAGCAACACACAATCTGAAAAAGTGACTTGGACACAGAACTATCTATCTATCTCGTCCATTCAAATTTTCAAATTTAACTGGTGCAAGCTGTTACGCAAATGTAGCAATGAATATTCTATTTCAATTGCCACCAATAGTTCACAACATTTACTTACACAGTACAGACCAATTGTGTTTGCAAATGTTAGTCCTTCATAGAAACGCAACAAACAATCCTGACAACACGTATAGTGTTCACGGAATAAGACAAGAATTGGACTACTGTGCTGGAATGGTGAAATTCACTATAAGCTCACAAGAAGATCCACAAAAATGTCTAATGTACTTACTACAAGTACTGGAAAACAAAAACATACCTATAAATGAAATCTTCCAGATTTCATACATGTGGAAACATGCATGCACTCTGTGCAATAATATTGCACAGGAACAAATCCCTAATGAACGTTTTGTGTATGTATCCATACCTAACTGTGAATCTGTTCCATTTCAGCAACTTGCACAAAATGCAAACCATGGTAGATTATGTACTACCTGCAATTCAGATAATCGCTCCACCTTAAAAATACAAACACATAGTAGATACGTAATACTAATGCTTTTACGTTACAATGCAGATGGTACCAAAAACAACTGCAAGCTGCCTGGATTCACACGTGGTCAAGTATCACTTGGTAAGAAAACCTTCACAACAATAGGTATAATCTACCATGCAGGAGCCACAACCAATGCAGGTCACTACACTTCATATTTAAAAAAGTATTGTGGATGGTTCGAATGTAATTATAGTACCATTACTCTAAAGCAAAGATTACCAGCAAATCTTATAAACGCTTATTTAATATTCTTAAAACCAAAATTTAATAACTAATCTGTGCATAAACATTAATAAAACTTCAATTAGAAAACTATAGAATACGCCAACAGGTATCTAACTGCCCCAATGCTCTGCAACAACCAACCAAACAGATAAATCAGTACCACTAAATTATAAGAAGAAATAAACAGTTAGAATACGCCAACAGGTATCTAACTGCCCAAGATTTTGCAACAACCAAACATATAAATCAATACCACTAACATACAACAAGAAATAAACAGAATACATCAACAGGTATTTAACTGCCCCAAGATTTTGCAACATCCAAACAGATAAATCAATACCACTAAAATATAACAAGAAATAAACAGTTAGAATATGCCAACAGGTATCTAACTGCCCCAAGATTTTGCAACAACCAAACAAATAAATCAATAGCACCAACAACTAATCTGTGTATACACATTAATAAAACTTCAATTAGAAAACTATAAATAGCTACAATACGCAAACAGGTATCTAAGTGCCCCAAAATTCTGCAACAACCAAAGAGATAAATCAATACCACTAAATTATAAAAAGAAAGAAACAGTTAGAATACGCCAACATGTATCTAACTGTCCCAAGAATCTGCAACAACACAACAGAAAGATTAGCAATTTGAGAATATAAATAAAAAAGTATAACCAGTTACAATTCAACAACAGGTATCTAACAATCTGCAACAAGCCAACAGATAGAACATTAGCCAGAAACAACAAGTGAACACTGAAAACAAAGAAACAAATGTACTGTACCATAACAAAAAAGGTTTTTTTTTAATCCAACATGGACTTTTTTTTCCCACAGACCCTATGATTTCAGCAACAAACACAGAAACTGAGCAAATTGCACAGTAGACTGGTTTGTAAACTACTAAATATGAGGGTCGTAATAAAGCAGAAATCTCTATTATGCAATGTAATAAGTCTTTATAAACTACCTACACTAACACGATCTTTTCTGTTATCACAGAAATTGACAAAGTATATAACTACTCCAGTTACCTACATAATGAAAAAAATATATCCAATCACAAAAAATCAAACAGTAAGTATATTATAATAAATACAACTCATAAATACTGCTCCATAATGCAGCCATTGAAGCAAACATATAACCATACACCACAATACAAAATGTTTAGTTCCATGCATATGTTATACTGCAATGCTTGTTACCAAACTTTACAATCTTAATGACATGACGTAGCCAAAACTTCAGATACAAACTATACAAATCAAACAGTACACAAACTGCACCCAAGACTCAAGACCCTAGCCACAACCACCACAGCATAACACACCCATAGAATCAAACATTTTAACTGTGCTGTATGGACTACTGCAATGCATTTATTATGTCTGCGGACAGCCGCAGTTACCGCGGACATGACAAACACATCAGGGGTACCTGCCACCTACACAAACACAGCATTTGACCCATCTCTTACTCCACCACCCTCCCCAAGAACTCTTACACACCAACACACTCGCCAAACTTGCATTTCTCCCCCGTTCACCGCAGCACTAGCCGCGGAGGTCCATGGATCCAAGTTGGCAGGTGCATCAAAACAATACGACGCACCTCACGCTTCATTCCAGCCAATCCGCAGACACATTGCATGTCCACAGACATGAGGCAAGTCGATTAGCCAATGGTTGTCCTGTCCATGGAGCGAACAGGGAAGTGTGTCCGCGGAGCGGACATAGATATCACACATTTTTTGTGACCTACATTTTGGTCGTTTTAAAAAAAACAACTAGATGTATTTTCACCAAATTTAGCACGCTTTTTGGGACCAAGCCGCTGCTCCTGCCGCAAATTTGGTGAAAATCCATCCAGCAGTTTCGGCTGTAGGCATGCGCAAAGTTCTTTCCCCATTCAGTCTATGGGAAAAAAATTAATTTTGGGACCCCCTTATAACTTTGCCCCCCCGGACCAAACCTCACCAAACTTTGCAAAACAATTTAGAGTGGGCCATATACTGGAGCGAAGTTAGCCACCCAAAAACTGCTCTTCCTATGTGATTAGCAACTTAACCATAACCACACAGCCACTACCATGGCTGTGTAATAATGTAATGTGCATGAATGATAGAGTGCAGGATGAGTGGCTGATTGGGTGTGCCTGTGTGAGTGTATGGTGAAAGGGTGCAAACTTAAATGTATGGGTGGCTGGGTGAGCATGTGTGAGTGCATGGTGTAAGGGTGCGCACTTAAATGTATGGTTGACTGGGTGTGCGTGTTTCTGTATGGTGAACGGGTGCACACTTACATGTATGGGTGGCTGCCTGCATATGCCTGTATGGTGAAAGGGTGCCCACTTAAATGTATGGGTAGCTGCCTGAGCGTGCCAGTATGGTGAAAGCGTGGACACCTAAATTCATGGGTGGCTGCCTGGGTGTGCCTGTATGGTGAAAGAGTGCACGCTTATATATATGGGTGTCTGCCTCGGTAGCTGCATGGGTGTGCCTTTATGGTGAAAGGGTGCACACTTAAAAGTATGGATGGTGTGTGTCTGTATGGTGAATGATGTGTGTGGTTCATCTGCGCAACAAAATGTTTGGAAGGATGCTATCTTCACAGGTGGTGGGGGAGGGGCCCATTTATTTTTGTGGGGGCCTTTAACTTCTTTACGCATTCTAATGAGACTATTCGAGTGCAGCTTTAATGTTACAAGCCGTTTACTCTCTTTAATTTTGAAAGCACCCACTTACCGACTGCTGTGAAAATGAGTGGTCTCCTGTCTCGCTCTACCCTTCGAATCACACCCCTGATATGCAACTACTAAACCCACATCACGATTTCAATTGCCTGTACTAACATCGTAATGCTTTATGTTAGTAATTGCTGGGCCTTTGTTAACAGCGAAACCCAGTCACCAATTAACATCTGTACCCTGTTCTGTCTGACAACGACTCTGTAGGTCAGCCAGGTCGAGTCAACAGGCCCAAAATGTCAGGGGCGACGGCTTAACCCCACTCAGCTCAATGGTGTAGCGCCACTGCTAGTGTTTAATGCCTTTATTAATCATTGGTAATATTCATTACTCCTAGCCCTATACTTTCTGATCCCAGTCGTTGTGTATGAGGCACTTTGCCTCATACACAAGTATTGGAATGAGGTAGAGGGGCATGGAGGTAATGCCAAGCTTAGTTACCTGTGATCTACATTACCCCTAGTCCCACTCGTCCTCATCCCAGTATGTACCCATGAGGCAAGTTTCCTCATATGCAAGCACTGGGACAAGGAAGAGGGACGTGGAGGTAATTCTGCGACTAGGAGCTAATGTAGGTGTTTGGGGCCGGGGTGGGAGGGAGGGGATAGGTCGGGGTTGGGGTGGGGCAGTAATTGTGCAATAAATCGTAATGGTCCTCCATGTCCAGGCTAAGCAGGCATGATATGTGTCATTAGTGGCTAGAGAGGCATTTGGTACAGCCATTCTAGTCATTTCTTAGTTTGGCTTGACTTTTTATTTAACTGCGCATCTCTGATAAAGCAGTCCTGCTAAGTGTAATTACCTGGCTAGACTGGCATTTGAGTGCCGCCAGTCTAGCCATTTCTTACTGTGGCATTGTATAGTTTTATGGGCATCTGTGATAGAAAAACATGGCAAAATAACCATGATAAATGTTATTACGTCAACTCACATTTTGGTGCAACCAGTTTAGATATGTCTAAATGTGGCATGGCATGTGTTACCGTAATGTATTATTACGTGTTTAGACTGGTCTACATCGTGCAGCCAATTGGACATGTTTTCATTGTGGCATGACATTTTAATAGCAAAGCATTGCATTAATTAAAGCATTAATTTCCCTGTGCACTGTTGGGGACTTGCATGTATCTAATTATTTCTTGATTGGTTTTACCCTACAAAGCAATTGCAAATGCTCTGGGATTTTAGCCAATTTTTCTCAGAAATGTTGCTGTATAATGCATTGAAACACATGTGTATATATCATTTATGCTGGCCCAAAGGGTGGTGCAACCTGTGATTTCTTTTCGAGCTGGGTTTCAGGGGGCCCCCTCAGCATGGCTTGCAGGGGGGGCCCAGATGTTGTGCTACACCACTGCATTATAGGAATATCTCCTATTGAAAGGACATGTCATATGTGCGTATGTCACAAAGAGGTTAATGAGTTTCTCTCATCTCTTGTGTTAGTATCTCATACCCTTATATGCTGGCCCATATGTACCACACTCAGCTATAACTAGTGAATGCACTCTCCTGCCCCATCAAAAACTTCTAAGAGTTTTATTTGCAACAACTATTTTTTTCTGGCCACAAAACAGTTCCAGTCACTGGGTATCACCACCTGCATCCAACACATTTTACAAAGTTTGCTTTGAAAGAAGCAATTGTTTTCTCATCACAAACAATGGAGCACTGCGTTACGGTCCCTAAAAAGTTCAATGTGAAAATAATGTTATGTCTTGTTACAAAATGATGGTGCACTGGTTCAAAGTCACTCAATATAATATCCTACTGCTCTCCACACATTCTAGTTTTAACCTTTCAGCACTTTTGTTTTGTCTCATAGGATGGCACAATCAGTTATGATCACTCAATGGTCTCTCACACTTGCCTTCTAACTATTCTAACAATTGATCTTCGCATCCTCTTTTGTGCCTCATCACAAAAAGATGGCCCATTTAGTTAAAGCCACTTAATATAATCACCCATGTCTCTAAATCACTTCAATAATTTTTCTTCACAACGTCTATTGTGCCTCATCACAAAACATTGGCATGCACAGTAGGAGTAAATATATTCTACACTTATCTCCAAACAAAACTTTTGCAACTGCTATTTTGTCCTCAAAACAAGTACTTTATACGCATTACAAAGACACATGCACGACATTACAGCCACGGGTTATAATCTCAAATTGCCTCTAAATTATTCTAAACCATTCATTTTGAGAATAATATTTAAAAGTGGGGCACTCAGACACAGACACTTAAAATACTCAACCACCTTTCTCCGAGCAATTGTGAGATTGTGCCTGAAAAGAGACTGTATAATCTCATCACAAAAGGATGATAACTTCAATTGCAGTCACTCAACATTATCTTCTGGCATCATTACCTAATTCAATTACAGACATTGAACGTTATCTTCTGCCATCAGTTCTAACACATGTATGTATGTATTTCTCATCACGTAAATAATGTGCACCAAGTTACAGCTGCTATATCTATTCTCCTCCTGTCACCAAAAAATAATAATCCTGTTTCTTCTCGACTACTATTCTGCTTCCTATGTAAAGATTCACACTCAGTCAATGACACTGAATGTAATCTTCTGTCTGCCATCAAACAATTATATTGTGTTTTCTTTACAGTGACTATATTGTCTCATCACAAGAATATAGCACATCCAGTTACAGCCACAAAAAATAATGCCCTTCTTCCAATAAACAGTTATAGAAATTCTTCTTTACAACTCATATTTTTACACTTTACAAACGTTGGTGAACTCAGTTCCAGCCACAGAACATACTCTTCTGTTACTCTAAACAATTGAAAGATGTTTTTATTTGTTACGGGCTACCATTTTGTCTTACCATCACACATTTTGGAAAAGTATGTTCTGTCTCATTCATCACAACAATTTGGCACACGAAGTACAACCATCATCATCTTCACCACTGAAAATGTTCATCTGGTTCCAAACGATGCTAAACATTTTTGCTCAAAGATATTATTTTGTCTTGTGATAAAATGATGAAACACTCAGTTACAACCACTGAATGTGCTTTCCTCAATGACTTTAAACCATACTAAGAATTTGTCTTTACAAAAAGGAGGTTGTCTCTTCTCAAAAGTGGCACACTCACAGTAACTGAACATATTCTCCTGCGGCCTGCAAAGAATTGGAAGCCTTTTTCTTCTCAATGTTATTATTTTCAGTGTCAGTAACTCAGTGTGCCATCTTTTTATGATGGACTAAGAAAACGACATCGTTCTGTCTCTAATAATTTCTAAAACGTTTCGTTTGCAGCTATTTTCTCTCATCACAAACACGTGGCTCATTCAGTTATCCGCTAAATACGATATCCTTCCTGGCTTTAAACATTTCAGAGATTTTATACTCACTCTCTCTTCACTCACAAGAAATATAATGTACACATATGCCATGCAAAGTGCTGATGTACATTCTCTCTTTCTTTAGTAGTAGTCACAAACAGTCTGCCTATTCACTTGCAATATTTTACATCTTCTTCAACTATATCATGTTTTAAATGTGTACCACTTGCTCAACAAAACTCTTTTAATTATATACCGCTCGTTTTACTAATGATTATTCCTTCAACTGTTCTTGCAATCACCTGTCTTTGCTAACGCCTACAGGTTGAATATGTTCTTCACAAAGGCTTACTGGAGGGTAATGCAAAAAAAAAAAAAGAAAATGTGACTTGCATTACATTGAATTCATTTGTGTTCAATGTGCACCCAGTTAGCGCACCTTTCTGCTCTTCAAACTGATACTTGATACACCAAATTGTGTGTGTGCATTTTGTGTTCATTGAAAAAGTCTACTTTAAGTCATTATAAAGTGGAAGATACACAAGAAATTGCTGGCAAACTGTTTACATGTTGGGCGAGTTGGGGTTCCAACTAAAAAGGGATCATCGGCAGAAACCTTTTTTGTAGATGTATTTTCCACTTGGCTCCGATCTCATCACATCCCTGGACAGAACCGTGTCACACACATTAGCGTCTTAATTACAGCAGTGAAAGCAAGAATTTACAGCGATGAACATTGGATATTCTAAGTGGTCATGTTCAGAGATCTGTAGCAATTATCAGATCATTTCCCTGTTTTAATAGTTTCACGGTTGGTCCAGCAATGTGTTCTTCATTGTCTACTTAATATTTGCTCATATAACTGCTTTCAGAGGTGTGTATGTTTCTGAAGTCATTCAATGGATGAAGTTGTTTATGTTCTGTCATTCTGATTATTCTGGAGGAACCGATTAACAATTCATAAAAAAGGACTTGTTCATTGATGCATACAAATATGAAGGACTTTTTTGTTAGGAGGCTATTAGGTGCATCTTGAGGCCCTGACTGGTTGCAAAAACAATATACTGACAGTATGATTGCAACTTAAAAAATAAAAACACATACATGTGTATTATGTTCTACTAAAAAGCTGTTTTAAACTGTTTAACTTAAATGCAGCGAAAGTGTCTTGAGACATCAGGCTAATCATGAACTTGCAAACAAGAGAGTCAAAAGGATTCCTGTCGACCTGCACAGACATTGTCATAGACAAGCACCTGGAGGAATCTCAGACCCTAGACACTACAATGTGCTTCTCTGAAAAAGGCAACATATTGAAAATATCATCATCGCACAAGCATAATAACAAAAAAATAGTGACCCTGCATGTGTTATTTAATTATTTAGTTATTGCATTTATTGACAGCGCCCAACCCCGCAAGTTGATTTAAGCGACGCACCGCAGCCATTTCCATGTTCTCCAGCCGCTCTCGTACGGTAAAGTAGGATGGGTTGTTTAGGGAGGGAGAGAGGGTTAAGAGAGATGTGCTCTTTTGTTGATGCATGCAGAACCAGGAGTAACTGGCCTCTGTGCATGTGAGCTTTCTGGATGTGCTTTGCTTTGTACAATGGATGCTTATTATTTCCCGATGGGTGGTGTACAGTGTTTGCGCTGTTTGGTGTGTGAGGCTATCGGGTTTGTGACTTGGTTTGAGAGTGAAATGCAGTTTTAATGTTTTAGCAGGGTGGTTCGCTATCCCAATGTTGCTAAGGGGTTAAACCCGGCCCACCCCACTAGGCGGTTCAGAGTGAGACATGCCCCACTAGGAGAACTGTAATGGGCTAAGGTGGAGGTGAGTCACTAAGTATCCACACATGATCACCATATTATGCTTATTAGACGTAGTGCATGCATGCAAACAAGCAGCATCTTATTAGCCATAGTTGGAACAGGAGGCCTGTAAAGCCACAAAATAGTCAGCACATTAGACTACTTGGAAAAGCTGATTAAGCCCAAGACCACAGTTAGATGGTCTGCACTTGCAACCCCCAATAAACCCTCCTTTGTTGTGCCAATGTGTTTATGTAGAAGGAATGTGCCCTGAAAGCCAATGAGACAGCACCAGTTGCCTCAATGTGCATTCTTATCGTGACCTTGCTAAAACTGGCAACTGAACCCCACCTAGCCAACCACAAGTTACAGCCTTCATACCTGTCCTAGATTCAGGACCCTCTGAATTCCACGATAGTGGATGACCCCAGTCCACCACCCAAAAGCTAAATGGCCATTAAATATCTAAAAACTATGGTTGTGCCATTGTAAATTCTCAACAACATGATTTGTAATGTGAGGTACAGAGATGATTAAATTATAGTTCAAAACGAGGGTGTAAACCGTAGGTGCAAACAATGCGATAAGGAATGAATGGAGGATGGGTGGTTTAGCATGATCAAAGACTACTCTTGTGCCAGTCCCAGAGCCTCCCAGGTGCACAGTGTAACAATAGAAATACCATTGTTAAGTAGTTAGAATTAATTGGTGGTTTGACCTCTGTTTCCTGGAGATGATGAGCTCAGCAGCACCGATGTGGATGAAGATTAACAGATGAAGATGGACAAATGGTTGGCATCCCATGTGGAGCAGACCCCATATGTGTTGTGCCCCATCCAATAAGAATGGTGAAATGTTTTGCTTACTATTACATCACGAGTGATGCTGTTCGTTGTTATAATGTGCTGTCAGGGCACAGAGAACCCAGAATATTCCCTAGCAGCAGAGTCGTTTGCTGATACCTATTTTGTATGGGGAAAACATGTGTTATCCTTGCAATAGTTTCTCAGGCCTTTTTCCCTAGCAGGTTGTATTTTCTCTTGTGTGATTGATCAGGGGCGTGCCTTCAATTGGTGACCCCAACGTGATCTCAGCACCCTGTACCTGCGGAGGCCTCAAGCCGCTTCTCTGGAAGGGCCGCACCCACCTCAAGGGACCAATCCCGAAAAACGGAAAATAGCAAGTGGGTTTACCTGAGCCGTCTTTGCTGAAGTCCTGTCTCCGCATTGGAGCTAGGTGTGTCCCCAAGGAGAGTGCAGGCTGGTATCATTGAACCCTGTGACGGAGCCATTTGGGTGAAAGTGTGCATGTGTGTATACTCCTGCAAGTGATAAAAAGGAGGAGGAAGTATATGGGAAGGTGTGGAAGAGTGGAAACGTAGAAGGTGAGCTTGTTGGTGTGGTGCGGTGTGGATTTGGCTTATTTTATTTTTATTTTTGTGGAATTCTTTAAGGAGAATATTTATTAAGAAAAAGGATCCTCCCCGAGTGAGGGGAGAAGGTGGCACCATAAAGTTGAATATAAAGGAGGACATGGCAAAGGGTAGAAGCCTTGTATAATTAGTAGGATTGGAAATAGTAGTGGTTGCTGTTTTAACTTGTTATTTTAGTATGTTTTATTCATGTTTTTATTGTCATCAGGCAAAGTCATAAGGAGGGGCATTGTTTTGGAGTGTATGGAGTGTGTGAACGGGTATGTGAGAGAAGAGAGGGGAAAAGAAAGCAAAAACAAAAAAGGAAAAAAGAAATAATAATTTGGGTTTCCTTTCTGAATTGTGACAGTGTGCACGGCGCACAAGTTAAGGCGTAAGAAGTAGGGACACACAGAAAACACTTTCAACATGGGAGGGGAAATATCCATAGAATACATGTGTAAGGCATTTCCATTGTACCGTGACAGAATTGAAAAATATCATAAACAGTGGGTGACGGATACGAGGGGAGGGCGAATGCCCTGTTCATGGCCAGAGCAAGACTCCTATGAAGTATCTTGGAACACATGTCCATATGTTTGACAGCAAGATATAAGGGGAAGCAACTACAGAACAGGAGGGAAATATCGAACCGCTGGAAAATTTTTGAGGATACAGAGAAGCGCAAGGGGGATGAGGAGTGCACGACAACACCAAAGATGCAGGACCCAGTGAGGACGGGAATACATTAAAAGAACATAAGGGAATATTAGTAATGTGTCCTGAAGTGAGTAGACAAATATCATCTGTGTGTCAACACTAGCAACAGCCCCACCTCCACCGTATGTATCTGCGCCAGCAGTAGAGGCACATACAGTCATCAACAAAAGAGACTAAGAAGCTGCTCTAGCATAAGCACTCACAGAACTAGTTAGACGGTCATATTGGGCACCGGTGCACATGGTTGCAAATGGCGGGCAGTACTTTGTATTGATCCCACTATGCCCCTCAAGGAATTATCCAATGCCAATCTGTTTGAAAACAATAACGGATGGCAAAATCATTCTTGAGATTTGTAACCCTTGTGAGATACTGGTGCAGTACAGGAGAGGGCATTGCCCACTGGTGGTGATGGTTGCCCCGCCCCCTTCATTGAACAAGGCCTTGGGAATGTACCCACCCACATATGGATGACTAACCCACATGATGTAGGGCTCCTTACGGATGTGACATCAGAACACATCACACTAAAGGCAGGAGCAGTACTCACCTGAGTTAAACCGTACCCATTGTTCAGAGAAGCAGAGGAATTAATTAGAGAAACACCAGCTCAAGGCAATGCCATCCACGTCCCCATGCAATACGGCCATCTACCCTGTCAGAAAATCAACAGGGGGCAATTGGAGAATGATCCTGAAAGAACAAAGAAATATTGAGGCTGAGCACCACAAAGGAAATACACCAATCACGGGCTAAAAGATTCACAGATCTTTTATTACTGTACAGTTTACAAAGCAAAACAGATAGCTATCTGGCTCCCAACACCTTGCAGTGTGTACCAGCCGGCAAGGAGAGGTGAGAGAGTGCTGGACATCGAAATATTGTTCTTTTATACAATTCCGTGTAATATTGTCCAGCCTCTCTACATGTTAAAAATTTGTGGTCTAGAGTTTGTGCCTAGTTCACATACAGATTATACAATATTATGCAAAGGATTACATAGGTTTGCATTTCCATGAAGGCACAATGGTGATGTATGTTCTTGGATCCAGAGGTAAGCCTTGTTCTACATTCGTTTACAATACAGTTTAGTCAAAACATACGTTCGAGGTTTGTTCTTCATTGTCCCAACGTTTATACAAGGATGAGGCATATGTGCGCAGACAACACTTAGATGACAGTTCATGTCGAGCGCCAGGTCTCTTTACCTAGTCTAAACAGTCGGCTCTCGGACAGCATAAACATTAACAGAACTCAAAGGTCGGAAGGCTTGGTTGCAAGTTCAAAACCTTGTCCACCATTTTAGAATGAAGAACACATGAGTGGAAATCAAAATGGCGGATGAATCTTAAAATGGCGGCGAAGTTAACCCAAACATCAGAACTTTTGCAACGCGGTTTTCCATGTTGCGCAAATTGGCTTAGGCAAATATAACTACTAAGGAGGCACTATATAATTACCATTTAACAATCCAAGATCTCTGGCCCTTAAATGATATGGTACAAAAAGAATTAGCAGTTGTTCCCAATCCGGCTACAATTCAATACAGTATCCCAAAAGAAGCGACCCACTTCACAATGGTGGATCTTAGGAAAGCTTTCTTTTCAATACTTCTGCACCCTGATTCACAGTACCTTACTGCCTTCACTCAAGGTGTAATGAGATACAAACACACTTGTTTGTCCCAAGGGTTTTGTGAAAACCCAAGTATCTTTAACAGGATACTGCACGCTGACCTAGGGAACATCCAAATAACAAGCATGAGAATTCAATAGAATGATGATCTCTTTGTCTGCAACAACAGTGAGCAGCACTGCCGCAGAAACTCTATTACTTAAAAAAAATATATAATTTAAAGTGCAAATTGGTTAATTAAAACCTTATACACTAAAATCAAACATCATACACATTACTTTCACACATTATAATTACAATGATTTTTCAACAATTTAAAAAGAGAAAATGTATTCATTTATGCATTTACTATATAATCCCTTTACCCGCAATTTCCTTTCCATTAAAACAATTTTTCTTTTGTGCCTAACTTATATTATTCATATACATACTTATATATGCATATACATTCTCTTCATCCTCTTCTATTTCGGTTACAATCCTTATAGCACTCTAGGTATTTCAGACATTACTCTTTTCCAGATCCAGATATAATATGCTGCCCCTATGAACACCAACGGATCTGCCATATATGTAGGACCAGAATTGGTCTGTTGCAATCATGTTTACATTGTGTAACTCTTAACTCTTGGCATTCTGTCAACAGGTGTCTCGGGGTTTCTATTTCCCTACAACCATACCTACCAGCCTTTCCTCTTTCTGTGTATCTAACCAAGCACCAGTATATTAATGGCAGGGTAGTATATTAAATTGTAGCATAATTATAAACCTTGCAAACTGTCTACTTCTGACCTTTATTAAATAGTTCTGGGGAATAGAGGGCTTTAGCTCTTGTGTTGAGCACATCTTATACCTCTAGTGAGGTTTTCACTGGGATCCCAAGTGTAAGCCTTCTTTTTCAGTTCTTTATACATTGGCCAAATATCATTGGAGGTTGTGGGTAATTTCACATTAACAGTACCAAGGAACTTGAGGGTTGTGGATTTGACGCTTTGGATAAATGTATTCCCCTTTATTTTTTTGCTCAACTCTTCACCTATTAGGCTCATCAAGGTTACCTCTTTGTCATTTTTAACCACCATTTTAGCATACAGCTTACAGCAATTTATTTTTCTTAGTGTTTCCAAAGATGTGATGCCCAACTCACATCTGATTGCTTCTATAGGCGTGGCTCTGGGAAGACATAATGCTGTTTTCCACATTTTCCATTCTATCTTTCCGAGATTGCCCATACAACCTTCCAAAGAATATATTCCTTTCTTATTCATATAACTACAGAAAAGATTCAATTTTTAGGTTACTCTCAGTTTTCCCATGTCGAAATAAAAATCACAGGTAGGTTTATTTACAATCGGAATTCCTAAATACGGATAGCTTTCAACCACCACACTTTGCTTGGAATCAATTTTCCATACATATGTGGGTTTTGAAGATTTACTTTTCCCTCCACCAAAAACCATATCTTCATTTTCCCTACATTAATACTAAGGTTATTCTCTTTTGAATATTGTTATAAAACGTTTAACATTTGTTGTAGTCCCACCGGCATCTTATCTAAAAGAACACTGTCATCTGCGTACATTAACCAGCTAATAAATATTTTTCCTGTTTTTGGGGGAAAATTATTTAGATTCAGAAAACTTCCCCACATCTCTGCGACATAATGGTTATAAAGCACTGGAGAGGTGACACATCCTTGTTTAAGCCCCATATTAATTCTAATGGGACGAGAGTATTTAGATCCTTTATCGAAACATATGACCGCAGTCTTTTACCTATACATTTCTTACAGGAAATGCAATATGACCGGACATATTTGCCATTTCCCTAGATTGTCCCACAATATTTTCCTACCTACGCTATCGAATGCCTTAGTATAATTTATGAAACATACATATAGATTGGTATTTTCTTACCCCAGGTATCTGATATAATATACTGTGGCTAGATTATCTAGGGTACTATTGTTTTGCCTAAAGCCTGTTTGGTGCATGGACAGTAGTTGGTTTTCCTTGCTCCACTTATTAATATTTTTTATTAGCAGTGAGCAGAACATTTTGCAGCTGCTGTCTACCATGGCCAAAATTTGATAATTATCCGTGGACGATCTGTCCCTTTTTATATGTATCGGAACAAAGATAGCTTTTTGCCAGGTGTCTGGGATTTTACCACTTTCACAGATAATCCGGGCCAGGTGCTCGAGAGGATTTCATTTTCTTAATTACTTGAAGGATATCTAGTTGGTCGAATGGAAAGACGGGCCTGTTTCTTTTCCAATTTTGCACTTCGGTGATTTTACTTTTATTTTTGTTAAAGAAAAGTCGAGAGATGTATTCGATCCATATTTCTTCGCTTACCTCATTTATGTTGGTCCCTCTTTCTTCCAAGAGATATTGCCAGCATAAGTACCAACATTTCTTTGAATCATAGGTCCTACAGAGTACAAAGATAATACGCCAGTTTGCATTGTTGATGTTTTGTTTATATGCTCTTAACCTGTTTTTATATTTGGTCTTAAGTGATGCTATTTTTTGTTTCTCTTTCCTCCATTTTATCTAGCTTCTTAACAGCCCTTATCTTATAATTCAATTCCTTTTTACTGTTATTAATCTGACTATCAAAGACATTATTGTGCTTTTTCCCCTCCTTTTGTGTCACTTTCCAATTTTTATTATTTTTCTGTATAATACCCAAAATGTTGCATATCACATTCAGACCATTTAGAACAATCGCCTGTCTATCCCAGGGTATACAATTGAACATATTATGTTTGAATTCCGTTCCATCCACATAATCCTATTTCCATTGAGGGAGCTTTGCATATTCTGGGCCATTCCCACCTACCAACTAAGGTGTGGCCTACTGGCTAGTCTACATTTAAGTATTTTATGGTCACTCAGAAAATTATCTATATGCGTGAAACATGATATATGACTCTGAAGCCCTCTACTCACAAAAAACATAGTCTAAGCGATGACTTACTTTACCATTAGACCACGTAGTTTCACTCTTTCTTTTCTCGTCTGACTCAAAATATTCCATATCATAAGTGATTCCATCGTCTGCCTGTTTAGAGGTCTTACGTAATTTTCTCCCAATTCTATTCCCTAATGTTGCCATTGAGTCGAATTCTCCCTCTATTGATTCCTATTTTCCCATTTCTACTTTAGCTAAATCACAATGGGCATTAAAGTTACCTACAATCGTTACCTGTGCCTTAGGTCTTTCTTGCATCCAACCTTCCATAGTGTTGGTAATAACTTCAATGATTGCTGATATGTTTAGCCCCCCTGGCCGTGAATACACATTTATTAGCAATAGTTCTTCCTGAAGGCCTATATTTCCTAAAGTGGCACACAGTCCATATGGTGAAATTCCCCTATTCTTATATTCCAATAGTGTAATGTGATTTTTAGCTCCTATACAGAGTCCCCCAAGTGGCCTCTCTTTTTCCCCCTGTATTGCACACTTATTCAGTATACTATATCTGTCAACTGAAAACTCCCCATTTATCCATGTTTCTTGTAATGCGAATATATCGCATTTCTTTAAGATTTCATATCCGCCGTTATATATAATAGAGTGGAAACCTCGGCTATTCCAAGATAGAACCTTTACAACTTCCTTCTCATTTCAATAGCCTTCAAAATAGTCTATATCTGATACCCATTTTTCAAAATGGTCCTCTCTCTTATATCCTTGTTTTAGAGACATTTTTTGGGGTTGTAAGTTATTCTCCTTTAAGTCTCAGTCTTGTACATTATTACACAGCACAATTTCATATTCCTTTCCCCATATAGTCTTGGCATGTTCCCTTATAACGTCTACGATCACTGCTGTGCTAAAATGCACAATAGCCCAATTTACCCAACTACCCACTTCAGGCAGTATTACTCTTTCAATGCCAGTCTTTTTTATATTTTGCAGCTAGGGATTAGACATTAATTTCCCTAAAAGCCATTTCCTTTTTAAGAAAGGGCTACTGTCTTGCATATTTATTTCAATTATTTTGATACTTTTACCCAGACTACAAATCCTTTCTTCTCATCTTCCTTTCCCTCCCTCTTTTGGGTACATATCTTGGCTAGATGTATTTGTATACATTGCCAAACTTTCCATTTCTCTTACGTATATGTCTTTTTCTCTAGGATTAATTTTTTTCTACCACTTTGTGAATCAGGTGTTCTGACCTTCTCATTTCGGGTGCTTCCATGTATAGGGAGATTTCCTTTTCCCTTTCATTTTCACATTCTACCTCTTGTACCTCATTCGCCAACAATTCTACATCCTCCACTAATTCGGGTGTATTTTCTCCTGAATCTTTGGGGGGTTCCCTATTTGCCACTTGGTTATGCCTTTTTTTCTTCGTTTATAGGCTTAATACAGTCTTTCATTCCAGATTTTAATTTTTTATTTCGCTGAAATCTATCCCCTGTAGCTATATGTTCAATGTAGCTTGAGGATGTCTCAGCCTTGTTTATCTTAACCTTCTTAACTTTAGACCCTACTCGCCTATTTCTGCTCCCTTTCTTATTATTTCTTTTTCTCTGGGTCCATTTTTTTGTACCATGGGGTTGGTGTTGTTCACCCAGGTACTATTTCCCTGTTCTTTGTTATCATCATCTTCTTCGGTTACTAGGTTAGTAGTCTCCACAATGTCTAGCCCTATAGCATCCCCTCTTTTCCTTTCTGCTATACAGCATAATTCACTCAATTCACCATGATCTTCAGCGGGGATGTCTGAAGGGTAGGAATATCTGACTCCCATTGTTTATATTTCCCTGCTTCTTCTATACTTTCCCCAATTCTTTCGTATTTGCTACCATATCTATCACCAGATTCTTAAGCCCTTCTTGCTCGCTCAATAGTTTAGTGCAAATACCTAAAAGCATATGCACCATCTAAGTGAGGGCATCAAGTTTTCCCGCACAATTAATGGTAGAGACGGCTTCATATTCAGGA
Source organism: Ambystoma mexicanum (assembly GCF_040938575.1). Lineage (NCBI taxonomy): Eukaryota > Metazoa > Chordata > Amphibia > Caudata > Ambystomatidae > Ambystoma > Ambystoma mexicanum. The sequence goes on along the minus strand of NC_090937.1, from coordinate 902,011,275 downwards.
TCTTCCCATGAACTATGCTCCCTGTTTCTTTCTGCTTCTGTTTGGGCACATTTTTCCAAGTCGGAAAATCAATGATAATTACATTATCTATATTGGACATTCCAGATTACTCCCGATCCGGCGTTGCCGAGATATCCGTCCCTATTATATTATCCATATTGGACATTTCGACTTTATCCTGTTCACTATGTGAGATACTCATAGTGCCTGGTAGGCCCAATGATTGTCGTCTAAAATTTTGACATGAATTCAATCGTAAGTTATTATCTATCATTGAGCTATTAACGGGTAGCGGGATAGAGAAACCTTCTTGAAATACTTTGTTTATATCTTGTTTCTGAAGGAAGCTTGAAATTTTAAGTTGTTCCATCTTTGACTTATTCAGGCCAATATTTCTGTGATCTAATGTTCTTCCTTTTTTAGTTTGCTTCTGAACCAGGCTGATGTCTGAACTGGCATTACTCTGAGTAGGGCCTCTCTTATCTTTCTGGTTTTTTTTTATTATTGGATCTCAGTTTTGGGGCCATTTTCCCTTTTTGTAGAAACACCTATGTAATATTATAGTAAATAATAATAATAACTTCCCCTCCCCACGTCTTGTAGAGATTCTGACGTTCAATATTCAAATGACTTCTCAGCCTGCAGCAATACTACAGCGTTTCCATTAATTGGCGTTACCTTTCCCTTTGCGCCTCAGTCCATGTCAGTAAGAGGTCTTATCACCAGTGCTTTAAATAATCCAATGATTTTCCTATTAATCAGCGTCAATCAACGTAAGTTTGCATTCATTCAAATTCAGGTGTGCCCTTTTTTACAGCTGTTTCAGCCTTTGCTGATCGTTGTTATTCTAAATGTTCTGCTTCTGCATTCCACTGTGACCACACGGCTGGTGTCGGACAAATAGGCTAACTCTCTTAATCCGACTATTCACCCCCCACGCTGGTCATTATTTCAGCTGGATCAGAGTAGGAGACTTTAAATGGCAGTACCGCGTCTCACCACCCATCTATGTGCGATTGGAGTTAGATGTCTGAATTGGTGTGTGCCTGCGGTATTTTACAGTACCAGTGAATGTGTGTGGCTCTGGGTCTGCCCTTGATATGCGCCCGTGTCCAGCTAAACAGCAAAACAGGAGTGCAGCACCCTTAATGCAGCAATGGACTTATCGCTGCAAGGGTCCAGGTTTCCTGATTCCTGATTAAATATGCCTGCCTCCAATATGGGCGTGTTGCCAGCCTTTAAAGATGTAGAAGCAGGTAACGGAAAACAGAGTTTCCAAATGCACTTCATGTCAGCCTGCTCGTATTACAGTCTCCAGATACACAATTAATCAGCAAAACAGGAGTGCAGCGCCCTTAACGCAGCAGTGGGCTTATCGCCGCAAGGGTCCAGGTGTCCTGATTAAATATGCCTCTATTACACTTTTTCCAACTATTGGCACGGAAGGGATATAAGGTTGACAAAGCAAAGTTACAATATTTTCAAGGAGAAGTGTTATATCTCGGACAGTTCATCTCAGCTGATCTCAGCTAACAGCCAGTGAATAATTCCAGTCCGAGCTGCATTACTGTGTGCACTACCTCATCCCACCACAATTAAAGACATGCAAACGTTCTTAGGACTGTGAAACTATTGCAGGGCCTGGATTTTAGATTGTGCTGCATACACAAGACCACTCCTACAAAGCCTCAAAAAAGCAGAGAAAACCAATGACACATTCTAATGGACCTCAGATATGGGGATAAATGTCAATGAACTGAAAGAGGTAATTTCAACAGCTCCAGTGTGGGTCAACCCAGTTTATAAACAGGAGTTTCATTTGTTTTTGCACTCCAACGGAAACCTCATGTCCACAATTCTAACACAGAAAAGCAACATGGGTCACAGCCACTGGCCTATTACCGTGGCACATTAGAAACAGTGATGCAGGGAAAGTTTGTGTGTGAGCAGGCATTTACTGAGCTCGCATTAACAATTGGAAAGAGCTCAACAATTGTAATAGGATGGTCCATCACACTGTACGTGGAACATGCAGTATTTGCCATCCTTGAAAGGCCTAAATCAACATTAAGCACACAGAGGGCCTCAGTTTACGAGGTCATTCTATCAAGCACAAATATTGATATTGTCTGTTGCAAAACCGTTAACCCTTCTACATTCATCACAGAAATGTGCACTTAAGAGGATTTAACTGATCATGATTGTGTGACTTACGAGGGAGAGGAGGATGACATTCCCAAGGCACTAGATAACCCGCTAAATTATGGTGAAATGTTCTTTGTTGACGGGTCAGCTACAATTGATCAGGCCATAGGCCAAAGAGATACTGGTGCAGCAGTGGTGCACTTAGAAGTGGGTGAATATCAAACATTAGTGATGAAAAGGCTACCTTTTCGATACTCAGCACAAGCAGCAGAACTCATCATGCTCATAGAAGCGCTTTGAGCATGAAAAGACTGCAATGTGACCATATACTCAGACTCAGCATACGTTACCACAATGGTGAATGCTGGTCGCACGCGCTGGAAGAAGAGGGCTTTCCGGAGGGCAGACATTCCCCCGTGCAACACACAGTGCTAATAGATTCCCTGATTTCTGCCTTAGCAGAACCAGCTCTGGCGGCATGCATTAAATGCACTACCCATACCAATATTACTGACAGCATTTCTTTGGGAAACACAGCAGCAGATGCGGCAGCCAAAGTGGCAGCGTATCTACCAGTGCCCACACCTGCTGAGTACATTGTAACCACCTCTACAACACAAACAGAGAAGGACCCTTACACTGCACTGCCCACAGCACAGATAATAGAGCTTCAATGTAGAGCACCACAAATGTAGAAGGACATTTGGGTTAAATGGGGATGCAATAAATCATCCACTGACCTCTTGTAGAGAAAACAATGCTCAGGCAAAGCAGTAATGCCCATTGAATTATTGCACATAGTGTTTGAACAACTGCACTACACCTCCCAAAGCTCCAGACAACACATTGCAGCAGACATCCAAGGGGACTGTTGTATACCAATCCGCCAAGAACACATCACAACAATGGTTATACAGTGCACCACATGCCAAGTTTTCAGCACCAAATTTATGCTCTGCACATTATGAGGTACTCTGCCCCACCACATCGGGCCTTTCCATGATCTCCACATCGATTATGCAGACATAGGCGAGAGGTGTAACAGAGCACGATATATCATTGTTGTGGTGTGCCCCTTTTTCCGTTGGGTTGTGGCTGGTCCTTGTGCGCATCAGGAAGCCAATTGTGCTGCCAAATTTCTGGTCCATGAGGTTTGTCCCTGATGGGGTGTGTGTAATGTTTTGAGGTCCAATAATGGCACCCGCTTTTTCAATGAGCTCTTTAAAGAAATCACAGCACAATTTGGTGTTAAGCACACATGATGTTTTCAATTTACCACCCACAGGCCAACAGCATTGTAGAGAGGATCAATGGACCCCTTAAGAGAAAACTCTCCAAACTTTGTGCCACATTGAAATAGAAATGGGTCCATTGCTTACCCGTGCCTTATTTAGCCTGCACACGGAACCAAGCAAAGACCAACACCTTTTGCCCCATGAAATAGTAACTGTCAGGCGTAGCAACACACCGATCTCCCAATGAGGAGGGCATTGGATGCCCATAGGGCAGCAGTAATTTTAGGTGACAAATTCAAGGATTACCTAACAAATTTAATATACACAATTAAATATGTCTCCCAACAGATTGCACTGCACTGGCTAGAGGACACAGAATACTGCGGAGGCATCCAACATAGATCCCACTCCCACCCAAATGCTACTGCCAGTAGAACTAATTTAGATCAGGAGTTTCACCATTCCATTCCATGGCCCCTATGAAGTGGTGTTTTCCACCCCCCTACCTGTAAAAGTAAAAGGGCTTTTATATTGGATTCACCTTTTGGATGTCTGCAGAGGATCCCCAGCTACTTTTCAGTAGTTTTCCCCATATAATGAACCTACCTCATGTAGAATAAGTGTCACAATTTAACTTCCAGCTTCTTAAAGCACAAGCACTTTCATGATGCAAACAAAATCAAAGTTTATCTAAATGAAAAAAAAAACTTTTCTTTCTCTTTCTCTTTCTGTTTCTCTTTCTGTTTCTCTTTCTCTCCCTTTCTCACTCTTTTTCTCTCTTTTTCTCTCTCACTCTCTGTTTCGCTCTCTCCCCCTCTACCTTCCCTGTCCCTGACTCCCATTTTTGTTTTCTATGCAGATATGAAGACAATGGAGAAATATACGTTGTTTGTGTACATTATAGATATGACTCTAGATGGTTATCCTCATATTCGTGTGGCTTACATTTTAGTGTCATAATATTTACACCTATGATGTTTTTCTTAGCAATGTATTGGAGCACTTCTTTTATCTGGGCAAGCCATCATAAGGAAGGGGAGGGGGAAAAACAACAACACAATAAGTAATGTAATTTGAAATAACCACAATGTTTCTTTTCAAAATGGCAACAATATTCAGCCACAATCACATGTATTAAATGTATCTAGCCATGTGAGTATAAGTATGATTGATATATTGAACAAACTATTTCCCACCATATTAAAAAACATATTGTGTAACACAAGCAATAGCAACAATGTTAGGGCTAGTAGAATAACAAGAAGGCCCGCATATGGTGCGTACCAAGGCCTAGGCCTGGATGCTATTGAAGATATTAGGCATCCAGAGGTATCTAAGAGCTGGTACACAGACATGAGTGTGGTAGGAAGAAAGACCTCCAGCGGTAGCAGCTGTTATATATGCTCATTAATACTGCATGTGTCGGGGCACCGAAGGTGTTAATATCACAGGAAGTACCAATTATGGAGGCACCATGCCTAGTTCATCGTGCCCTATGTAGGATTGGAGGCACTTTCCAGGCAACAGGATACAATTACAGCTTTTGGATCCAGACCCCCTGCAATGCAATGAGAACACAAACAGACTAAACTGGGTACAGCAGCCATATCTTATTATCAACGGGCTTAAGTATGTCAAAAACAAGATATGTGCACAAACATAAACTGAGCATATAACCAAGTTGACGTGGATTGCAGGAATGCAGAATCCAGTAAGAGTGCATTGAGAAGAGAGCTATGAGCTGTGTTTCAATAGTGAAGGAAATGTTTTTCTTGGCACCAATGAACGTTGTAATAAAAACACTGCTCATACCAGGCTTAAATAAGAGTAGTGGGGCCATGATGGACTATTACGGGGTGTGTGGCCGACAAGCATACTTGCACCTCCATCCATCATGGACGGGCTGATGTTCACTGGACACATTACACTCAGCTCTGCTGGTGATCCCGGAAGAACACTTATAAGGGGGATCGATGCCTGATACTGCCACAACTGTCTATCCTCCCTTTGAAGGACAAGGCACATTGACACCACCCCAGTTTTACATTCTGTCAGGAAAAAGCCAGTATATGACCCTGAAGAGAAAAAGAAGATCCATTTACCTGTCTAAATATTCTACTGCATTGCTTGCAGAGATTCCAGAGCAATATAGACTCTACACTTCAGCCAAAACTCACTCACTGTTGCAGTCCAGCATACAAGCAGCCACAAATGCCAAGTGGTTGCAAATCACATGCTGGGACTTGGTTCAACTGACAAACGTTACTGAACACGGCTTCAAAATCATAAAGGTCGAGCTGAGCGCACTGAGACTCATGACCATGCAGAACAGGTATGTGCTCGACATGCTAACAGCAATAGATGGAAATATGTGCTGCAAGATTGTCAATATTTGCTGCACATTCATGCCACCAGAAGATGCAGAAAATGGATCGCTGTCACTTATCATTGCGGCCGTGCATGGTCTAGGAGTTTGTATGAAGAAAGAAGGAGGAATACAGGGAGGAGACTGGTTTGACCTAGTCTTTGACTGGGCCCAATCCTGGTTGTGGTTATTGTGAAGATGCTCATGCCTGACATCGTGTTCATCATGGTCATCTTCTGTACCTGCCAAATGGGACTTTGCTGTTGTGCCTAAAATGTATCTAGTAGCGCAATGATGGTGGTATCAATTGGTGCACAACAAGTATGTTGCAATAAAAAAGAAATAGAGATACAGACTGACCCCCAACAAGCCACCCTATCCGCCATATGGTTCCTATCCCCTATGGAGATGAGGTAGACAGGTTGCACCAAACAGTGATTATTCCTCCTCCCAATCCTGAGAATTATGGCGAGGTATGGGTAGACGAAGAATATGCCCAGCCAGGGGAAAGACTGTGGTCATTATGTAGAGCTTGGATACCAATATAGGGAACCCCACCATATGATGAAGCAGTACAAACGCACAGGGGAGTTTTTTTTTTACTGTAGAAGTAACCAAAGGGGGGAATGTTGGGAAGGGGTTAAAGAATAGTGCGCTCAAACATATTATCGGGCCGAGTGTTCGGGCATTTGGTTTTAAGCATACATTGATCGATTGTAAAGACATTTTCTATGCACTGTACCTTAGTTTTCCTCACTTTTACACATGCAAAATCAGACGTGGCCATCTTGTGCTAATCGTATCTGTTTATCCACTGCCCTAAGTTCAAGTGCCCCAGCGGCACTAAATCATATACCCCGCGGCTGAAGTTGACATCAGCATTCCTAGTGATATTCTCCGCCTATCTCCATGATGTTACTGTACAGCGCAGCCAAACGCATCCAGTCATCACCTACGTCTTGGCGTCAATTGACACAGAACCCGAATATCAACACACATCCTCTCACAGCACAGCACGTCCCAATTCTGAATACAAAACACCTTTTTTAAAGGAAACCGCAATACCCTGCAATTTATAATATGTTTTTATTACACAATAAAGGATCCGAGAACATCAGTTGGTTTCCATATTCAGCTAAATTGGAAATGTCTTTCTTTGTTTTGATCCACAAATCTTTATCGTGAGTCACATGGTGTTCCTTTGGGTTTTAGAAGCGCATTGGACGTGCCGTGAATCACAAGACTTCGGCATCAGCATGTTGTTAGACCACCATAAACAATGTCAGGTTGCTCCTTGTCACTGGTACAGCAAAAGGGCATATCGGCCCAGGGCCATCATCCCACAGCAGCGTGATCGAAATCCAGCCATTTAGGTGTGTCTGCAACTAACTGCTGAAGAAGCCATCAATTGGTATCTGGAAACTATGACATTCGTAGAATGGCAGGATGTAGCTGTGTAGAAAACATAACAGAATGTGTCTCAGTAGCCGTTCTATATTCTAATGTATCAATTCACCCATTAATTCTACACCGTGTGAAAACTAATGACGAACACAAATGTGAAACAATGGAAACACAGAGAAAACATTGTGGAAAGTTGAAGTCTACAATATGCTTGAGAGGTTAGTGCTATGGAGTATGTTTATCTCACAATGGGATGCGGATGTGGAAGCTGACGGATGAATTTGAATAACACATAAATAGCAATTTAACAGAATATTAGCGTAGAATTTGGTGTTGGTGGAACCCACACATGGACTACATGCATTTTGGTGCTGGATTGCCCATGTGCCCGGGACAAAGACAAGTACACACAGGTTGTTTTTGCGTGTCGTTGCAAAATGCCACAAACAACAACCCATTACAATGCTAGCCAGCAATGCCGGTCATAAAATGAAACCTTGATTCGATCGTCCATAAACTCATCTACAGTAAAACGTACATAATATCCGGCATTTCCATTCTATCGGCGTAACATTGTGTGTCCGTTCAGATCAACGAATTAACATGAAATGAAATTACATGTTCCTTTCTCCAGTTTTGGAATGGTGAACCTTATCATATTTGACAGTATTACACACCTCCCATCATTCATTGCATTCCAAATCCTCCCTTTCTTCCAAGGATGTAAAACAATCGAACCTTCTTAGAAGTGCCTATGCTAAGTTTGCTTTTGGTGAAGGAAAGCCACAAATCAAAACCATACTTTGTAGGATGGGTGGATGTGCACAGCTCACAAGCAAAAATCAAATGAGGTGACCATCACTCCCATGGGAGTGATTAGCCCTGCAGACCAACGTGGCATTTGAAATATTTTCGAAAAGCAAACAAATTGTTTTCTGGCATCCACCAATGCAGCGCAAAATTTATAGAGGTTTACTTATTTTCTGAAAACAGTACCAGTTCGTGTCCTCCCCATTGTCACATCTGTTTTCGAGGAGGAATGTGCTCTGCGGATAACATGAGACACTCACAAGTCATAAAAACAAGTGCCCTTCCATTTCCACTGAACTTTGTGCACACTAACAAATGTTGGAGTAGAGACGGAGACACCTCCACCCCTCCTGTACCTATTTGCATCACCCATGTTTCATAAAAGTGTATTAACGTGCTATGTATTTGCTTTGAACCTCATTTAGTTTACTTCCAAATGCCTTATTTTTAGAGTCCCTCTGGCCCTCTGGCAAACTGCTCACTCTCCAAGTGTCACGCACAGCCAGCCCCCACCACCTGTCAGGTCAGCCCGTTTCCTGTTGTCACAGCAATGCAGCTATTCATTTTTGCAAGTAGAGAGTCTCAAGCTCTGACAAATGTGCTCCTATGAGAATATTAGACAAGGCCCAGCTGCAACCTATGTGCACAGTCCGTCTCTGCTGAATGACTCATGCCATCTCCAACCCCATTTTGCCATGCTGCAATCCCCTGAACCCATGACCCCTGTTCCCTTTGAAAGCATCTGGTCCCCAAACTCTACTCCCGCACTACCTCAAATTCACCTCCCATATACCTAATCAGGAGTGGTCATATATTTTGGTAACACTAATACCTATCACTGCTGTGGTGAAATCGTAAAACCCCAAAGGCTGCAAATCAAAAATCAGCCCTTCTGATGAGGCACCCGATAGCAATGACCCCTAACACATGCCCCCATAAAAATATAGGTCAGAATGTACCTATTTCACACCAACAGACCCCTTTCATGCATTGTTTTGCTTACAGTCAGTAGTTCTTGCATGCCAAGTTTTTTATCTATCCTATGTCTCATTCCTTAGTGGGACGCGTATTTATTCAGCTATTTGGACACGTGCTTGCTAAGGCAACTACAGACCCCACATTTGCTTTCATGCTGATATTCATCTGACCCTCCCCCGATCAATGAAGGACCCATAAGATCTTGCCAAAAGCGGGAAGTGTGAAGGTACAGAGTTACACTGTATGGCATCCTCTAACAGGCATTTATTGCAAAAAACATTGAGAAAGAGGATACATTTGAAAAGACAATTTGGACACTTTATTTGGACAATTTATACTTTTAGCAGCTTTGCAATTCAAGTTAAATAGATTTCCATTGGTCATGTACAATGTATAACCATTGTTGAACATATAAATAGCTGCTAATCATTTGAACTAGGAAGTGAACTGTTGCATTAGGTCTGCTTTCGGTGGACAGGGCATGTTTGCAATGTTTTGTGGCAATGTATGTTTCCTAGTGACAAATCATGAGCAATTCCATGAGTATGCATGTCCAACATAAAATTGAATTCCATTCCCTTGTATATTGGCTCAACCACCCTGTTTTGCTTCTTTTTGCAAAGATCATTGTGTAACGAAGCATACCAAAGTTTCCTGCAGTTCTCGATTGTTGTCTCCCTATGTTCTCATTATGCACTAATACTGCTAGTAATGTTCGATATTGCATCCCGTCTATGCCGAAATGTAATCTCTTGAGCCTGTACTTTAGGCACATATTATGGAACACTTCCAAATCTCCAGTGGTACAGAATTCTGTGAGTCCCTTCAGGTCTCTTGAAAGAGTTTTATCAAACATGATCTTCTCAAGAGCATTGTGTGGAGGTGAAGATGGAACCAACCACTTCTTCTTGCGTTCCTGATCCTCTGATTAAGGCCCATGAGCACATTGGTGAAAATGTAGGTTTTCTGTCCATGAGCGAATGTTGGAACAGTGGTGCATCAATGAGCGCCATTTTTCAAGTAGAATTATCACAGAACCATCACAAGTTCTGAAGCTCCACCAAAGATGGTTGCTGAAAGACTGGGATCACTGTAAAATATTTTCAGAACCCTTTTTTTTTACCAACAGCAGTGATTTTTTTTTATTAATTGATTTGGCAACGTGCTATACATCAAATTGATGGTGAATGTTTGGAAATTGCTCTCGCATGGCCTTAGCTATTGAAACATGTCTGTCAGTGCCTATGAGGTCTATTTGTATTCCCCTTGATTGGAGAACTTCAAAGGATTGTATAAAACCATGTTTCTCCAAGGCCACTCAGGATTTACATTGGGACACCTGCAAGACCACAGAACTCACAATTATTTTAGTTTCCATGTCCTAAAAGTGGTATGTGCAGTACTTTGCTGAAAATCCGGGCTGTCACACTGTCCATCACCAGCTAGCCTGAACCATTTGCCAGAAAAAGTCCTTTCAATAGACATGTGTTAAGTTTTCAGGCAGGATTAATAGCGGGGAATACAAATTCTCTTTGAAAAGTACTTCATTTTAGAAAGGAACTGAAGTCCAACAAATTGACAGAAACTGGACAACTTATTAAAAGTAGACCCTCTGAAAAGTAAAGCTGCTGCACACAGTAGATTTCCAGCTGGTGCTTTGCCCAGCACCGGTTGAGCGGTCCATGAAAATGTACCATGGAGCTGGGCACAGATGGCTTGGAGTTTCAGGTTAGTGCCTTATAATACACGAGTCACATTCACTAAAGGCTCCCCACATATTTTCCCCCTCACCAGATGGACACATTTCAGCATCAGTATAATCGCTACCAGGCAGCTGTCGAATGCAATGTATTTGCGCTCCTTTATTAGACTATCGTCCTGCATGAATGTGGTTTGTGAATCAAATGATGTGGACAATTCGGCCAAACTGGACACACTGAATTCGAGATCTTAGGCAAGTTTCTTGGTCAATTGTGTAGAAGGTTTGGTCTCTGTTAGTTCTGCTTGAATTATTTGCACACAAAATGGAGAAATCATCAATGTTGATTGTTTATTGGGTGGCCCTTTTTTGCGGGTGTGGATTGTGTGAAGTGGTCAGTGAGTAATTCAAATGCATCTTCCTTATATTCAGTTTCATCTTTATCTTGTTGAGTTTTCACATTGTAGCAATGGTCCAAGAACACTTTGCTTGCTTCGCCAGTCACATTCAATTCATTTTCTGGCCATTTCACATAAGCATCTCTCATCTGCTTATAGAATGGACCACGCCGCACCTCAAATAATAGTTGCTCCATGGTAAAATCTGTTTGGCAAGCAGCATCTTTGCTTTCATTTGTTGTCTGTGTTTTTATACTTCTTTTCCTTCTGGGCCTCTAGGATATGGGTTGTGAAAACATGTTCAATGTAAATCCAACATACAGTATCTAGCACTTTAGATTAAAGCAAACATGTTATGAAGACAATACCAGGCCAAAACACTTTTATTAAACCAAATTGTTTGTAAATTACCCTTGTTTTCTTGATTTTCTGTGAAAACGTGTTCTTCAGTGTAACGACCGCACCAGCAAGCTGGTACACCACCTCTGATCCATGTGCCTCCTCTTCTAATTCCAGACCTTGTATACATTCCTTAAGTAGAATATTCATTTACAAAAACAAAAGTCAATCATATTTGAACTGAAAGTCTTTCATCGCACACATTGCTTACATTTCAAATTTCACCTGATTGATGGCAAGTCTACTTGATCAGAGCTCACCGTGAAAAACCTACTGATTGTAATGTTGCACTCAAACATTTTGCATTGTATTCTGCATTATAGTAGCAATTGTAATGTTAGAACTGAACTGATAGAAATTTGAAACACTGCACGTTTATATGAATGTCACTGTCTAATAGTATCCGATGTAGGATTTACTTCCTTTCAGTCAAGGGAACTGTCAGTACGCATACCTCAAACTCTGGACTAGCTCCAAAGGCGATGCAATTGTAGTCAAACTACCAGCATCCCCCTGTAACACAATACTTGTTTTAGTATTGATAAAACAGTTAAATTGAGCTTTGGCAACAGGATGCAGACAGTGGCACATATAAATAGAAACTGATACATGAAAAATTGTGTAAACAAATGACAGGATACGTAAACTATTTCACCTCATTTAAAATTCCATGCATAATACATTTGCATAATAGAAAAGCAAAACAAAACTACCTGATAGGCGCTCAAAGTTGTTGTTGACTGCGGAAAAGAAATGGATGCAGAATCTTGCTCCTTCATTTTCAGTGCATTGTCATGAAGTGGTAAAAGGGAACATTTGTTTTGCATTAGATATGTGGAAAGATCCCACTCTCAATAATATGAACTTCTGCAAGTCTGTATGGCTCACCATTGGTATACTGGACGTGTCAGTCATGTTGTCACTAGCGAGGGTCTGTGCTTCCGTCAGTATGCTCTCCTAAAACAATTGACATGTGAAGCAACCGATTACGAAAAGTTTATGCCTATTTCAAAGGACACTATGGCATCATTTTCTATGGCCATACTTACTTTCTATGATGCTACTAAAACCAGGGACAGATGTCTAGCAAAATGTGGTATAGTTATAAATGTAATACAATCTGATAAATATGCAAAGTTTAGTAAGAAACATTTACACAGCAGCACCAATCCGTTCATGTAGTTACCTGTTCAGTACCCCAAGGCCTACAGCTAATTCATCATCCGGGTCTCACCTGGTCCAGCGTGTGCATGAATAGAGTTGGAATTGCATTTGGAAGCAATTTACGAGATGTTCTGAGTCAATGCTTTTTTGTGTACTACGATTGGTCGTACATATCCGGGGTAAAGTGCAGGCTGCAGATGCAGAATCGATTGGCCGTCTAGTATCCCAACACATCCTGGGCTCTACTTTCAAGCTTGTCCACCAGAAATCCCCAATATCTGACCCTTTCTCTTATTAGATCTATATTCCTCGGGAATGTATGCATTATTGTGCCCTTAGGTTTATCGTGGGTCTTAGAACGACAACCATAAACCATACAAGCAGGCATTCTTTAAAAATGTGTAAACATAGTTACAAAATGTTTTACAGGAATGCGTGTAAACAAAAGTAAACATAGTTACAAAAATGTTTTACATGAATGCGTGAGAAAGTTGGAATTATATGAAAGTTTTCTATGCCATGCATGTTTTGGTCACAGAAGCAAAAGCTGTGTAGCATAGTCGAATATACACTACGATAACTTTCATAAAGAATTGATTGATGTGACCCAAATCACTTGTACTTTCATGCATCAAAAAGAAACATGCTTTTAGACATGGTCTGCAAAGGATGCAATTCTATCCCAATTGACACTGATGACATTTGCTATATATCGAGAACACAACAAAAAAAACAGAAGACAATGGTAATAGCAATGAGATGAATAAACATTGCACTACTGGGTACATTTGTTCAAAATAGATATACAATTAGAGATCAAAAAGAGATGATTAGGTGACCTGCCCTTACCTTGACTAAGAAACACTTAGATTCAGCAAGCAGGGTAGTTAGTAGCAGGAGAACAGGTAGCGCGATCAAGAGTTGACTTCCAGTTCTCACAGATGTTCTACAGTAGTATGATCACTAGTTGACTTCTTGTGCTTACAGATTTTCACAGGTAGCAGGATCACGAGCTGACTTGCTGTGCTCACAGATGTTCTCAGGATAAATATCAAGGGGTTTATAAAGAATTAGAAAAGTGGTTGTGTATGTGAATGAGTGATCGTCTTTATGGCATTGGTTTATGCGGATTGCAGGGGCGCTGCCTGCTTCAGGGGTGCTTGCCAGGAGACAAGAGGTCTGGGGAGGCTATTTGTACAATGGCCCCTGTGCGTTAGCTACCTTTGAAGTGAAAATGGTGTTTGGCACCTGGGATGTTCCTATCCTGCCAGCCCCCTCGGTAGGGCACGGACACAGGTGCAAACTGCCATTGATAGTGGAGAGGAGATGTATGGGCATGAGGCATGAAGAAAAGGGCTGGAACACTGCTGAATGGAGACATGCTTATGTGGATTGCAGAGGCATGGTCTGCTTCAGGGGAGCATGCCCCGAGATACAGGGTTTGGGGAGGCCATATGTACAATGGCCCCTATGCATAAAATAACTTTGAAGAGTACATGGTGTTTGGCACCTTGGCCGTTCTCATCCTTCTAGCCCCCTCGGGAGGGCACGGCCACAGGTGCGAACTGAAATTGATAGTGAAGGGGGGATGGATGGGCATGAGGCATGCAGAAAAGGGCCAGAACACTGCTGAATGGAGACACGCTTATGTGGATTGTAGGGGCGCGGACTGCTTCAGGGGAGCATGCCTTCGAAGTGTACATGGTGTTTGGCCCCTCAGCCGTTCCCACCCTGTCAGCCTTGCCAGGACAAGTGAGCATTACCATGATTCACTGAAAAATTGAAAAACAGAAAAGTTCAGTTGTATTTTATTTTGTTGCCGATGTTGACGGTACAAATGTACTACACATTGGGCCTCATTCCGAGTATGAAGGTAGCCATGCCGCTTTTTGCGGCATTGCTACCCCCATACCAGGTACCGGGTCCGGGTTCCTTGAATGGGGAAATACTGGGCCATTCCTACCTTGGAGGGCCCCGTATTTCCCCATCAAGGAACCCGGACCCAGTAAAACCCATTCCCATTTGAGCCCCCATAGGGCTCAATGGGAATGGGGAGGATGCTAACAACGGGCTCTTTAATGACGGGCCCATTGTTAGCATCCTGGTCTGCTCGCGGGACCCGCTAAGGACGCCTGGTTTTACCAGGCGTCCTTAGCGGGTCCCACAAGCAGACCTCGCAATGAGGCGGTAGGCGGTTAACAGCGCTGGCAGCTCTACCGGAGCCATTAACCCCCCTACCGCCTGGGTCGTAATGAGGCCCATTGTATACTTCGGGGTAGCAGCACAGTGTCAGAAAATCCCCTGTACTGACCGCTGTCACTTGGGAATTTGCTTCCAATGATACCAATGGCACAGGCGGGTGTTACTTGTCGAACGTGGTTTCCAAGTCTCCCATGAAGCCACCATGTAAACACAAGATAGGCCACCAGCTTGTACCCCCTGTGGAAGAGAAACATACAAACTGTATTTAAATGAACATGATAAGTGTACAAACCTTATTTGAAAATGCAATCTTGCATCCTATGGCTTAGTTGCCAGTACAAATTTTACTTCATGGATCAATCAACTTGGTCTTTAAAGTGTAGTAGACACATTACAAAAGTGAACAACTATGCATTCCATAACATTTGGAGCACAGAGAAATATTGTTTCTTGGTTGTACGTGAAAGACACATAAGATGACCACTCTGATTTTCCCACATCGCGAGTGATATATAGAATTGCAAGACTATATTCTTTTGGCACTGATAGATCAAAGTTACGACAATATAGGAGACAAACATGAAATGTTAGTGACCTAAGTTCCATCGCATCTAGATTACACTTACTCGTTACTTGGATTGCGAGGTTGAACTGCTGCGCAAAATTTGTGCATAAGCACCATCATAATCCTCAACACAGACCTTGTGAGGCAGGCGACCCTGAAGTCATGCAGTTGGGTAACGCATAGCGACGGTGTGTCTTCTTCCGATATGTAGGAAAAGCATCCAGAGTTTTCTCTGCAGCAGCAGTTCTCCTCCTCGGTTGCATGATCTTGCACTGATTGCAGGTACACCAGGTGGAAACGTCTTCCATTCAACTAGGCTCAGGTTCTTGATCCTGTGATTCGTCCTCCCAACTGTCGTCCGAAGTCCCATCATTTCTGCATCTTTCTCTTTCGACTAACCGCCTCGGAATACTCCGGCTCATATTGGTAGGGCTTTTTTGTTACCAATATGCAACATAATTAAAATAGATAGTAATTATAGTACTAGTATCTGTTTGAATGGGCTACACACAACGAAGATAGCTGAACAGAGCAGAAACGAGCCACAGGATACACAAAAAAAGACAGTGAAGCGATTTAAAAAGCAACTCTGATTTTGTCTGATGAGAAGCGGGCTGTTTATACTTATTGAGGAAAGAGATGTCCTGCTATTTCCATGGAGACATGTCATTTGCTGGGGCACAGATAACGTTGACACAAGACATGCATTTGCTTTGTGTAATGAGCCGTACGCGATGAGTGATGTCAGCTTCCGGGGCAGGGGATATGATTTAGTGCCACGAGGGCAGTTCACCTTAGGGCAATGAAGCAACGGATAAGATTAGCACAAGATGGCCGCACCCGGCTGCCTGATTTTGCATGTGTAAAAATGAGGAAAACTAAGGTGTGGTGCATAGGAAATGGTTTTACAATCGATCAACATATGCTTAAAACCATATGCCTGAGCACTCGGGACAATAATATTTTTGAGTGCACTGTTACTTTAAACCCGGCCCGTCCCCGCATGTGGTTCAGATTGAGACAAACCCCACTAGGAGAACTGTAATGGACTAAGGGGGAGGTGGGCATCTTAACATCCCTACAGAATCACCATATTATGCTTATTAGACATAGTATATGCATGTGAACAAGCCCCATTTTTTTATGAACAAGCACCATTTTTTATCAGGCATAGTTGGAACAGAAGGCCTGCAAAGTCACAAAATAGTCAGCGTGTTAGACTGCATGGAAAAACCGATTAAGCCCAAGACCACAGTGAGATTGGCTGCACTTCCAACCCCTAAGAAACCCTCCTTTGTTTTACAGGGTGATGCCAATGTGTTTATTTAAAAGGAATGTGCCCTGCATGGCCATGAGACAGTGCCAGGTGCCTCCACGTGCATGCTTATCGTGACCTGGTTAAAGCCGGCATCCGACCCCCGCCTAGCCAACCACGAGTTACAGCCTTCATAATTGTCCTAGATACAGGACCCCCTAAATTCCACAATAGTGAATGACACCAGCCAACCACCCATAAACTAAATGGCCATCAAAAGATCTAAAGAATATGGCTGTGCCATTGTAAGTTTACAATGACATGATGTGTAATGCGAGGTGCAGGGAGGAACACAATATAGTTCAAAATGAGGTTGGAAACCTTGGGTGCAAATGATGCATTAAGGAATCAATGGAGGATGTGTGAGTTAGCATGATCTAAGACTTCCCTTGAGAATCATCCTGGACTCTCCCAACTGATTTTATAAACTCAACCACAAGTTCAATTCCTTCATCATTGATGGCAACATTATCAAGGTCACCAATATCACCAAAACGCTAGGCATCTACCTCGATTCCTCCTTATCTCTCTCGAGACAAACCAATGCTGTTACCTCAGCATCTGCTTACACATGTAAGCTCATTACAGCCTGCCGCCCATTCCTCACGACACCGAATTCCATTATCCTTGCCAGAACACTTATTATGGCCAAGGAAGACTACAGCAATGCCCTGTATCTAGGGACCAGCCAGCGCAACCTTTGCAAACTTCAGGTCATTCAAAATAATGCCATGAGGGCTGCCCTGAACATCCGCAGAAACCAAGACATATCTGATACCCGGCGCAAGTTGAATTGGCTCTCTGTTGCACATCAAGTCTCTCTCAAATCCATCAGCCTCACACATAAATGTCTGGCTGACAAAGCCCCTCAATACTTGGCCTGCCGGTTCACTCCGCACATGTCTACCTGACCTCAAAGAACAGCCCAAGCTTACTGCTTATCCATACCGAGATTTAAACTACAGAAATATGGGGGTGTTAGCTACCCGGTTCTTGCGTCCAAAGTTTGGAACTCACTACCCATCACACTTAGATTACAACCTTCCTTCCATGCCTTCAAGAGCAAAGCTAAACTCTGGATCTCTTCTCAAGACCCACACAACACACTACCTCAACCTCAGTAATACACAGATCCACTTCTTCTTACTGTTCTTCCCGTCCGAGTCTCTTTTGTAATTACGTATTGTAAATTTAACCTGTACATTTTACCTGTAAATATCTGTCATTGCATACCCTGCTTTGTAACTGTATATTGATGTTGTCCAGGTAACCTAAGATATGCGCCCAGATGCCCTTGGGCCAGGCATGCTATGCAAATAAAGAAATACAAATACATGCTGATCCCAGCCATAGGTTACGGTTTGGTGATTCTAATTGATTTAGATTCAAAATTAGTGTTAATGATGTGTTACCTTCAGGTTTTTTCAGAAGATCTGGCTGCAATAATATTCAAAAATGAAAAAAAAGAATGTTTTAAATATTAAAGCATTAAATGGGTGTTGGACTGTAGAGATAAGGATGCATTATCAACAAACCAAAGATAACAGGAAGTACAGGCTCTGTGAATTTTCCCCACATAAGGAGCACTGACAAGCTAACCAAAGTTATGCCATTTTGTTGCACCAGGCATTTTCATTGTCATTCTTAATCACCATAAATATCACCATGCAGTGACATTAAGCTAATGGTTAACATTAAGACGTAGACTCTCCTATGCCCTCTTCCTATACACTGCAAAATCACAGTCTCAATCGGCGTGTCAGAAGTGGTCATGATGGCCCAGTGCGGCTTGACGCGTTCAGAAACATTAGAGGGTCCTTTCTTCTAGCATTATCACAGAAGTTGGAGGTTGGATTTGTGAGTCCCATGGGCTGAGGCCTGCGGGCAGGCGTGCTGAGTTTGCCACTGAAATACCGAAAGCTAGCAGGAGGGGTCCCCCGACCACATCTCTTGGAGTTCCTTGCTAGTCGCTTTGTGTTCCTGTTCGGCTGCCCATGCCTGTGAGCTTCTGTGCATCATCGAGCTGCAGTCTTGGTGTGCGCCTGTGTTGGCACAAGTTTCATTGCAGGTTGGAAAGTGTATTTCTCCTTTTTGGTACACTATGGTCCTTACCAGAGCTTGTGCTCTAACAGCCTGTTTATTTAATGGAGTCTCCTATACAAAGCAAAAGTACTGTCCGTGAACCTCCTTTAAGGCCTCCACAACCTTCATTTAGCCCGGCGATCATCATCCGAGCCTTGCAAGTATGAGTACAACCCCAAGTGTGATTTTGGGCCATCTCTCTATGGTTTTGGCAAAAAGCTCCATGAGACGACAGCATCTCCAGCAAGATAAATTGGAACACTCAACATGGAGATGGAGATGGATATTGATTTGGGGATTTCCTTGGTCAGGCCTATGGCTAGTCAAGAACCTGATAAAAAAGGGATTCCTCATCAGAATGTCCCACACTTAGTAAACCTCATTTCACTGTCACCCTCTAGTAGCCTGGAGGTTACTGCGTCAGATGTCCGTCTACAGTGTTCCGGGTTGAATACTAAGCCAGTTAGTAAAGGATGCCAAGGAGAAAACTGGCAATCAATCAAGGAGAAAATCATCCTAGGTTTAAACCAATGCCACAATAGCAATGACCTTAATTGCTGCAATGAATCTTTTTACAGAGCTATGCTACATACATCCTCCAGTAGGGCAGATAAACAATGCCAAACCGATGCTTCTCAGAATTGCTCTTTAAAGTAAGGCTTAGCATGTCAAATAAGGGTAGCTATTTCGGGTATCCCGGCTGGGAGCTACAGCACAACTAGTATTCATCGGGTGGCAGTGCAAGATGTTCCTTCTACAGCCCTATTAAAACCTCTGTGTGTTGGTAAATAACTACCCACTGGAAATGGGAATGCTGTGAATTTAGGGGGTAAATCAAGGGTCCCGGTAGTGAAGAGGAATCCCCATCTTAAGAAACAGGACAACCTGAGATTATGGACCTTAACTTGAGATCCCGCATTATGGATCAAAGAAATTTTATCCTAACCAAAGTAAACTGAATTGAGAAGTGGGAATCTAGACAATCTTTTGAGAATGAGGTCTTTCACTGGTTGCAAGTAAGAATGGGGCTGGGATGTATTCGGATGCAGGACCTTAGATTTCTATGCAGGAATGAATGGGACTTGACCATTTGATAACTATTTTGGTCCAAATATGGCGTTATGGTGTATGTACTTGTCCCTTGGTTCCTTGCTTGTCTTATGTGTTAATGTGCGCTTCGATGCTTGCAGGCTTCTGCACGTCATAAACAAACAAATAAATAAATAGATAGATAGGAGTTGCTGTCTGCTGTTTTACAAGTAGTTATTGACATTAAAGTTATAGGGTCTTGCTTCCTTTGAAAGAAAGCAATGATGGCAGAGACGTGTTGGAGGGGCAGGACATGCACCAGCTGCTGTCTTAAGAATTAGACCCTTACTGTTTCTTTCACAAAGCTGTTCTGAGGACATTAAGACTCACACAAAGTAATAGTTTCTGTCCTTGGCTCAAAGCAGACGTACAGGAGAATCACTGAAGGGCAGTTTATACCATGTGAACAGAAACCTCATGTAGAAATGATGCTGTAATTCTACTGCCACCTATAGAGTTTATGACTGCTGGGTACCTGGTAGGGTGGCATCTAAACACACACAGATATGAGAATTAATTCCTCAAGAGCAGGTACCGTAGCGGCGCTTCTCATGAGGCCACCTGATTCCAAAGAGAAAGGAGGTCTTATGGCCTAGACATCGATATGTTCCACTATGATATTTACAAAAGTATGTTATTGTTTGAGGGGCTACAAGGCCTGAGAACGAGAGGCTGCCAATAAAGATAATTGGTTCCTCTTTAGAGAAGATCACTGTTTCTGGTTTGTTTCTACAAGGGTCCAGTTTCACTTTTTCTGCTGATTATGCAATTAGGGCATCTGCAGGGGGATGCACTCACTATGCCACTTGGATTGCATTAACCAATGGAATATCAGAATATATTTAGTGTTTAGGTACTCAAATATAATAGGGATGTGGGAATTGAAATACATCTGATAATTTGGATTATATGTTAATCTTGTGGTTTTTGTCCTTAAATTCTTAAATGTAATGTGTGCATGTTGAGAGTGTCACGCAGTCTTCATGTCTTTTGAGAGTGACCTCCCGACAGTTCATTATTTTGTTCTAGCTTGCATTAAAACACTGTTTTCTTACAACTCGTGCATGTCCTCATTGTTTCCTGTAAATCATGTAGGGTCTGCATTTGGCAACCCTGGTGTGATTTCCAGTGCCCCCCAGGAGTGCCGGGCATCCATTGTACACCCCTTCTGCATGACCTGCTGGCAGGAAGCAGCTTGTGTGCACACCTGAAGAGAGACAAGCAGACGCCATGTTCCCTAATGATCTGCCCAGTTTCTGGAGGAGGCGCACCGGGACATGCTGGTGATTTGAGGGGGCGTGGTGTTAGGAGGTCTTGGAGATCGCATAGTAAGTAGAATGCATGTGTTGAATGAAATGTTGTTTTTCTCTCTATCTTGATGTTCTTTCATGGAGTCTCTCCCTCTCTGGGGAAAGACACCGCTGTGATTTAAGTCATAGTCCTATAAATATATTGAAAGGATGGGCTATCCCTGAGATCCAAAGTGAAAAGGAACTTCAGGATGTTTTGAGTACACTCGTTTTAAGACAAGGAGAAAGAGTACGGATCTACATCATTGTTTAAATAGATGTGGTTTTATTTTGATGATCACTTGCATTTGTATATTTATGTTTGGACAGAGCCTCTGGGAACGGCACATAAATGTATTGGTTTTGTAGATTGGTTAGCAATTGTGCAGGGGCATGGTGTTTGGAGTCAGATCTGTTTGAGTAGACAACGTGTCCTTCTGTTTGGGGTTGGAGGTTGTTAGTAGACGTGTGAGGAAATTGAATATTGTGAGTATTGGAAATAGGAACTCTTGATATTCTTGTTGAAAGGGGTGGCCATTGGACTAGTGTGGTTATAGTTTTTGAGTAAAAATTTTTGACACCATTGGAGAACATGTGTAAAGCACTCCCGCAGTACAAGGAAAAGATTTTGAAGTATCCAACATAGTGGGTGCGGGGAAAAGTGGGCAAAATGTTAACACCATGGCCTGAAGAAGGCACGTATGATAGAATATTAGAGCATGCACATGCACATTTGTTGTGAAGAAACAACTGAAAATTCAGCAAAGAATTTTAAGTTTGTGGAAGACGTTTGTTGAAGATGGGAATGTTCCTGATGAGAATGCCCATGATAGTACCGTGATGGGGGTTCATCTTAGCGGGCATGCAAGTCAGCACCCACCCATATCACCCAGTTCCCCACCACCCCCATCCATTTCATATCACCTGGAACCTGCCGTAAGGTACACCTACCCCCAGTTCTCTCCCCTTGCTGATGGGGTGAAGCCAGGGCTAAGGAAGGTGGGGGAGAGCAAGCCAGGGATTCAATAATTGCTGAGATTGAAAGTAAGACTTGCCAGCAGCTAGAGGAGATGTGCATAACGTGGACAAGGAACCATCACGAGTAGTGCAGACTCAGAGTATCCCACAGGGATGGGTGAAGTGGCAGTATGTGACTAAATGCACTGATCAGTGGACATCAGAACAGATTCTCTTTAAGATTGATGGGAAAATGGTTAGTGACCCCCCAATCTCAACCCTCAAAGATATCGATAGTAAATGTGGGGCAAGTGAGGGGCCGCAGGATGGGGATGATGACCAGCGTAGAGACAGAGGTTATGGGGAGTGAGAAGAGGGAAACAAAATGGGATGGGAATTCAAGGAGGAATAACCATGCAGGCGAAGGTTTAGACTGCTGCCCGGTCAACTTGCCCTAGCTAAAACAAGGAGTGGTGTGCTTGTCATCCAACCCAAGTCACAGGGAACACAATTTCCACTGCTTCAGAAGGGATCAGGGGGACCACAGTACATACCATGGCCACACATGGATCGGCAGAACTTAATAAACTCACTGTCCTCCCTCACTGAAGGATCGGGCAAGTGGATGTATGTCCTCAAATAAAACACTGTGGGTATTATTCTCACTTCGGGGGACATGAAAAACATGCTTGCCTCCCTGCTACAAGAGCAAGCAGAAGAGCCTTTTGCATTTTCCTTTTTCAAACAGTGCTAGTTTCGCACAGAGGCATTAGAAAGTTTACACAACTTTTTGTTCGGTTCGCGCAGCAGCATGAGAAACTTTGTGCCGCTTCTTTCGATCCATGCTGAGTTTACACAGCGGCACAAGAAACTTTGCATTGCTTATTTAGATTCAAGCTGGGTTCACACAATTGCGCAATAAACTTTGCAATGTTTGTTTTGATTTGTGCAAGGTTGCCGTAGCGGCATGAGAAACTTTTTGCCGCTCTTTTCAATTTGCGCATGGTTCACGTGGAGGCAAGAGAAACTTGATCACATTTTTGTTTGATTTGTGGTAGGTTTGCACAGTGGCTTGAGAATCTTTGTTTCAATCTTTTCAATCTGTTCTAGGTTCAAGCAGTGGCATGAGAAACTCTGAGCAGCACATTTTGATTCACGCTGGGTTCATGCCCATTTTAGATGCGTGGGGGTGGCGGAATGGTGAATTGGTGCAAAACGGATTGAAATCTTACAGATTTTGCTTCTGTGAATAGCAGAACAGAATTTAACAATTTTGCCAAGCTCTAGTCCTAGTTATAGAAAGAGTTGCTGATATATAATGTTGCATTCTCCAATGTACATGTTTAAGTGCAATAGCATGTCTAATAACCCCTTTTTGTTAATTTACTATATCTTGGGCCACTTGGTTCTTAGAGAGCATGCAGTGCTGTTAGATGTCATAGCATGCATATGCCCTGCATTCAGACTCGACCAGAGAATAGGCTGTGTATTTACCAGTTTCAACACTCTCAACCATTTGCCCCATTGTGCATCATTTTTCTGTTTGTTGGCAGCCTTGTATTGCCCCTGAAGTGACCCAGATTGCCTTTGTTGGGTCCCAGCATTCTCCTGGTGCATTCTCCATCACTGCTGATGCTGCTTCGATTTGGTGGGTCATCATCTTCGGTACACCTACTGTTCTTCTTTTCATCTGTCTGGTTCATCGCTGGTTCAGGGTTCAAGGCCTGGAGTACCAAATCCTGTCTATAACCATGTAAAAGAAACCCTACATTTACTGGTTACTGGAGCTGAATCCTATGTGACTGGTGCCATGAGTACCTATCTCCAGGTCCTGCAGTCCTGATATATTCTTCATAATCCTCTTCATGGGAACCCTCAGTCATGCTCTAGTGTGGTTTTGCAATCCCCCATCTACTGTTGTTCGTAATAACTTGCATTGGCCTGAATCATGGCCTGAATCCTTCTCTGGTTCCAACCTTTTCTTGTCAGCTGGGTCTTTAATCTGGAACTGGTGCTCTTCAATGAGGTCTTGTCAGGCAGCCTCTGGGGCTGGTTGCTTCTTTGGTCGCACTGTGGGGTAGAACACATGATTACTTGGCTGTATCCTGTAACCACTGCTTGTCTACATATTTCATCCCATTGATTTCTATGGGGAACATTTCTGTTAACATTTCAACTGCTCCACAGTGATAGGAAAGTGTGTGTTTCCTGAATGTTGGCATTTTTGTGGGTCGACCTTGAGTTCCTGGAGTTTTATGCATTTAGCCAAGAGTTATTACAGAATGTATTGTAAGAAATCACTGCCCCGTGTTCCCACCTATTGAAGTGTGTTGGGTTACTGAATCTAACTTTTGTGAAATTGTATCCAACCATTTCTAAGGGTTATATTGAGACCATGTGAGACCATGCAGGTCTGGTATTATCAATATATGTGTATTTCAACTTTTGGTGGCTCCTCGAGTGTTGTTTAAAATTGTTAACCCCGGCCCTCCCTCATGGTGCTATACCAAGTATACAGTCTACATGTTTCAACTATTCTATTGAGTGCTTAAGGTTGTGGGAATTACAGCAAGTGCACATGCATTGTCATATGGATCATGAACATGACTGAAGTGATATATTATTGATGCTGAGTTCTCCCTTTCTCTCACCACCCCTTAGCCTTTCATTTTTGACTTTACCACTGGGGCCAGGACATTCATTTGGCTTACATGTGGGAGGGCATTTCTGATGGTCCCTTACTGTTTCTTTTGTAAGTTTACTGCTGTAGTGTATTGCACTTCAAGAACTTATTTTAAGTTTTGTATATTGTGTGTATGTTATAATAAAGAGTACATACATATCAGTGTATCTGTGTTCTCTATTCTCTGGGGTTATCTACAGGGATGTAATTTAGGGGTTTGCCAAGGGGGCAACTGCGACCCCTGAGTTCTCCCTTGCTACCCCTGTGGCCAGCGCCACGTAGCTCTTTGCTTCTGGAGGGGATTGCTTTCTTGTTCAGACCGCTGAAAAAATAAAAAAAGAACAGGGGTTCACAAATCTAACACTTTCAGCAGCGACCCTAAATTTGAAAGAGAAGGAATTCCAAAGAATGCGTCCTTCTGGAATTCTATACACTAATTGCTCGACTCATGAAAGGTTTATTTCAGGCACACTTCAGGGGATGAGTCACTGATTTGGTTTGTTCTTAAACACCTCAACTTAGCCTTTCATCCTGAGTACCAACACAGGTTGGGTGATATCGTATGTATTTTTTTTTCCATATAAAGCGCTTAAGCGCAAGTGCTATATAATAACACATCATTAGCATTTGGCCGTGGACGTCTGCTTGCATTCACAGTAATTTGGTAATATGGACCTATACACACTTATCTTAATGATACATATGGCGATCCATTCTTGTATGAAATGTATATCACATGATAATGATACGTAACCTTATTTTTCGTAGTGTACATAGGAACAATTTTATGTGATGCCATTTCCTGTTTTGTCAAGTGGTGAAAGGTCGTGTTCCATCACTTCCCGCGATATCACTTCCAGGTGGGGTCAAATGCTATCACTTCCTGTGATGTCATCAGAGGTCAAGTCTCATCTGAAGTTACTTCCGCTACCCCTGTCATTTTGGTGAAATGACGTCCCTGCTTATCTATTGGGACACATTGTACCTCACTGCCTGCCCTCTCCATTTTCTTGAGTGAATACTTATGCATTTGCCACAGTTACCTGTAAGACAGCTTGGTCTAACATTTGGATAGGAACCATGTCCTTCGGCTAAGTTAAAGTTGCTCTCACCTTTCATCGCAGGGCTCCGGAAACCCTCCCTAACACCACATTTGCACTCATAAATATCAAAAAGGAAAATAAAAGAAATAAAGGAAAAGAAAGTGTGCTGCATTGCGCTAATCTTATAACATAATTACATCTATAAATGCATTGTAACAATGTTCACGGAGGACGCTCTGAACTTCTTATCTCAGACCGTTTGTGTTACTGATACTCAAAGTGGATGCCTGGTAGAGGTGCTGCTCTGATACATCATAGTACACTCAAATATGGCTGTGTTTTAATCAATGTGTCATCTCGTCAGTTCAAACACAGCTATGTTGATTTACCCATTGCAAGACCAGCTTCAAGTTGCTACGGTTCATCAACTTTTGGCAACCCAATGTTGACTGTGCCATTTTTATCTCACTTAAGTTCAATGTCATGCTAGTTTTTACATCAAAGCAAGAAAATACCCTCTGGGCTCACTGCACACAAATCTCAGACTCACTCGAAGAGGAAATGGTCACTTTAATGTGACAGGCCACAGCTTACAAATACACACTAACCTGGCTCTGTGGCCTTACAGACTACAGATCAAATAACAATCACTAAAACAATGAATGAAACAATTAAAAAATTCATGACTTCATGCCCCTTTCTCCCTCCCCTCCTCCTCAATTCCTCTCAACCTTAATTCCCGCTTTCTGCCCACATTTTCTCTCTGAGTCCATGCCCCTCCTTTTTCATTATCTCTTCCCCCTCTTTTTACCCCCCGGGCTAACATGTTTGTGCAAATAGCAACACCCCCTCCTTCACCACGCGACTACCCCTTTTTGCCCTCCCCAACCATCCTCCAAAGGGTCATGTCCCCGGTACTGGAACAACCCTCCCCTATCCCTTCTACCTCCATTCCTTTTTGATAGCTTCCACTGCCAACATAGCACCCATCAATTAGTACTGGTTTCCCGTAAGTGACAAATGAACTCCATCCTCCCGAAAAATAAAAATAGCCTCATATTTGATATCTGGGTGCACAAGCATATGCACCCCCCAAGACCTGCAGAACTTCAACATCTTACTGTTAATCTTCTTTCTTGTCCGTTCCACCGCCCCCTCCTTCAATGCTCCCCTCCATACCCTCCTTGCATCACCTCGGTACAAGCCAAAACAACCCCTGGCCAAATCTCCCTCATCCAACTAAGGTCCCATTTCATTTTTTTTAACAGCACCACACCTGTTTCCCTAACCAAGTCATTCTCCCCTGCATGTAACACCAGCGCCACCAGCACCCCATGAAGCTCTCTCATACCCACCAGCATAGGCAACAGTTGGTCCCACCTGATCCCCCCTATCCCAGACCATCTCAGCAAACACAAATCATAACTACACCCTAACTGAGTACTGGAACCCCTATTTGCTGCATTTTTCCCTGCCCATTTCACTATAGAGTGTCTTCATATCCATCACCACTCTTCCAAGCCAAATATGAAAAAGAAAAACACAATGAGCCTCCCCACCGATGATCCCCCACCCAAACCCTTTGTTTCCTAAGATCCCCCCTTTTCCAGATCTCTGATGTACCCTTTATACTTTGCCAATCTCCAGCGCCCCAGGCTCTTCACCTTCTCCTCAGACAATCCCATCCTGCTCCCTTCGGATGCTGCCCCCATTCTGAATGAATGCATCCCGAAATCCTCCACCCTCTCACCCACCAATGGAGCCCTCCCAAAACCTGAGCAGCACTCACCCCCTCCCCGTTCTCATGCTGAAAAACCAAAACCTCTCTTCCACTACAACTCTCCCACCATAGTAAACCCCCCTTCATCAGACACAACTCCCTACTACCCCTTTCCAAATGTACCCAAAAACCCCTGCCCAAATGATCCATTTTTTATTTACTAATTTCCTCCAACAGACAGATATCCCACCACATCAGGCCTCCATCCCCTCGTCCGCTCCATACCAACCCTAACAACCGAAATGCCCCAGAAAATAACCACAAAAAAAAGTTGGAAACATGTCTTCCACGGCAACCAGCATATGCCATCAAGAACCTGGGACAACCACATTAACAGGACCGTTGACATTAGCCTCCTGCCGACCTTCCCCTTTTCCCTTGTCCATTCTTCCAACATCTTAGGTGCCATTTCCCTCCCTACTAGGATGAACACCCCAGAACCACTTCCCATAAAAAGTAATTCCTGCCAACTTCCCTGCTATTGTTGTCCTAGACCAACCCCTATCCACACAGCTCAATATAAAGCTGATCACATCATCCCTCCTCTCCTCTGCATCATCCATCCCCTTCCAACTACGTGCCCCCCTCCAGAAACTCGAACCATGCTCTCCTGTTTGCAGCCTGCGATACTTAAGCCAGTGAACCCTCTATTAAATGCAGGGCTCTCAATCCCTTAGCCACCCTAGCTCCTCCTGGATCCATTGCCACTCCACCTCTGCTTCCGATGCCAGCCCACGGAATATCTGCCACTGAAAACAAGATCCTTCCCTGGCACGTTGATCATCCTAAATACCACATTCCATTTCAGGCACCACAGCATGAATTCCCCCATTAGCCTGGCCACCCTCTGGTCCCTGGTGGACTGTTTGTTCACAATGTTAACCACAGCTTCATTATCCGCATTGAAATTCACTTTGTTATTCCACAATTCTCTGCCCCACAAGTCTAACGCTGCAAGTAATGCAAAGAATTCCAGGAAAGCTATGCTCCTCCCGCTTCCACTGCTCAGGCCACCTCACTGTGCACCATCTACACATCCAGGACATGCCAAAGCCTCCAGCATCCCACCGCACCGGAGAAAACGTGCACCTCCCAAGCAACTTGGTCCTCTTGCAGCCACATATACACACCATTAAATTCCTCCAGAAATTGCAGCCATACCCTAAAATCCTCTCTGAGAGCCCCTGAAAACCTCACCTTGTGATGTGGGTGCCTCACCCCCACCAAAGAAGGTGGACGTTTCTACAAAAATTGTGGGCCGGAGCCACAACCCGACATGCAAAAATGAGATGCCCTTCCAGTCTCTGCATGCCCACCGGCGTCATTTTATGCACTGCTACCGCACTCTCGAGCAACTGTACCAGCTTGCTCACCTTGTCGTCCTTCAAGCGTGAGGTCATAGCCACGGAATCCAGCTAAATTCCCAGAAAAGTCAGAACCACCACTGGCCCCTCAGTCTTATCCTCTGCCAATGGGACTCCCAACTTGTGCATCAATAACTGAAAACCTCCAGCATCCTCTGGCCATTGTCTTCTTTACCCACCCCACTGATAAATCATCCAAATAGTGCAAAACTCCCCCAAAACAAGAGCTGTAAATGAAAGCCCACTGCAGAAAGGAGGTATAATACTCAAGCAATGCATTTGACACTGCACAGCACATCAGCTGATTTGTCCACGTAATTATGACCTTCAGACTGCATCCCCAGCAACCAAAATCCTCTGGATGCACTGGCAACACCAAAAAGTTGACTTGATGCCACACTTGGCAATAAAAGCACCACACCCTTTCTTCCTCACCAAACCCAGCGCCTGATCCACACTTGCATAGGACACCCTGCAATCTTCAGGGGAAATTAAATCCTTCACGGACATGCCCTCTGGCCATGTCAAGTGGTGAATCAAGCTGAACTCACTGGCTACTTTTTTAGGCACAGCCCCTAAGGGGAACACCACCATGTCACCCGACAAATCCTCACACGGCCCAACCACTCTTCCTTCAGCCACTTACTTCTGCAGCTTTGCCCTTACCATGTCCGAATTCTCCCATGTCGACTTCAGGTTTTCCGCCTACCGCTGCATCATTGGCCCTTGGTACCCCAATATAAAGCCCTCCCGTAAACCCACACCCAAAATCCTGGCCTGTTCCCTATCTGGGTTAAAACAGAGCCATTCCGTTAGCACATTCACCTTAACTGGAGTATATGCCTTTCCCCACAAACCCTCACGCTCTCCCTCTGTCTCCTGTTGCAAAACATTGCATGATGTGATCCTGTCCTGCACATCTGCTGCACTCATGTCTGAATTTGTATACCGCCCTAGAGCAACCTTCTTTATTAAACATCCAGCATGCCACTGACGGCTATCCCCTACCTATTCTCCCCACTCTATCGAGGGTGGGGGGACCAGGAAAGGGCTGGTAAGGCACAAGTAAATCTCTTGCTGTATGAAGTTTTGGAGCTGGACACATGGGCGCCATCCACTGCAGCCACAAGTCCATATCAATCAACCCCCACACTGCCCGCTTGTCCTCACCCATCCTTGCCCTGAACTCCTCGTCGTAACTCACCGAAGCAAAACCACCGAAACTCATAAATGCTTTCCTAATCACATCCATATATTTCAACAAAGCTACATATCTCTCAGGCTACTTCTCACAGTAGATGCTAGCATATATTATAAATGCTGATGTCCAATATTCCATCTTGCTGCCAGCTCCTGTTCCTCTTCCTTCGACCCCTCTTTATCTCTCACTTTCCTATGTAAAAGCTTAAACACATCTCCAAACTGTCTGGCCAAAATGTTCTCCTTTGTAGCCACCATCAAATGTGCACCCAATTTCTTTGTAATAACCTTATATGGTAGCTTCTTAGCCTTTTCTGCGCTCTCTCCCCTACCTTCAGTACGCACCTCTACCACCCCCTGCGCCACAGGATCCGGGACCTAATCCATCTGCACTGAGGCTAAACCTCTCCTTTCTGCCCTCACCAAGGTCCTAGCGGTCACACCCTCATTTCCCCCCTGCCCCTGGTGCCACAACCCCCCCTTTTTGTGCCCCCGTAGTCCCCAACCTGACCTATGCTACAGACCATTTCATGTCCTGCTCATCCTGGCCTCCACGCCCCTACTCCTCATTTCTTTCCTTAACGGGGTCCCACTACAGGGACAAAAAATATCAGCAGTGTCTCCAGCCCATCTTACCTGTATCCTCCCCATACTCCCCTTACCCCAGCCCTGCCTTCCTCTTCAAACCTCTCACCAAGTTG
Source organism: Ambystoma mexicanum (assembly GCF_040938575.1). Taxonomy (NCBI): domain Eukaryota; kingdom Metazoa; phylum Chordata; class Amphibia; order Caudata; family Ambystomatidae; genus Ambystoma; species Ambystoma mexicanum. The sequence goes on along the minus strand of NC_090937.1, from coordinate 901,980,408 downwards.
TACCATTTCTCTTCTGACCCACTCCCCTTGGTCTCTCTGCTCCCACACCAACAAATCCTCCTCAGCCCCTTCATCTTCCACAGTCATATACCAGTTATGTTGCATATGACCACTCGGGCCGGGCAGATCCTCTTCGGCTCAGCATGGCACGTCCACCCGATGCTTATGTGATGTCTTCTTGGCCGGGCTGGACCAACACCTTCCTGCTCCTCTTCTCTTTTTTCGGGTGAGGCGTACCCTCCTCTTCCCTATGCTCTGAAATAGTAGGGGCTGTACTGCACCCTCTAGGCTGTCCACTACTTCCCACTGGAGGGACCGCTCTCCAGTCCTCTCCTTCCACCTCCACTGCACCGGGTGCTGTGGCACCACCTTCTGTCTGTGTTCACTCCCGTCGGGTGCGGTGGCTGTCCCTTACCTTCCCCTGTCACCGCCATCCACTGGGGAGAGTGGTATCCTCCTTCCTCCTGCACTCTTCTATAGGCATTTTTGACCATGCTCCCTCTTTACTGCTGTCCCACTGCATCCCTCCCCCTCTTATCTTTCACACTGATGTGCCTTGCCCCATCCTCAGCCCCAACCCCCCCTTTGCTTGCATGCCCATCCACACCCACTTCCTCAAGCCTGTGCCTGGACCCTTTATCCTCTGCTCCCCTGCTCCTCACCACCCTCCTAGGTATGTCCACTCTGCTTTGTCTGGCCCCTTTCCCCCTAAACTCCCCTCTCCCCGTCAACGAGCTACAAACCACCACTGCTGCAAGGACCCCGCCCGAAGTTGCTCTGCGATGTGGCCTCCCACTGATGGGCCACTTCTCCCCATGACTTCTTGCACCACCCTTTCTAGATGGGCTTTAGACACCCTACTTATAATGCTCACCGCCTCACGCAAGTCCTGAGCATCCACCACACTCACTGACATAACACCCAACCTCCAAACCCTCCCCAGTAATGTATCTGACTGAAGACCCACTGTGGTGACTCCCCTCCCTTACTGAGCGGGCCCCAACTAAAGGACACCTGTCCTGTTCCACACCCCAGAAATATGTTAATATGCATTTATTTATTTACCTTTCCTTTCTTCTCTCTTATTTCTTACCTACCCCCACTCCATGCCCTCACCCCAAGCTGCCACCCTATCACTCCCCCCAAACGTACTCCCCCTGTTCCCACCGTGAACTGGTACCCTAAACTACAGGGCCCCACTTGGGGCTTGCCAACGTGTCCCTTGCTTATCTGTCTTAATACTAATCCACTCTGCTTCCTATTACTATAAATGTTTTTTTTTCCCAGTCCCCATGTGGCTCCTGCAGCTCTCTTATGCCTGCTGTCAGAGAGACATAACAGGGGAGTCGTACACCAAACTGCCCCTTGGTGGCCCTCAAGTGCACCATGCTCCCAGCCCAGACACCGGAACAGACGCCCAGGTTACCGCTCCCAACGCTGCATGCTGCACAACTCCAGGACCACCACCGCGATCCACCAAATTAACACCTATCCCCCGGCACTAAGAGCAGGGCTGGCCACCCCACTGCAAATGTGACTATATTCAGTAGTAGCTAAATATAAAATATTAATATATATATTTTTTGACTGCCCCCCCCCAGCACCCTCCTCGAAGCCTCACTCGTGGGAGGCCCCCGTGCCACTAAGACACCAAGAAGCCCCCCACGGCAGGGAAGGGCCGGGAGCACCGACTGGACGCACAAATTGCCACCAACCGTTGCTTGCTGCCAAACCTTTCCTGCCCCTTTTTAAACTCCCAGGAAAACGGGGGAATGCTATCCCCAGGCCATCTACCTGGCCTGTGCAGCGCCCAAAAGCAACCCAGGGGGGAACGCTTGTGCAAACCCCTGCAGCCCCTCATCCCATTGTTGGAGTGGCTCAGAAAATGACTGTGACAATTTCAAAACTGACATGTCAAAACCTCTGCAAGATGCCCTTCAAAAGTGACCATACCATCTTCACATATCAGCAGAACATTGTCATGCTAGTTTGCTACGATGCATTTCTCCTTGCAGGGGGAAGAGGGATCCCTCAGTATTGATGAGACAGGGGGGGGGGTTTGCTCTTTCTGGTTGCTGGTTCACAGTCCCAGGTTACAGAGCACCACCAAATCTCTGATTGGATGGGGAAGGTGTAGGCTTTTGGAGAGGTCTCAGTAGTGGAGAGTAAGCACCCTGGAGCAGATGTTTGGTTTGACTCCTGACTGGGTAGGTGGCATACAGGAGAAGTTGTACCCACCCAGCAGGGTGACGGCACAGCTTCAGACAAAGAGCAAGACTGTCCGTATGGGTATCCGGGAGAGGACCAGCCTGTGTAGGTAATTCAGTGAGAGTTGGTACAGGTTGAGGTGGTGACAGAGGAGCCTCTTCCTACAGTGACAGAGGCAACAAGCCAGGAGCAGTATCAAATAGTAGTTTTCTCCACCCCAAACACACTTCCCACATAGTCCTGAGTGTGGGATTAATTCTCAATGCCCCAAGGGGAGATTGTGATGGGAGAGTAGCCTGGGGTGTTCACCATGGCGGAGAGAAGTGAAGGCACATCTAGTGAGTGCAGAAGGGAAAGGACAGTAAGGGGCATGCCCTATGGACCAAAGTAATGAGGAACCATATGCATTGGTAGAATGGGTGGGTGTTTCAAGTACACATGCTGACTGAGACCAATCAATATGCAGCAAACACCACCACCCCCTACAGTGGTAGTGAGGAGGAGAAGGGTGGGGGGATCCAGGCATGTCCCAGGGCCAAGGTGAAGGACATACATGGCATTGGGTATGAAGTGGCAACGGTGGCCAGTGCAAGCTATTGTGAGCACTGTGGAGCTGGACCATATTACAGTGATGGGAAAAATGAGGTGGCATTTGGAGTTCTGTTACTCTTCTGAGTTTTAGGGTGTTGTGCAGGGTGGTGGGGGAGAATTATACATACATATGGGAGGCAGTGGCCTCATACGTGGAATTCCACAGCTGTGAGGGGGACAGCAGTCTATGACAGAGCTGCAGAAGTATAAGAAACACTCTGGGGGAGATCTTTAATGACTAGCTGCACCCTGTGAAAACACTGAAGTACCTCAAGGAGTGTATGGACCCTGTGAAAATACCAGAGAAAGTTAGTGGGTTTCTGCACACTTTGACAAAAACCTGAGAACTTAAGTCACTGGCTGCACCCTGTGAGAACAACATAAGAACGCTACCGCTGTGCTTTAAGAAAATAGTTGAGAATCTTGAGGCGTGACTGCACAGTGGAGAACATGAATGCATTTCTCAAGTGTGTGATCACAATTGAGAAATATTACTTACAGTAGTACAGTAATTACAGTAATAAATGCAATGGAATGTGTAGGGCATCAACTGGTCACTCAGGGCTACTCATTCACGCACCACTGAAGCTATCTGTTTCTCCTCCACATGCACCATGAAGCAAACCAGCTCCTCTTTTTGATGTCTGGTGTGTGCAACAAATCATCATCACCTTCTGAGCTGGTGTGATGGCTATTGGTAGAAGTCTTCCAAATGAAGTGTCCTGCACTTGAAGTGTTCTACACATGGTTCCGGAAGTCTTGTCCTGTGGTACAAGACAATAGCTTCAGGAAATCTGGGACTGCACCCTGGTCAGGGGTCAGCTTAGTGACTCCACCACAACTCCCTCAACACTTCCATATGGGCTGCTTGCTGTACTGGATATGTATGTTGTTACACTAGATCGAGTTGATAGAAATAAAGCATATGGGTGGCTGACTGTCCACTATCTTTTCCTGAGGCCCTGTCTGTATTCAAGACTGCTGAGTGAATAAGGAGGGTGTCCCACAAATGTTCCTCCACCATAGTAGACTGACTGTTCACTGCTCTCAAATCTTTCAACAGGTGTTAGTGGTTTACTACCTACTGATGCTGCCATTATCCACATGCCTGTCATGCCCAGTACACATGGGAAAAGATGGGCGAGTTGGCGCTCTTCTACCTGCTGCATGTGTTCCCGTGCCAATATATGTTGCGAGAGCTGCAACAGAGCATCCTTGTAAATTTGCACATGTCTCTTCCTTGTGATGCTTGCTGCAAGGCCCCAGACTTGTGGGTCCACAAATGAATACAGCAGATACTCAATGTTATTTTTGAACCCAACAACCCACGGATCACCAGGAGAGGTTGAAATCAGGTACCTCACCAGCTGTGCCACATCGTCATATTGGTCAGGTTGAGCCCAAGTAAGTTTGCCAGAAGCAGAACGTCACCCGTGGATTTGTTGTGATGGCTAACCCATTTGAAAGCCTGCTCACAAGGTTATAGGGTAGAGCAGACATTAGACAAACGTTTCCACTGACAGTTTGTTCAATAAGGCCCACTGAGTGCTCTGCTAAGAGTGTTGCAGTAATCAATGATGGCATTGCACTGTATAGACGGCCTGTCTAGTATTTGAAAAGTAGAGTATAATCAGGTGGCCACTGAGCTCTTCAGATTGTACAGTGGCAATTTGTGACACACTTGAAGTTAGCTTAGTTGATTTTTGTCATGGTAAACCCAACTGCAATGATCGTCAGGGCCACAGAAAATATGTTTTTGATATGTTTTTTGATAGGTTGACAATTGGTGATAAAACAGGTGTCTACAAGCGGAAGGACAATGCTGGGGATATTTCTTGGTCTGGCCAGTTTATAAAGCCGCAACAACATTTGAGCCATTGTCTGCTATCATAAAGCCTAAATGCAAATTATAAGGGCTGAGCCACTTTGTAGCCACCTTGGCCATTGGAGTAAGCAAAGACCATGCAGCGAACGGTGATGCTAATGTAGTCATTGCTCTGACCACTGGCGACATATCCATGGTGAAGTGGAGCTTTTGCTTCAAGGATTGCTGTAGGGACTTTCCCAGTATATTCATAACCTCATTGTACATTTCCAGCACCACTTTGTGAGAGAAATATTTTTGCCTGGGAACATCCAAGTGGTTTAGCATCGAAAAGGCATTGTCTGTCATGAAACTTGTGATATTTCTAGCCATACTCAGACAGGTCCATGAACATACCCTGACACAATTGGTGGTCACTGGACCCGATATGGACTGCTTGGTTGTGGACAGCAGATCTTGGTGTGCTGTTCCCAATGGAAATCACTGGTGCCAGTGAAGTATTTTCAGGGGTAATAATGTAAACTGATTTTGATATGCTACTTGTCTGAAGGGACAAGGTGGTATGTACCTAGGATCTTTTGACTATTTCCCTTGTCTTTGAATGGGTGCCATTGTATATGAGATCGCATAGATGTGGTACCCGAGTCTGGCCCCTCCTTCCCACGGCACACTGTGATGGTGTTGAGGGTGGTCTGCTGGTGGATTCTGGCTGTGGTGTAATCAGGTGATGGGCTTTCTAAATTTCAACTGTTTTGCAAGGAGACTGCATACATTTTGGGTGCAAACTTCAATTAATACTGCAGCCTGTTAATCTGCAGTAGTCTAATTCTCCTCTTCCACCTCAGGACCACTGCTGTCCAACAGCAATGCTTTATCCTGGGCTCTTTTGGAGCATAATATTTGTGTTGATCATCACCCCTCTCATCTGTACGGTTTGACTCAGTGGATTGGAGTAGCGGTTATAGAGACCTTGGATTTTCTGTCTCCGCCCACTGTTCAAGTACACCACCTTTGTTGTTCCCTGGCCTGGGTAAGATAGGATCTGCACACTTATCCCTTCTGCCCCAGAGATGATGGGAGGAAGTGGGAGCCCACTGTCCTCTGTCAGCTCTGTCAGCTTCATTGGCATTGTCACGGTAGAATAATTATGCACGTTATTGTTCTGCCACATGTATCCATGAGTGACTTGTGATGGGGAGTGGAACATGAGTTGAATGATTACCTCAAATTATCACATGCAATTATGCCCCCCCCCCACCCATGTTGCACACAGCAAGTGATGCTTTTGGAGTCAAAACACCATAAACTCTACATCTCCCCGTTCTTCTCGCTCATTTGGGTGTGACATGGGGTTCTAAATATGTTCAAATGTGTGTCACTAAATCTCACACTATGACTGAGTAACATTCACTCACTACCCTTCCTCGTGCTACTCTGAGTATTGCTAAACTTGCCTAAATAGCCTAAGCCTGCCTCCATCCACAACCTAATACCAATCTAAAAGCTTCCTGAGGCTGAAGAAGAGCTTCAGCCGCTCCACATCCTATAAACCATGTGAAGAAACGTCAGATGAGCTTTTCAAACCGTTAGGCCGAGGTTTCACCCTTGACAAGTCACCCACCATGTGGGGGATTCGGGTTCATTGTGGCCAAGTTCGTCCAGGTCTAGTGAGGAAGTCCATCTACACTCTTTGTTTATTTATTTACTAATTGGACATTTATATGGCGCCTATACACAGGTGTGAAAACAATTCACATTGGCCCCTTCGACTGTACAGGTTAGCCTTTTCGAATAACCATTCTGTCTTTGGTTTTTCAACTAGTCAGTTCAAGCATGGCTGATTTCATTTCAGTGATCTGCGTTTTAGTATTTTCCTGCAATAGCTGGATTGTTCTCATTGGTCAAACAACTTTTTTTTAAGTTTGTTAAATGTTCCTAACATTTTACAGCTTCACAGTCAGGGCTGGACTGGCCTACAGGGTAATCTGAGAATTTCCCGGTGGGCCTCTGCACCCTGGGCCTCTTTTGTATTTAATTTTCACATTTTACCATAGAAAAAGGGTTGGGCTTGCTTAACATGTGTAATATGGGGCCACTTTGAACATTATTTCCAGGGCCTCTTTTGGTTCCCAGTCCACCCCTGTTCACAGTACAAGTTGATGTTCTGCTTATTTTGTTAACAATATATTGGATATTATCAAATGATTCTGTATATTGATTTGGAAATGAGGAAAGTACTATAAGTGAAACATTCAGAAGTCAATGACTGGGTTTTTCGAAAGGTTTGAGTACTAATGTGCGAAAGAGTTGATATTAAAGAAATTCTAAAGGCATTGCGTCTGTTGTTGGAGGATACACACATTCAGTGCAATAGAGGAACACGCTTTGTTCCACAGAGTTTACATTCACAAAAGCGCTCAACTACGTGCTGGCCTTGGGGCCTTGCTTCTCATTGGTCACTTACCCGAGTCACAGCAGCTTACTGGCTTTATCAAGGGAACAATGCACACGAATGCTGCATTCACTCGGTTAATTCCTGGAGCTTATTCTGCCTCATGCATAAGCAATCTGTTTCAAGCCTTATCTTGTTAAGCAGCCCGTGTAGCAGTGGTCACGAGATATCTCCTGGGTCATATATTACATCACTGGCTGTTTACTTTATCGTATCAATCATTCGATGTCTGTTATCCTTGACAACGACTACACCCTTGCAACAAACACACACACAAAGACATACGCATGTGTGCATATGCATCCATATGACAGTTGCATAAATTAAGCAAACACTTTCATGTCTTTCTGATTAGATATGCTAATGCCTTCCTCTTAACATATCAAACACAGGTGTCATTTATGACGGTCTAAAATTACGTTTATGTGGAAAAGCGTGCTTATTGCTGGAATGTTCTCCTGGATAACAGCGAAACGCTTGGGTACTGAGTTAAGAACTCAGAGCAGGTATTGTAAACAACAAGGGCATTACTTTTCCTAAACAGAAAGATGGTGGAGAGGCTGGCAGTGTAAGTGGGCCCAGGGCCAGTCTTAGACCAGATTGTATCCCAGGCGGGAAGCATCGTTGGCGCCCCCCACTTCCCCCAAAAAATGACAACAAAATTGAATGTTACAAATGTTCTTAATGGGACACTCAATAAAGAACCAGATGGAAATGTAATACAAAATGCATACATTTGATACTCTGCCTGGATAAAGACACCTACCTGGTAGCTTCTAATCTGCTTCCACTATCCATGCTATGGTATGTGTAGTGTTCTCCTTCCTTCTAATTGGTGGTCTCTATCTATGCATGAGGACTTTTGCATTCTGTGAGGCAGCTAATGTGAGTTCTCTGTCTATTATGGGTCACGTGTACCTTTAATATACAGTCCTGCATTCATACTACAGGCTGCATACCTTCCTCAATGTTATTGATAAAAAGTATCCTGTATGTACTAGAACAGTAACCTCTTCGTAGACTGCTAATGTTGGTCTTCAAATGCTACTTGTTTATCATTCTGAATGAAGAGGCTAAGGCGACTTAAAGGGAGTAAACCTGCTTATTATGCTGTGAGACAGCATATCAGCCTATAGGTTGTGAGCGCAACGGGTGGGGGGCGTGACCAGTATTCTTGATCCCTTAATTCCTTTGGTTTGGTGGAGGGGTGGGGCAAAGATGTCCATGCCCAGGGCCCCAAAAGTGCTTAAGATGGCCCTGCTCCAACACCAATCAATAAGAACAACTCAATGGTTTGGCAAAGGGAGACCGTTTATTGACCAGTGCAAAAAACGGGGAGTTATGGATATCAGCAGTGATGCAATCGTCCTTCTCGCTTGAACTCCAACAAACTTCATACAAGTTGTAACATTTATACACAAAACTCGTCATCATTGACGTGTAACACTCAAAGTTAACATACAATTCTATTGGTTAGGAAAAGGTACCTTTACTATAAGTACTATATCCTTCCTTCAAAATGACTACTGTGGACGTCACTAAAAGTACGACGTTCTATTGGTTCTACTAACTATAAGACCCTAGATTATTTGGTCCATTGTGATTAGGGTTAGCACCAACCCCATGCATAATAATAAATAATAATAATAATTTGGCATTTATATAGCGCTACGAACCCTCAGGTATCTGAGCGCTGCTTATTATTACCCACGGTGTGTGGTGCTCATTTATCGACCTCGGAAGGATGAAACGCTGAGTTTGGCGCTGCCGGGATTCGAACCTGCGTTCGCAGGCTCTGCACTGATGTCAAAGCGAGCGCTCTACTCGCTGTGCCACTTGACCGGCATACTTTTCTACTTTGCTTAGCAGCACGCAGAATGGTCAGCCAGGTGCCGGGTGCCCCTTAGTTACCCGGCCTTCCTCCAATTATGGTTACAATCAATCATCATTATTAGCCATGTGTCAATTATTTCACTGTGGTTTGGCCTCAAGACTGCATCTTCTGTCTGGAAAAGTTCTGATATCTTTTCTTGGTCAGGTGCCAAGCGTAGGTGTGAACCCTCGCTTCTTCTTGCTCAGCTGGTCACATGATTCCAACACCGTAAATTTGACTCTTTCCTCTCAATTTGTGTATTTGATTTTCGTTTCACCCGCCACCTGCCTCGCCTTCTTATCTCGACCTTTCAAAGGCATGATATTCTGTTCTTAGTTTCAATTAAATGTAGCTACTGTTCGCCTCCTCTATTGGTATGACCATGGCTTTCCTGGCACGAGTTGCATCTGTTGAGTTTTGTTTCAGCCGTCTCTTCTCGTTTTTGCTAAATATGAAGCTTTCTCGTGTGGCCTTTAGTAACCTGGGTTGATTCTGCTTCTTGTGCAAAGTAGAAATATACTTATAATACGGTGCTTCATTTGAGGTAGATTATGTATAATGGCGTTTGCCGCACTACTCTTCTACTAAGCATAGCAAGCCGCACTGTTTTCTTAGCTTTCTTATGGTTACAAGCATATTTACAGATGTAAACTGGTTGAATATCTTCATCTTGCTAACAGCTTTCAACTTTTTCAATTTTGACATTGTTCTTTTACTTTAAGTTCACGATATCCTTATTCATGGCATTTCGTCTCCTTGTGTCATTCTCGGGTCATCATTTCTTCTATCTGAGAGTCTGTCCGGGCTCTCGTGACATGACCATTCATCTTCCATTAAGGCCTTTTTGGTTTCTTCAGGGATTGTACTCAGACGATCTTCATTTCGTTTCATTTGTTGGGAAGGTTTTCTCAATGGGTACCTTACTATCCATGTTTTTCTTGGTATTGGTACGTCAATAGGTTCTATTTTTCTAATAGGTACTGGGCAGAGCCCCACTGCGGCTCTCTGCTGGTTTATTTGCTCATCATACGTCTCATATCTCGGTGTGAACGTTCCTGGTACTTCAAAATGGGTGACTGGAGTGCAGGCTTTATTTGGGACCTCCTCTACACTGAACACAGGCAATCAAGAACAACACTCTAGTCTCATAAAAAAAATCTACTCTCTCATCCAAAATTGGATGGCAACAGTCTCAGCCTCAATGGCGAAAAGACTGAGATCCTCATTGTAGGCTCTCCTGCTTGACTGAAAAGGTTACACCAAGACCATACATCTATTGTTATAGATGGGACTCCTATTCCTATCTCAAACCAAGTCAAAACCTTGTTTGTGTATACCTATACTCAAGCCTCACCATGAGCCAACATGTTAACTCACTCACCTCATCCACCGCCTGCACGGCTAAACTCATTGCCCTTAGTCGATGTTAGGGAGAATTCTCATTCTATGGCTAATTTTCCTTACCTATAGAGTCCCCCAGCAGCTTTGCAGGATTTGAAGGGTTTGTTTCTTTTTACCTGCTAAGAGTGAGACTCTTTTTCCCATTCTTAGGCATATTTGCTAAGTGTGTTCTAGGCTATTTTGGTGTTTAATGTCTATGGGATTTTCTCACCCCCATAGGAACCATCTTTATTCACATGTGTTACACAGCTCCCTCTGTGCAGTGACATGGGGTGTCGTAGTGACCCCCAAACATAGACTCCATACCCTGGGACTGACTACTGTCTCCCAGGGCATGTAAAGTCCCCATTGGCTTTACTAGTCAATTTTTATGAACTTAACCAGTACAACCCATCTTACTATGGAGGTACTGAAAACGGTTAATAGTTTTTCCCTTAGGTTCATTTTCGAGGGGGTACCGTAAAGTCCCTCTCTCTAAAGTTTCTGGCTGGTGGCAGTGGTTACTACCATAAATATTCGAGCGCAAATATTTTCCTATGGGATTTTCCCATTGTTCCAGGCTGCCACCTTTTCTGACAGCTTCTAACATACCGCTGGTTTATTTTATTATTAACTTTACTCCGGTAGGTTTTATTTGCCAGAACTTTAATATAAATTCTTTCTCCTGTCTTACTCTAAACTCCTAACCCAGGTCGGGGATACTTTGTTCGTCCTTTTGGCGGGCTTCTGCCAAGAAGCCCTCCTTTCGGTGCCACTGAGTCTGGGGTGGGTCCTTTGTGTGGGAGAGGGAGTAGGATCCTGGACAGAGTTGCCTCCGCAACCCATGTCACACTCTGTCCTGATAGGCTGGAGGGTCTCCGGCCAGGATGACTACTCCACTGTGTGAGTGACAGCTAAGCTGTATGAATGGGGTTCTTTTTGCATAAAAGCGGGGTCCTGAGGACTGGAAGAGCAGGACGTCACCACTGGAACTACGGAACCAAAGGGGAGAGAAGCCACAGACATCTTCAGCACCTGCACCACCGGTGAAGCCCTGCTGCAGCGTCTCACCACTTTTCTTCCACACGACGAGAGGAGATCTTCTTCGCAAGAGCCTTCTTCCCTTGAGCTGGTGGGACCAACCAGTTCACCAATCGCTTCCTCGGACCTGCCTTGGTCGAATTGCCTGGTGCTTGAGCTGGTGGGACCAACCAGTTCACCAATCGCTTCCTCGGACCTGCCTTGGTCGAATCGCCAGTGCCCAGCACTTGGGGGCCGGATAGCCAGGCAGCCATCCACACGGACCACGATTTAAAGGAGCGTACCTTTTTTTCGTTTGGTAGCACCGCGGCTGGTTTCATCCCTGGGTAGTGCAGTAATTCGGCACTTCCTCCACGTCGAGAGCCTCTCTTCTCCTACTGGATCCCCCAAACTGCAGGAACTACCAGGAACAACCGCCACCGCAGGAGCCACTTCTCCATTTAAAGGTACTTTGTTCCGCCAGGCCTACCTTTCTGTGTGGTAGCCCTGAAGGTGTTTTAAATCCTTTATCTACCTGTTGGGTTGGCCGCCCTTTCCTCTAACATTGTCTTTCGCCTTGCATCTACCTTTTCAATATTCGTTAATCAAAGACTTGACTACAGCCACAAGAACATTTTTGCTCCTAAGCTCTTGGTCCTGTTCCACTGACTCTGGCTCAGGCCTATTGACTCTGGCTGATTTGTTAGATCTGCTCTCACTAGATTGATTCTCATCTAGAAATGTGTTGATGCACCTAACTCTTCTAAACACCTCTTCCTTCCTACTGTTTTAACTTGTGAAGTGCCATTTTGCTCAGTTTTCAATTACTTATCTTCTTGCTAAAGTACTACTGTGCATTACTTGTTCACAAAACATCAGGGAACTGTTGCTAGGGGGTGTCTGAAGATATTTCGGTTTAACTTGTGCTTTCCATCCCTTTCGCTAAATTGCTAGAGTGCCATTTGTAGTTGGTTTTCACTGTGCCGTTTTGCTCAGTTTTCACTCTACCGCAAACTTGTCTACAATTGACTAGGGAGTTGTGTATACTTTCCTTGACTAAGTTTCACTTGCTTTATTAACTGTATTTATGTGTTGAACTAGATGTGTATACAAAAAATCTATGTATTCCTTTTTTTTTAATACCAAGCTTTGGTCAGTGTTTCCTTGTGCCATAGTACTGTAATACCAATTGTGTAAACCTTGAATACTGCTCATCTCCCTCTTGAGATAAGTCTGACTGCTTAGCCACAGCTACCAACTAAATCTTTGTGGTACAGACTGATACCAACTGGGATTTTTCTTGCTCATACCTGTAGTCTTAATCTTCTGCAGTGCTCCCTAAGGGAATTGCACAGGATTCTCCCTGACAGTCGACAATTTCACACTGCACAAAATTGCATCACCCTAGCAAGAGCCCTTATTCTGTCTAAATTAGATTATTGCAATATACTCTTGCTAGGTACCACTAGGACAAATTTAGCCAAATTGCAATTATTGCAAAATAAAGCAGTAAGAGTAGCATTTGGAATCAAAGAAAGGGATCACATCTCACAGACTAGGAGAGAGGTACACTGGCTACCTATACAAGCTAGAATATTACACAAAACACCACCACACACAAATGCATCACCCAAAACGCCCCTAATTATCTTAATCAATGCATTACTCGTAAAATGTCAACTAGAGCTCTCAGATCTAACTCTCGCACTCACTTACTCATCCACCGCTTCAAGAACGCAAGAACAGGAGGTTCCAGCTTCCCTGTAGCAAGTCCCAGAATCTGGAACTCACTCCCGTCGAACATAAGCAACAAGCCTTCCCACACTCACTTTAAGAAACAGCTAAAAACCTGGCTATTCAACAAATTCTAACCCGTCAGCCTTCATTAGCTCTGTTTATCACCACATGTTGCTGAATAACTCGTTTACGCTGCTGCTAACCCTGACTTGCTTTGTAACGACCTTGCCATTGTTATTTTTGTCATCTGACTTCTTCCTCCTTTGTAACCATAAAGCTCCACTGTAACCTCATAACCTACGCCGTGATACCCCCAGATTTGGGCGTATAATAAAACGTAATAAATACAAAAATAAAGGAATAAGTTATCCTCCCTTTGCAGCTACAGGCTTTTCGGGGTCACAGTTTGATCAGCAGGGTCTGTGTTCATCGCTGGCATCCTAGATTGTATTTCTCGTCCACCTGAGTATTGTCTTTCAGTTGCCCTACATTATTAAGGGCGTCAGCTCACTGACCAATTAATTGCTTGTCCTGTGTGTGGGCTTGGTGCTCACAGTACCTGTAACAGCTATTCTGGGTGATGAGCTTCTTGACTTTCCTTCTACTCATAAGTGCTTACCTCTCATTCCTTTTCATGCATTTGTATCAGATCCGACGTGTGATGACCTTTTCTGTGAAGTCTTTTTTGTTGGTATCAAGGCATTGGGAGGGTTGCATGCTTTTTGCCACACAAGGCCTGGATAGACCTCTAATAGGCGAGTTTTCTGCATATATATAATGGTACAATGGTGCTACTGATTTGTTATTTTTGTGTGCTGTGTATGTGTTCAAAAGCCATCGGCCACTAATGTTACCAAAAATGTTGGTAAATTGGCCACACTACAAGAAAATGACCACAACATATCACACAGAGTCACCTGAGAGAGAAGTGCAGTGGAGACTTTGTGGCAGCCAAGTGCATGGTCAGACTGGCCCATACAAGTGTCTCGGGACCAATGAAAAAGTGGCCCAAAGTTGAAAATGGCAATTCATTCCTTTAGTGACAGACTGTTTGAGTAGTTCCCAAGGGTTTTTTTTGTTGATAAAATGTGATGCAAATTATGCATTTTAAAGAATATTTATTCAGCGACACTAGTGGTCAAAACTATTACGCATGGTGAAATAACTCATCAAACTGGCCCACATTGGCCAAAAATGTAGCCCACAGCAGAATTTCGTATTTTTGGTTCGCCATGGGCCTATTGACCTACAGGCCAGTCCGAGCCTGGCCAAGCGACTGTCCATTTGCTTTGCATTTTAAAGACAATGAAAGAGACAGGGTGGTTTTCTGTCCGTTCTCTGTGGCACCTCTTTAATGTTAGCATAGCCACCAATGGCTGCTGATGATTTTAACAGCAAGCTACTTGACTCTCCTGTCTGTGTAGGGTGCCAAGATGACCCACCACAGACAACCTGTCGAATTTAGGTGTCTACGTGTCTTTGCGACAGGTAAAAAGGTGGGGGCCTTTCGTTCTCTGGCCCCAGGGATGCAGCTGCCGGGTGAAAATTATACCGTATTGATGACTTTCTGGTATGTAACCAAAAAGTACCACTGGGCATACATTGAAATGATAGCACAAGTATGTGAACACTGCCTCTCACAAGTACACACTCTACTCTAAACCTCTCACTTATCCACGAGCAATTGCATGGCTGGAAGTTGTTTTTAAATGCAACGTTATGTAGGTTGGCATAGCGAAATGAATGCTCCCCGATATGCATACCCTCTTCCCCCCCTCCATTTCAGGCTAAAATCTCCCACTGAGATTGCACCCTGCAATACAATTTCTGGGGAGATGAATCCTATGTCGACTCCGATGAAAAGCAATCCCCTGTGTGCAGGATGCAAGCCACCGGCAAGCGGTGAGGATAAGGATATGGGGGGAGTAAAGCAGCATAACTTCAAACATGTGACAGGGAGAAGCGCCCGTGCGTTGCAGGATGTAGGCACACGTTCAGCGAGGGACAGGAAATCTGCCGGGATTTGGCAAATGGGAACTTTTATTTTTGATTCAACTAAATAAACCTTTCTTTCACAGTCAGTGTTTTACATTATTGCAAGTTTGATGGATGCAGCGGAAAAGCTGATGGTGGTGTTGGAGCCCTTTTGGTAGAGTTGGACAGGGGCCCCCTAGAGCCTGGCACGTCAGGCAGCCGCCTGCACTGCCTGATGCAAAGACCGGCCCTGAGTGGGCCTTAGATGAACGTCTAAGAGCGATACGACAATTGATGACGGTAAATGGTCTTCAAATGAACCTCTCTAAAATAGAGGGGATGCTGTTAGGTTCCCACGATTTCCTTAAGGATCCATTACGATGGACATCTCCTCCTGTCTTCCTCGACACACCCACTTCTTATGCCAGTAAAGTTAAGAAACGTGGTTACATTTGGAACTCCGATCTGTCGCTTGCTGGCCAGATCAAGGATGCGGTGAGAGTATCATTTTATCAGCTGCGGCTAATGCAAAAATTTTTTTAAAAAACTATTCAATTCATCCTTGCAGATCTTCATGCTCATGTTGTGGGAGCACTTATGAACCCCTAGTTTGACTATGCCAATAGTCTTTAAATAGGTATTGCTAATAAGCTATTCGATAGCTGCACACAGTTAAAAATACAGCAGTATGCTTTATTTTGAAACTTCACAAAGGTGGCAGAGTTTCTACTTATCGTAGACAACTCCATTGGTTTCTGGTTCAGCAGGGGGTCAAGTTTAAATGATGCCTATATGTAAGAGCCTGCGCAGTCTTGTTCCCCTCCTTCTATGCAAGAACATTACACAAAACTGCCCTGCAAGCCCCCTTTGGTCTGAGGATTAGAATGTATTGCTGGTGCCTCAGAAGACAGACGTTTTGCTGGTTCAGGCCCAAAACATTGGAATCAGCTCTTCGTCTGTTGTTTTTAAAGCTGCTAAAGCGTTTCTTTTTTAGTAAAGCCCTTCTCGAGTCATGTAGGTCCATTTCTGCGCCAAGATACACGTCTCCTATGAGGTCCTCATGGAGGTATGTGCAATATAAATGACTGAATATAGAAATGTATGGGGCTGATTTACTAAGCTAAATAAGTAGCTCAAGTAAGAGCCCCAGGGACGTCACTTCACCAAAATACCAGGGGTATCGGATGTGACATCACATGACCCTGGACCGCTGATGACATCACTGGAAGTGATGTATATGACCCCGCCCACAACATGACATCACCAGAAGCGATGGAACACGACCTTTCACCCCTTGACAAAGCAGGAATTGGCATCACATAGCATTGTTCCTAAGTACACGACGAAAAATATGGTTATGATATTTCTGTAATGTGATATACATATACATTTCATACAAGAATGGATCACGATATGTATCATTAATATCAATGAGTTCAGGCCCATATTACTAAACTACTATGAATGCAAGCAGACGTCCAAAGCAAAATGATAATGAGTTATTATATAGCACTTACGCTTCAGTACTTTATATAGAACAGATATACACACAATATCACCCAACCTGTGTTGGTATACATTTATCAACCTCAGAAGGATGAAAGGATGAAAGGCTGAGTTGGCCTTGCCGGGATTCGAACCTGCAACCTGCAGATCACACACACATTGCAGCAGCGAATGCTCAACCCACTGAGCTATTTTACCGGATATTGCTATTTTACCGGCTATAGTATAATGAGCAATTACATGTCTGAATGTTCTCAAATTTAGAAAGAAAATTACACTCTGTAGTGGATACCATTAAACTGGTAACTGAAATTTAACAGCAGGACAGTTCATCTGCAGGTCTGATGCAAAGGTGACCACATGTCAAGCCTGCGCGGATCTACTTTTCAGCCTTCAGCGGTTTGCAAAATACATACCATTGGGATGGTTTATAACTGTGTATTAAAGAATTTAGAGTAGCGCAGGGAAAGCAGCACACTCACACGGCTACCTATAATCTGGAATTCATCACCTCATTAACGTAAGCAAACATCCTGAACAGCATGCCAGGGAGCTAGGAAAGATAAACACATTACAACAAAGTAGTATTTGTGGTACAATGAAATAAAGAGCCACTTTATGTGCTATGTTCAAACCTTTCTACACTTTTCACAATCTTTTAGGCACAAGGATTTTGTCAAGTGACCGAGGACACTGAGATGGAATGTCTTATGATCATTGTAACAGACAACAGCAGAAAAAACATGGTATAATTGCAACTTCTGAATAGCAAAAAACATTGGGCTTCATCACGAGTTGGACGGAATCCCGGCAGTAATACCGCCAGGATACCGACCAATGCTAATAGCGCTACCGCAACTCAGTGCGGTACATTTTGCGCCGTATCACAAGTTGCAGGGGGTGGTAAATCCCCATTCCCATGGAGTTGTGAAGCGCTATTACCGCTCCGGCAATAGTGCCGAAAATGGCTGAAAACAGCCACAAGATCATCATTTTTACTGCCAGCAAATAGTTGGAAGTAAAAATGCCATTTTCCGCCCAACTTGTGATTTGGCCAGCCCTTAAATGCGGAGGTAATACTATTACTGCCCCATTTAAGGGCTCAGGCCAAACTCGTGATGAGGCCCATAGTCCGAAATGGATGTTTATTCTGCTCTAAATGCTTTTTGGAAGTTGTAGTCTGCGTTGTGGATTTGAGGTATTAAAGAACAGACTAAATCAGTGATTCACCCCCTCAAGAGTGCCAGAAATAAACCTTTGATGAGTCTAGCAATTATTGTATAGAATTCCAGCAAGACAAATAGTTATTCCTATTTATTTGAATTGTTTATTTATTTCATTTTTTATAAGGCGCAGCATGCTCGTAGGCCTCAGAGTGCTCCAAGAGAAGGATGAGAAAGAAGAAGCATCAATGAGTTAGAGAAGGATTCTATTCAGGTAGATTAAAAAGTAATGTCTTCGCATGTTTCTTAAACATAGTAACTAATTGAGATGTTTTGATATTCAAGGGCAGGGCATTCCATTCACATGGAGCACTGAATTTGAAGCTGCAATTGCCAGGGTTTTTTAAACGAGTTCTCGGTTGATTAAGATGGAGAGTATCGGAGGAGCGTAACACTCTGCAGGATGATTTCCTCACCAATCTATTAGTCAGGAAGGATGGCGCATTAGAAATCTGGCATTTATAAGCAAGAGAGAGAATTGATTCTCTGCCTGATTCTCTGCCTCACCGGAAGCTATTCTAGTCTCCTCCTGAAGGCAGTGACATGATCCCGTCTAGCCAAGCCAAATACCGCCCTAACGTCTCCATTCTGAGCAGTTTGTAGCTGATTCAGGTTTCCTTGCGATGTCCCAATCAATAAACGATTATAATAAAACAATCGTGAGTTTATTAATGAGGATGCCAGGAGAGATCTGTTTTTAAGTGTTAGGTATGGCCTGATCTGATGCAATAGTTCAGTTACATGTCCACAAGATGAGCGGATCTGAGAGACCTGTTTTTTTTAATTGAGAGTTTGGCATCTAACATCACTCCCACGGTTTTCACTGATTTGCTCACAGGGATAACATTACCAGCCTCCTCAAGAGATTCATACCATTAGGCAAGGTTCTTTAATCTAGGACTGGAGGACATAATAAGCAACTCCGTTTTAGATTCATTGAGAGCTAGTGAGTTGAGAGCCATCCAAGCTTGGATTTCAAGATAGATATGATTCACAGCTACTACAACCTCCTGATAATTGCCAGAGAGCTCAAAAAGGATCTGGGTGTCATTGGCATAATTTGCAAATTGAACACCCAAATCCTCGAGGAGATCGAGAAAAAGGCCTAATATAAATGTTAAAAAGCAAGGGAGATAAACATGAACCCTGCGGAACACTGCATGCACTACAAGTAGGTTTGGCTTGAGCTCTCTCGACTGCCACTGTAGAAGTTCTGGGACTATTCTCTCTTATTTAGGGTCACTGCTCAAAGTGTTACACTTGTGGAACCCCCCCCCCACTTTTTTTTAAAGAGGTCTGAACAGGAAAGTCACAGCCCAGGAGCTTCACATGTTTTAGAATTCATTTTTTTAGGGGTAGCAAGAGAGACCCTGGTGACCCCCAAATTAAGTTTCTGAAGAGCCTACATACTTTTTTTCTACTTTAACTATTGTTTCTGAGCTTAGTAAAGTAGTCCTACTTAAGCCCCTTAGTTAGCTTCTTACATCAGCCCCGTATGTATGTGGTTTTATGTAGTTTTTAATTAAGTGACAATACTTTATCATTTGGGTTACAGAAAGCATTACCACTGAGGATTAAATAGCTAGTGCTATAATTGGACTTTACATAGTAATGCATGAAACTAGATATCATTACTTGAAAACTAGCACACATTTATGTTATGCTTTTCTGTTAAGCTTTTGTGTGATGCCTGACATGTATAAAATGTCATCTTCTATTTAAGGTATGCACATCATGCTTATATGAAGTGATTGAAGACCCTACATCAATGCACCAGAGACACTACAAAAGACAGCACGAAAAGAGACATGGGGCCTCATTCCGAGGTTGTCCTACCGTCAACCTCGGCTTACTGTTTCTGCTGGCTGATAGCTTGGTATTACTGGGATATTACGGGCAGCAGAAGAACAGTACGTTCCCATTCCCATAGGACTCCAGCAGTGCTGGTGCAACAGTGATTTATCTGCTGGTAGGGTCCTGAACTACAGGCAGGTCAAGCCTGCCAGTTGTTCACTGCTGCTACTGGCAGACTCGGAGTATGCTGGTCCGGCACCTTTTTCCAGACTGGCATACCTTTAATGAGGCCCTATAGTATACACAAAAAACGTGTGCATAGCGAGAGCATTTATACATGGCAGACCCACATGTGCACGTAGCAAAGTGCTAACAGGGGCAGCCATGCCAAGAATGCAGGAGTTCTGGGAATGTAAACACAGACCCATGCTACAGTTGATAAAAAAAAGTTGTTTCATTGTCACAATTATGTCACAATTATGTGGCAAAGTATAAGCCTGGGAAAATTGATTCGGGTTCACTTTGAATCAGCCGATTTCCACCTATTATGGCAGGAAAGAACTTTCTCTAAAATCTTTGGGTGCTCGGGTTGTTGTGCCTGTTTCACCTGAGGCTACATAAGAAATATATGGAGCTATAGTTCATGATCATTCTTGTAGGCACTAGGTTGCTAGTAGCTTGACTATTGGAATCACATAGAGAACACCACTTACTTTGAATTACATTAGAAGAGCTGAGGTAGAATATTAAAACAGGATGACAAGGAGGTATTAAGTCTTAATATAATGACTAGAAGGGAGAGAATCCAATTGACTACTGTGAGGAATCCCGTGGAGTCATCACAGATTCCCTGGTGGTGATCTCCTCCCTTGTGGTCAGGAGATGGCAAGACACTACCTAGTCCTAATCCTGGGGGCAGCTATACAAGGGAGGATCGAATGGGAGGAGACAACTACCGGGTAGACGTCATGACTACATTGGATGAGACGCGGTATTCCCCCCCTTTTCCCTGAGGAAGACCCTCCAATGCGTATGCGTATGCATATTGTCAGGTGTTGGTTCACCTTTGTAGTAAAGAGGGAGTAAAGAAACCTCTTCTCAATATCCCTTAGGTCAAAACCCACATCTTTGACCCAGACACACACATCTCCAACCGAACCCTTTTTGATTCTAATACATCTTTATCTGACAATGTCCTCTCATGCAAAATAACTAAGAAAAACTAATCTATATGTGTGATGACATCTATGTACTCCAACTTCCATAATCCCCAAAGTACTGAGACAAGGAGGATGAAGGAGTTGCTACAAAGAAACAGAAGCCCAAAGCTCAATGCGCAGATTAGTTGTTGTACAGAAATACCTGTGCGCGGGACATTTAAAGATGCAACCGTAGTACTGAGGGTGGCAGTGCAGGAGAAGATGTTGGCTCCAATGAGAAGGGTTGCATTATATGGGGCAAAAATGGGAATGGGGAAGGGCAATGGGGGAAGGGGGAATTACCGCCGCACCAACCTTGGAATAGGGCGGTAATTCCCCTTTCCACCAAGGCGGTGCCGGTATTTTACCGGCATGGACCAAGGTGCTAATAGCACCTTGGTCCACCGCCGTCCGTGTAATGAGGCCCTTAGTCTTACGCAAGGAAGCCGGTAACGCATTCCATGTCTTCGCTCCTTGAGTGGAAAAAGCCCTGCCAAGCCCACGCGATCGTTTCACTCGATGTTGTCCTAATAAGAAGTCTTCAGCTGACCTAAGATTTCTTTTGGGCTGGTAAATACTAACAACATCCTTCAGATAAGTTGGAGCATTCCCAAAAATGCATTTATGACAGATAGTTAAGAGTTTAAACTGGATTCTGGGTTCCACAGGAAGCCAGTGTAGTTTTTTCCTAGCTGCCGTAGTAGGTTCTGAACGTTTCATCTGGAAGATGATGCGGAGGCTTTATTCTGGACTTTTGTAATTCTTAGATATTAGCTTTGCTTGCCCCATCTAGGAGCCATTGCAGTAGTCTACATGTGGCAAAATAACAGCTCTTGCAAGTTTGGTGCAATTTTCAACTGAAATAAGAGGGGCGACCTGCCTGAGCACTTTAAGATGATAATTTGTTCTCTTATTAATGGCTGTGATATGAGCTTCACAGTCTAGGCTATTTTCCATGAAGGTGCCCAGAGTTTTAACTTTCTGCACAACCTTAATCGAACTGCCATCTATACTGAAACCTACATACTCTTGGTCCAACTGGGTTAGTGCCTGACGGGGGCCAAATAGCATCAGTTCCGTCTTTAAGGCATTCAAGCAGAGCCAATTGGTGGACATCCATTGTTTTATCCGTAGGTAAACCATATTCACTGTTTGTTGGTCAGCATCGTAATCACCAGTGATATCGAGAACCAACTGAAAGTCATCAGCGTAGTTACAAAAGAAAATCTGAAAAGACTCTAATTCACTACAGAGAGGGAGAATGTAAATATTAAACAATAATTGAGATAAACATGCTCCCTGGGGTACACCACAAGTTATAAGTTGTGATTTAGAAGCACTATCCCCCCAGTACACCTGCGACCGTCGGCTCTCCAAGAATGATCTCAACTAAGTTATGGCATTGACAGAGAGGCCCCCGACAGTCTTCATTCTGTCAAGTAGAATTTTATGATCAAGCAAGTCGAAGGCTGCTTATAAATCCAACAGCATCAGCAGCCCCAACTTACTTTCCTCCAGTTTAGACAGCATGAGAGTCTGTAGATCCAATTGTTTGACGTGTAGTATACCAGCTATCTGTACATCTGCCTGTAGTTGGATGGTTTCTACCTTATCTACAAGTTTAAGAAAGAATAAGGTATTGGTAATTGGTCTAAGATTAGCTGGGTCGATAGGATCTAGTCCTGCTTTCTTTAATAGGGGGGAGACTGCAACATTCTTAATCGACTGGGGGATGACACATAACCGAAACAAAGCATTAGCAAATCTACAAAGAAAGGGGGCAAACATTTCCTTGTGTTCCAGAATGAGTTTAGAAGGAAGCAGCTCACCAGGGCAGTTTGTAGGATGCATCATTTTAAGAATATTAGTAATTTCATCAACAGTGGATTCCCTAAAGGTAAAAGTTGTTGCTAAACTGGGTGAGGTGGCAATCTTGGGTATACAATCCGACTGAGTGTTTGTCGGATCGGTACCTGAATAGGATTCCTCTATAGGCATCGACAAAGGTTTTACAATAGGCAACGGGAATGCCAATGCTTCTTGCTTAATTTTGTCTTGCGCTTGCATAACAAGTAAGGTCTCAGGGGCATTCCGGCAACTACGCCAATGACAATTTGAAAGATTTGAGGTTACTGATACAGAGACTAAAAGGAAGTTATTTGAATGCAGAAAAGGCACAGTAAAGAGTCAAGCCTTAATGAGATACAAATGCATGAGATCCAAGTGTTAGGCAACATTTGATCAAATATTAGAGCAGAAAGATATATAGAGAACACCATGGTATATGAACTTTTGGTGAAACAGACGAACTATGAAATGCATAAGATGTCCTGGCAGGGGAGTATACCAGGCAAGCAAAACCACAAGATAAGTCCTGGCATGAGAGTAAACCAGTCAGTTGGAATTGCATAAAGAGTCCTGGCAGGGTAGTATACCAGGTGAGCTACAAGGAAAACTACAGGAGAACAATGTTTGTGAAATACAAGAGATATGTATGTTAAGGAAAGACTGTTGCAGAACGTGTTGCCTAAACAGGAACATTGTGAATCAAGGAGAGACACAAAGGAACTGTTAGTAAAAGAGACATTGCCACCCCATTTCAGGAATCCAGGGGAAGGGAACTACCCTCTGGTTCCCCGGTCTTTCTCCTTGGAGAACATTTCCATTGGACAAATTCTAACTTTTAGTTGTGAACACCTTTCTTCCAATATCAGGTTGAAGACATTTTCTCTCACACGTTATTGTTTGGTTTGTATGTGAGGGTCAGGGTAGGATGTTTTGGATACAAGGACACATTTTCAGTAATTGACATCCTGACACAGAGAGATCCTCTTTATAAATAGGGTCAGAGAGGCATTTTCCCAACCCCTTAAAAGTCTTTAACCAAAACATAACAGCTGTGTGTCTGGATTTCATTTCTGACCCCTCACATATGATGTCAGGAGTGGGATGCTAAACCAGATGATACAAACTGGAAATCCACCCAAAAATGTTTTCAAAACTGTATTCTCTGCACCCTAAATGCAGCTTAATATCCAACAGTTAGAAGAAGAAAATTTCACAATAGAAATTAATCCCCATGCGACCATATTTGTGATCAAACAAAAGATCTTAACAAAATGTGCCTTTCCCGTCCATCCTCAAAAAGCTCCTTTTCCATGGTCATGCCCTGGTAGACACTTTCAAAATATCAGACTACGGCATAAGACAAAATAGTAAATTGAGTCTGATAATTAGATTTGAGATAGATCTACTTCCAATAACCTCTATGGGTATCACCCCTAGTCTTAAGAGGCCCACTGAGTCAGTGCAAAAGCGGGAAGAATCAACAGAATCTATTCATCCTCTAGCAACAAGTGAAGCAATTGAGTTGGACCAATCTCCTGTGGTAGAGAAAGAGGAATAATCCTTTTTCGACCAAGATGCCAGAGGTCCCGATACATTCAATTTTAAACAGGACATTGGTTTTGTTGATCAGAAAAGCCCGAAAATAGAATTGAGATGGCTACCCTAGAGGATCTGTTATCCAAGCTAACTGCCCACCGAATCCAGGTTGATGCCAGATTCCAAGCAGGACTAGATAGAATTGTTGCCTCTCATCAGAGACCCATGCTACCACATGGGGTTTTACATCCCTATAGGGAAGGGGAAGATCTAGGGAATGTTTTCTTCAACTTTGAAAGATCGGCCTATCGGTTAGACTGGGAGGATGAACTGAAAACCTGTTACTTAGCTACCTTGTTGAAGGGAGAACTACAGAACTCCTATAAACTGTCAGCTTTCTCGAAGAATATGTGTAAAGAATAAACTAACAAACAGACAGTGGGGGTCATTATGATACTGGCGGTAGCCGTCCCGGTAAATAGTGGCACGACTGCCACTGGAGTCATGAATTTACCGGTGCCCGGGAATGGACAATGGGCATTACTGCCCCCGCGGACCCGGTAATTGCCCATTCCCGGGTGCCGGTATATATTAATCTCGATTCACATTTGAGTGCCATTGGACTCAAAGGGAATTGGGAGGACGGATGCACCGGCACCATTAGTGAATGCTGCCGTTGCATCCATCAAGGTCTGTCAGCGGGTGCCCTTCCGCCCGCCAGGTCAGACCTGGCGGGCGGAAAGGCACCTGCTCGCAGACCTTGTAGTTTGCTGGTCCGGTAACAACAGTACCGGCAAGCTTACTGGCACTGTTGTTACCGGACCGGCAACCTTGTAATGAGGCCCAATGTCTCCTCACTCTGGATGTTCAGGAAGTCCTTGCCCTAACTCTGCTGCCCTTCAGTGAGTAACCATTGGGTGTCCTCCACTTGGCAGTGTATGTTCAGAATTGTCTTGTTCTTCTTCTTGCTGAGGATCGTTGGCCCTGTCACTCTCGTTGGCAGGTGAGGCCTCTGCTTTGTAGGGCTTGAGGTCCAAGAGATGATTCCAGACTGATTTCCCAGTTTATCTGACAGCTTTTTTCTGCTACTACCTCGACAGCATGTGGTCCGGTCACCACCTCATGGGGCGTGAAATGGTGATTGGACACAGGCTTGGTGAGCAAGGCACAAAGTCCTAGGGGCAAGCAGTGGAGGCAATTTTTGTGTGAACCCAGTTTGGTTTTGGAAATCTTTTCCTTCAAAAGGCTGTGTAGGAATGCACACACCCTGTTTGCTTGCAAGTGATAAGTACAAGGGAATGTATGCTGAATGCCCAGCAATGTTGAAATTTGCTTCAACATCTAATTGGTCAAGTGAGGGCTGTTGTCAGACCGCAAGACCTCACACATGCCCCATTGTGGGAATACTTCTCAGACCAGAAACGTGGCTGCCCTCAGGGCCTCAGGATGGGAACAGGGGCCTGCGTCAATCCACCGAGAGAATGGGTCGACAACCACTAGCATGTAGCGATATTCTTGGCAAACTTGAATCATGTCGATGTAATCGACGTGGATATGCAGGAATAGACCTCCTAGGTGAGGTATGGCTCCTCTCACAACTCTCAATGTGTGTCCTGCAGTGTACTTTTTGCAAACAAGGCAGTGGCTCATACATTTGGCCACATGTTCTGCCAAATTAGGACAGAAACATGTTTATCCAATATGGGCGGCAGTGACCTCCGGCCCTGTGTGTGTTGGAAAGTGTAACTGTGTCAGTGCAGTGCGCAATAATGCTAGTAGCATTACCACTTCCCCTGTGTTTTTCTGTTGCCATAGGACCTTGTTGGAAAAACTGTACATCCTCTTTTGGTCCACAGGTCTTCGTCTTCCCTGGGTGCAGTTCCCTGCAACTCCATTATCTGTGTTTCTGGCAGCACATAGTACCCCTCCTTTAGTGCCATGCTCCTTGCATAGTCGCGGGCATTTGATGAGGCCTCCATTTCTAGGAGCTTTCCAAAATACGCGGCACACTTTCCTTCTGAATCTGTCACTTCATTTCCACTTGAGATGGGATCTTCCCCTCAGGTGTGTGCCTGGCACTTCACTATCGCTATCTGCGCGGAATAGTGTATAAATTCAATTAATCTGTCCAATTAGAGTGCATGCTGAACTGGTGAATCATCTGCCCTCCTAAAGCCCCTCCTCATCCTTCGTGATAGTCCTGAGTGTACAGTTGATGTCACGTATGCAGAGTCTGAGTACACCATCACCTCCTTTCCTCTGCTGTGCTCCAATGCTTGTATTAAGGACACTAATTCTGCTGCCTGCACTGAATAATTTGACGGCAATCACGCACTGACCACTACATCATTGATCCCATTCTCTCTTAATCTTACCACTGCTGTTCCTGTATGCCTGGCCCCATCTGCTTGGTCAATTGTTGAAGAACCGTCAATGTTAAGAATGTCTCCCCTCTCAAGGGCATCCTCCTGTACCTTATGAGTGTCACTGAATTTGTGTATATTTTCTGTGCAGTCATGTGCGTAATCACCTTCCTGTAGGGCGTCTGCTAGAAAGATTGCTGGGTTAACACCTCTGCATCTCATCACCTTAAGTGATGTGTTTGATAGTAACACTTTGTACCCTGATGCTCTCTGTTTTTGTCAGTGTGCCTTTTGGTTTCTCCATTATTGCAAAGAGGGCATGCTCCACGTAGAGAGTGGTGCTGCACCCCATGGTAGTACCTGCTGAATTGTCTAATGTGAATGCAGCAGCAGCAAAGCTTGTTCACAGGGAAAGTGTCCTCTCATTACTGGGTCAAGCTTCACACAGTAGGAGGCTATGGGCTTGCGTCCCAAACGTGTCTTCTGTGTCAGTACTTCTTTCATTATCACCCCATGTGTGTGAGGAGAAAAACATAATTCCTTTTTATAGTCTGGTATCCCTAACACTGGAGCTGTGCATTTTGCTTCTTTTAGCTCATCGAATGCCTCTGTCATTTTTGTTGTCCATTGTATAGTCTTGTGTCCCTTCTGTGCTTCCATCAGAGCCCCTAGAAGAGGCCTGGTGTAAGTGCTGTAAACAAAGACCCATGCCCTACAGTAATTGCACAAACCCAAAAACTGCTCTATCTCCCTCACTGTCGTGGGCTTTGCTGTCTTGTGTATAGTCTAATCCCTTTCTGGCATCACCTGTTGGCCATTTTGTCAAATTATCTGTCCTATGTATGACACTTCTTTCTGACAATACTGAAGTTTTGCTTTGTACACCTTGTATCCCTGGTCAGCCAACACTGTCAGCATATGTACTGAGTCATTTCTACATTGGCCCTCTGCTGTGCTGCAAATCAAGATGTCATCTACATACTTTATGACTGTGCTTTCCATCTGTACATTGCCTAGGTCCACCTGGAGGACCCTATTGAATATGGACGGTAACTCACAGTACCGTTGAGGAAGACTTGTATGTTTCCACATAGTATTTCTGCACATAAAGGAAGTCAAATCTTGTGAGACTGGAAGTAGTGGTAGAGAGAACAAGGCATTCCTCAAGTTTATGACAGTGAAACAGGACGCTTCTGCCAGAATGCTGCACAAAATTGTCACTGGATTCGGAACGAGAGGATACTCTGCTTCTACAATGTGATTAAGAGGGCATAAATCCTGTAGAAAATGCCATGACCCCCCTTTTGCTTTCTTAACTGGGTACTCATCCATGTTGCATGTAATGTATTTTCCACCAATATGTCACACTCATTTCATGTTCTGACCTTTCATCTCTGAATAGTTCTTCTTCTGTCACTGTGGTTAGCCTGTACCCTTCAGATACTGCGACCACTGCTTGCCATGGTTGTCCTTTGTCGTCCATCCCATCTACTGCTATCCATTTGTCCCTTACGTTCACTGCCTCGATCTCTATTGGCACTATTGTCCCTTCTGCCTCATCCAATGGTATCTCTGGTCTAAACAAAATACTAATTTGGAACATGCCACATCTTCCCTTGAATCCATGGGAGCCTTGTAATTGCAATCTCAGTGCCATACTGGAACAGCTCCTAATCCACAGGCACCCCCCTCTGCACCATCCGGCCATAATATGCTTGAATGATTTCTTGTAAGTTAAGGAAGTGTATTCCTGGTGTGGATACACTATTCCCTTTTCTGCAAATGAAATGGTCATGTTTAGTCTGCTCATAATGTCTCGTCCCAGTATGATTACAGGTGTTTGTCAAGAGTAAAGTAAAGGTAAAGATAGATCGGGCTCCTCTATAGCAGAGATCTTCAAATTGTAGAGTGCGCCACAAGCAGGGGGCGGGGCCGCATTCCATGGGGGTACGAGAGCCCAGCATTAAATTAAAAAACATGTGTTTCCTTCTTTTTTTCGATTGGAGGAAATGGGCGGGCGGTTCACATGGTCAGACTGGAGCATAAAACTGTCTCGGGCACCAATCAAAACATTTTGTTTTTTGTTACAATAAAAGCAAATTGTAATATTTAAAGAATATTTATTCAGTAACAATGGTTAAAACTACTAGCTACATAGTGAAGTAACTCATTAAACTAGCCCACATCGTCTCGGGAGGATAGCTCAGGGGCAACACGCTCGCCTTGGAAGCAGGATGACACAGAGCAACACATTTTCGATCCCCGGGTCTGTGCTTAGAAACCTCTGGGTATTAAGCGCTTTATAAATAACCAATCATATCATATTACATTGGCCAAAAAAAGACCCATTTTGACTGGCCCACACTAGCATTTTGCATTTATGGTACGGGCATTGCCCTATTGCCCTATAGGTCAGTCCGAGCATGGCGGCTCATCCATAAAGGGCGAGGGGACGTCCAGCCAGTGGCTCCCCTCACCCATTATGGAGGAGCTGATGAGCCAGCCAAGTGAAACACTGAGTACTCCCTCAGCAGCTTTTTCCAGCTGAGGGAGTGCTCCTGGGCTGGCTGATATATCAAAGGAAAACAATGTTTCCCTTTGCCAGTTCTGTTCAGTTCTCCAGCTGCACATGATCACTTGGTCATGCAAGGCTTGGGCCGTTTTGCCTCGCCAGCCTTGCATAGCTCATTGGAAATGCTGGCTGGGTCACTGCATGTCTGTATGTGCCAGGGGGAGCTCCTGCGCCTCCTCGCACATACGTACAAGCAGCCTGGAGTGGGGCGTTTCAGCACCCTTGCTCAGGCCCCTGCAGAAGGTATGTTTATGTTCATTTATTTTTTATTTAAATATGTGAATGGATGCGTGTATGCTTGTGTTATGCGTGAGTGTATGGTGATGGGTGCTCGTGTGAATGATAGAGTGATTGCTGTGCAAATGTGAATTGTTTGTTTTGGTCCATTGAACTTATTTTGGTGAGTGGCGGGTATAGGAGGCAAGGAGGGTTGTACAACAAAGGTATTTTAAAAATGCCTTTGTTGCACAATCCACCTAAACACCCGCCAAAATCAGCTCTGCTTCTGAGGTGCTGTGGAGCCCAGGGGACAGGTATTGTATTTTTTTTACTCGATATCTATCATAGATGTCCAGTCAACAATACTGTGCTTTTCCCCTTGGCCCCAAAGTGCCTTGAATACACACATAATCATGTTGATTTTGTTAGCCACTGTGGGCCCCAGGGGACAGGGATGGTATTGTTTTGCTGCACATCTACCATAGATGTCCAGTAAAAAAAAATGATCCCTGACCCCTGGGCCCCCCAGCGCCAATTGCGAACTGTTTGGCTTTTTACCCATTTTTTTAAAGTATGTTCTAAAAGGCAAACTTTTAACCCATTATTTAAAAAAAATTCACAAGGGGGGGACCCCCCTTGATTGGTTCGGGCTCCCTCACTGCACTCAGTCACTATGGCATATCTGGTGGAAATATGCATGCCACTCCACCTGACAAAATTCACCAGCTATAACTGACCCTGGGACTGTGCTGCGAGTGGGGTGGGGAGCCTTGGGAGTGTGGTGGGAACAGGATGAGCAGGAGCCATGGGATAGTGGTGGAAGCAGAGTTTGGAGAGCCTAGGGTCTGTGGTATGGTGGGGTGGGGAGAGCACATGGACTGGGCTAGCCATGGGATAATGGAGGCCAGAGACTCTGATAGGAGCAGGTAGGGGAGCCCAGGGACTATACTGGGAGTAACGTGCGGTGACGGTGCGCAAAAGTTCATGGCCATTTGGACTTACTCTCCATTTGGCATTTTTGGGGGGGCCTGGCCTGCCCACACTTTGCTTTGGGGCGCAGGCCTAAAAAGTTTAAAGACCACTGCCCTGTAGAAAGGGAGATATTAGGAACCACTTCTTTAGCCCAAGATAATCATTCAGTATTCATGGCATCGCCTGACAGCCTAAATGCTCCCTTTCAAATGCAGGACCTAATAACCCCTGTGTCTACAAAAAGGAAAAAGATTTGTCACCTATTGCCACCTCTATGCGAGGTTCCTCTGCAGAGTTGGGTGTGATAGACAGGATAGAACACATCAAGTCTGTCTATGGGCTGTCCTATTGAGGATATAAGGACATCCCATTCACAGAAAATTGATCCACCATGGTGACCCCTCCCAATTTCCTAATGGGTGTCGTTGCTACTGAGTCCATGTGTGCCACTATCCCGTCATCTGTCTGCATGCTGGTCTGTACCCCTGACAGCTGTTGTGTGCTGTCTCAAATCTGTGGTGATTGCAAACACTGGAGTATGGGGGCTTACATCTGTGGTATCTATGTCATAGGTTGGTGTGACTGTGGGTGTGCACCCTGTATCTGTCCTTGCTGTTGCTATGGTTGGTACTATGTATAATAGCTGGCCTTGTCTCCTTGATATGCTTGCTAGTAATGTGCTCCCCAATTCTGTTTCATGCCCCTGCTTCTGCATACTCTCAAAATGTGCCCTATCTGGGAGGCCACCAGGGGGAGGGCAGGCAATGGCTGCCTGACCGTACTGCTCCCTCCGAAGCTGGGCAGTTCCAGGGGATTGAGCCCCCCCCGAAGCTCCAAAGGCGGACCCAGCAAGACGGAGTGGTGTGGGGACACCCCCGAGCACCCAGCGAGTGAAGGAGCGACGCTCGCAGCCCCCAGGAAATGCGAGAACGAGACCAGCAGTGCCAGGCGGGGACGAGGCCGTGCAGGGCCTCGGCGATGGCGGTGCTGGAGATCGAAGAGGAGCCCTGGAGAAGCCGCACAGACACAGCGAGGGATCTCCCCTCTCCCGCCTCCCTCGACCGATCCCTCGATCCTGCCATGCACACGGTACTGTGACCGGGGGCCAAGGCGGATCGAGGGGGCTTGCCTGATTTGTGCTACGGACCCTTGCGCCCCCCCCACCTCCGTGGCCCTATTTCGGTGGCGGGAGGAAACCAGCAGTGGGAGGCCTGCACTTGGGGTCCCGCCGGAGAGGTGCAGGAGCCCAACGTTCCTTTGAACCGGCCCTGAGTCACCGGGGCCTTGACGGTACGGGCGAGCTGCGGGTCATTTAGCGGGAAGCCCCCAGCAAGACGGCTAGATCCACACCACGACAGAGGGAGCCCGGGCCAGGTGAAGAGCTACCTTGGCGGGTGAGGTGGTCCTCGCCTGCGCGCCGCAGAGGAGGAGGGCTCCGTGTGGGGAGAATGAGTCAGGCAAAGCAGGGAGGTGCGCTCCCTGGATCGAGCCTGGGGCTCCCCCCCCACGAGGAAAGCATCAGCGGTCCTGCACGGACCCCGGGAGCGAGGCCCCTGCCGGGCCTTGGTGGGTCAGTCCCCCCTCCCTCCCCTGGGGATCAGGGTGAGGCGGATAGGGGGGTGGAGACCACGTACCCAGTGGCCCATCAAGATCAACCTGATCGGACCAGCGGCAGCCTAAGCAGGCTGCAGTCCCTTTGGTCCGGGTGTGTGGCCCCCACCTGGAGACGGTGGGGCGTGTGCCCGCCCAGCGAACTCCCCCTGTAGTGGCATATGACAGCAAGGGAGGGGAGCGCCTCGTCCTGGGACCCCCTCCCCTCCTCTCTTCACGACCCCGACCTGAGTGCCCCAGGAAGGAAACCACTGGCTGCCTCATAGGGGGGGAGCCCGATGGACTGGCGGCAAACCTTACAGGAATTTCGCTTTCAGGAGATGGCGACCAGCAGGGGAAGCCCAAGCCCTACCAAAGGAATGGCACAGTCGGAGACCCTGGGACCTTCTACATCGGCCATGGAAAGAGGCATCGCCTCCATATTACAGGAGATCAGGGACATGCGATCTGACATCACCCAGAAATTTGAAAAAATAGATCAAAGAGTGGACAAGGTCGAGGACAGACTGCTGCAGGTTGAGACCAACCAAACATCATCGGCGTCTCTAGAGTTAGATGTAGGGCTGAGGCTAGTGGCCCTGGAGAAAAGGGATGAGGAAAGGTCCAGGCAGATGGACCACTTTGAAAACAGGGAAAGGAGGAACAACCTCAGAATTTTCGGAGTACCCGAACAGGAAGGAAAAACGGAGAGAGACATTACCTGTACGGTGAGAGACATCATCACCCTTCTCTTTGCGGAAGACGTGACTACGGAACTCACATTTGACAGAGTGCACAGGGCCGGAGGCAGAGCGGGGGGCGCCCGTTCTATTTTGGTCCGGTTCCACTACTACTCCGAAAAAACAAAGGTGTTGGAAGAAGCCAGAAAGTCTCGGGAGATCACCTACAACAATGCATAGATCTCAATCTACCAAGACCTCTCAGCCTACACTCTGGCCAAACACAGGATGTGTTGCCCCCTAACGCTCCTGCTTAAGGAAAGAGGGGTCCGCTACCATTGGGGCTACCCCTTCTCCTTGACTTTTGAGTATATGGGCCAGCGGTCAACTTTGATCATGGAAGACAACATACGAGGAGCCATCCAGGACTATGTCATGGACTCGAATCCCCGAAGGGGCCCGTCGGGGCTGGAGAGGGATACTCCGGGGGGCCAAGGCCCGTCGAAAGACAGGAGAAGAAAAACAGGCACGAGGAAATACAGGAAAATGAATACTCCATCGCCAGTTAAGGAGGGAGAGTGGAACGACTCCGAAGACTGAGGTCTGGGGAAACCCACCGAGTCTTGCTGGGTGTAAAGAAAAGACTGTCGATCCTCCATTAACAACGTCCCTACGAACAGAAAGTATGGGGGAGTCATGAGGGGGATGACATGGCAAGGAGGGAGGGGGGGCTGACAAAGATATGCTTTCCACAGAATTCCCGGCCGAAGCGGGCAGGCTGGTGGTTTGGCCAAAAGCCAGGGATGGCAGAACTATTTGGCCGAACGCCGGGGACGGGGGAGGGGGGACATGAAGTTGAGGTTGTTCAGTTAAGGTTTGGGGAAGGGGGGCAGTTGGGGATTTGTTCTAGGCCCACCTGGAGGGAAGGGGAGGGGGAAGTCGGGGAACACAAAGTTGAACCAAGGGATCACGCCAGGAAGAGCATGTGGAAAACGTTGACTGAGAGAGAGGAAATTCTAGATTATGGCTAACAGTCTGCCCCCCATGGGTGTGGGCTCCCTAAATGTACGGGGCTTAAACACCCCCACAAAGAGATCCCTGGTTTGTAGGGAATTCAGAAGGGCCAACCTCGACTTTCTCTTCGTGCAAGAGACTCACTTGCCGCGGGGGAATGAGCCCAAAATGCGGGGCAGAGGAATTGGGAAGGTCTTCAGTGCTTCCCACAAATGCAAGAAGAGAGGGGTCGCCATCTTAGTAGTGAGGAATGCAGGCTTTGAGAACGAGGCCACGCTGAAGAACCCAGGGGGCTGTTACCTGCTAGTGCGGGGGTCCCTTTAGGGGGCCCCGCTCACCCTGGCCGTTATCTATGCCCCAAATGAAGGCCAAACCCAATTTTGGGAAGAGGTAGGGGACAAACTCAAACACTTTGTTCATGGCACGGTGGTGGTGGGGGGGGGGCTTCAACATGGTCCTGGACCCATCCAGGGACAGGAAACACGCAGGTCCACAGCCCTCCAGGGCGTCAGACGAGACCACGGCACGTAACTTCCAAAGGGTTAATCTAGACTTGGGACCCATGGAAACGATCCCGATCCCCAGAACAAACACCCCCTCTTTCACATATTACTCAGCCACTCATGCGTCATTTTCCAGAATAGACTACATCTTGGTGGACGAGATCCTGCACCCATTCACCTCTGGCCATAGGGTTGACCCCGTCTCCTGGTCCGACCACAACCTGGTTCGAGTTACTATAGCAAGGGGAGGGCTAAGCGAACACAGGGGGAGGTGGAAGTGCAATGACTCCCTGTTAAAGGACGAGGTACTATTTTTCGAACTTAATGATAATGGGGAGGTAGGTTTGCATACCCTATGGGATGCCTTCAAGGCTACCCTACGGGGAATCCTGATCAAAATGGGAGCCCAGAAAAAGAGGGAGAGGGAGGCCCAGGAAAGGTTACTGAGGGAGAAAATAGCCCAACTCCAACCGAGGGGGTCCCCCACGGTCTCCTTGGATCGAGGCCAGGTGGCCGCCCTGGAGGACTACAGACTCCATTTGAAGGATCTCCTCCTCCACCAGACAGAGAGAAGCCTTCAATTGGTCAAACAAAAGTACTATGAAAAAGGGGACAGGGCGGACAGGATTCTAGCTCTGAAGTTGAGGGAGGTACAGAGAAGCAGATTAGTGAAAGAAGTAAAGAACGAGGTGGGCGAGGTAGGTTACGACATACCCCATATTGGTGAGGCCTTCTGCCGATACTATGAGAAGCTATACTCATCTGAATACAACGGGGGGGCGGATATTGAGGGGTTTCTGAACTCTATACAGATCCCGGCCCTGTCCAGGGAGATGGCGGAGAGGTTGGAGGGTCCAGTGACCGAGGAGGAGGTGGAGCGCGTGATCAGAGGGATGAAAGTGGGTACGTCCCCTGGCGAGGACGGCTACTCAGTTTACTTTTAGAAGAGGTTTCGCTCGACCCTTTCCCCCTTCTTGGTTAAGGTATTTAATGCGGTGCTGAATGGGGGGATCCATCCCAAACTCCATGATGGAGGCAATTATAGTGGTGCTCCCCAAGGACGGTAGGGACCCCTCGGAGTGCTCCTCCTACTGCCCAATTTCCTTGCTGAATATCAATCTAAATATCCTGGCTAAGGTGATCGGGGCGCGAATGGAGGGGATCCTGCCGAAGCTGCTCCACGGAGACCAGGTGGGGTTCATTAGGGGGAGACAGGGCTCGGACAATAACCGAAAAACCATAGATTTGTTCCACTATGCCCAGGTGTCGGACCTAGATGCGTGCGTCCTGTCGCTCGACTCAGAAAAGGCGTTTGACAGGGTGGAGTGGAGATTCATGGAACTCACCCTCCAGAAAATGGGCTTTGGGACACACATCAGGGATTGGGTGGCAGCGTTATATAGGGCCCCAAAGGCCAGGGTCAAAGTTAATGGCAAGCTGTCAGAGCTTTTCTCCCTCTCACGGGGAACACAACAGGGATGTCCGCTCTCCCCCCTGATCTATGTCCTCACCATGGAACCCCTGGCCATTGCGGTCAGAGCGCACCCAGGCATCAAGGGGATCAGGAGAGGTGAAGTAGAATTTCGCATGACAGCCGTAAAGATGAACATACTTTTGCGCTTACTATACCTCTTCACTGCCCTCCCAACCTGTGTCCCCGGCCAAACCTTCAGGGTCCTTCAGAACGCGGTGCGTGACTTTATATGGCAGGGTAGGCCGATGAGGTCTGCGAGGGCTATCCTGACCTTGCCGAGGGAGGAGGGAGGGTTCGGGTTGCCGGACTTCCAACTCTAATTCCGCGCTGCCCAGTTGCGTGTACTCCTTGAACATATGAAGGAGGGGAGGGAACATACTGGTCGTACCTGGAGGACATGGACAGTCACCCACTTAAGGTCCGGGACCTCCTATGGGTCCCAAGCAAGTTCATCCCGAACAGACTTAAATCATACCCAATGTTGGGAGCCCTCTGGTCGATATGGAGGGAAAGCCCCCAGACGGCACACCCTACGTCATGGCCGTCACCGATGTCATCGCTCTGGGGTCACCCTCTCAGGCTGGGAAGCAGGGGGTTCTGAAATGCTCAGTCCTGGTCCGATTCGGGGATGGAATGGGCAGGGCAAATGTTCAGGGAAGGGGAATTTCGGCCTTATGAGGAATTGAGAGACGCCCTGGGGCAGGGGTCCCTCTCCATATTTGAATATCTCCGCTTGAAGGGAATTCTATGTGACCAATCCTGAGGCCAGAACTTGAAAAGACAGCTGACCCCCTTTGAAAAACTAGTGGACATAGCGACCTCCAGGAAGGGGGCGGTATCAGGGATGTATAGAATACTGAACACTGTCAACCTGGGGGAGAGGAGGAGGTTCTGCACTTTCTGGAATGATTTAGCGGGGGAGGAGATCTCTGAGGATGCCTGGGAAAGGACATTTAAAATAGCTTTCCATGGGAACTTATTTACAGCGGATATGGAGCACAATTTCAAGGTCTTGCAGGGGTGGCACAGGGTCCCTGCAAAGTTGGCGAAAATGTTCATGGGAGTGTCCCCCGCATGCCCAAGGGGATGTGACCAGGCTGGTACGAGAGGTCACATGTGGTGGCACTGCCCAAAAGTTCAGGCATATTGGGAGGAGGTACGGGGCTGGATCGCTGAAGTTTCTGAGGAACTACTCCCCCAGAATCCCCTGACAATGCTGCTGGGCCTCCCCCCAGAGGACACAGACATACCCAGATACCCAAGGATGTGGGAAACTATGTTGAGGGCGGGGAGGGTGGCACTGGCACAGAAATGGAAGAGCCCGGAGACCCCATCGAAGGAGGTCTGGTTGATAAAGGTGAAGAATATGTTTTTGATGGACAAACTAAGGGCTATGATGAATAATGATTTGGGCACATTCCAAGCAAACTGGTTCGGGGTACAGCAGACCTGGGGATGGGACGTACACTGATCCATGGCGGGGGTAATGTGGAGAGAACGGGCACCCACGGCCCGGGGAACGGCGGACGAAATACAGCCACAAACGTAGTCAATGCTCAAGCTCTTTCTCGAGCTCCGGACAAATTGAGCTTCCAACGCGTCTCCCCAAATAAGGAGATCCATCTGGTTCTTGGGGGGGAGGGCCAGTTCGGGGTGGGTGTGGGGAGGGGTTAGGGTTGTTGGGCCAGTCATTGGTACATCTTATTGAAAATACTTTGAGCCCGTTTGTTATATTATGAAAATGCTAATTAAACAAAGTTTAAAAAAAAAAAATGTGTCCTATCTGCCCGCACAACCAACATTGTGGCGTCTCTCTCCCTTGGCTTGGAAACCCACTGCATAATCACATGTGCCCTGCTGCACCTGTGGTCCATATCCTCAAAATCCTCCTTTGAAACCCCCTTGGTTGTGATGTATCTGTTGCTCATAGCCATGTCCTCTCAGTGGCCCCTCCTCTTCCTCGGAACCCATGCTGCATGTTACCCCACCCCATGAATCCTCCCCCACGGGTGGCAGGGTGTATTGCTGCTGTTGTGCCCACTGTGCACTTGAGCTTGTCAGTACCACCCCTTCCATGGCGTACTTCGATATTCTTTTCTGCACTATTTTCGCTTCCTCTAACTTTCTGTCCTCAGCCTTTTTCTTAATTTTCTCTTGCAAAAGCCTACAATGATGAACAATCATAAGCTGTATTTCTTGCCATGCCAAATAACCTCTTTAGCTGTTTCTGGACAGGTTCTGGCAGTCCCTGGCATAATTGATGGTAAAATACTGCTATTGATTTGTCCCACAGCTCTCTCGTTTCAAGCGCCAATGCTCTTGGATTGCCGGAATATAGTGTAAGGAGTCTTTGGCTATCTCCATCTTGCAGGACATAATGTCCACAATGTCTGATGTGTCAGGGTATTGCGTCCTTAAAGCTTGCCATACGGCAGCTCTGCAATTTGCAAACGGCGAACCATCGTGGGCCTTGTTCTGGGTTGTCACTCCAGGAAACCCTGCCCTTTTCCATACATCATCAGCAGTTTCCCAAAAATCACCACTAGTAGTCCTTTTACATCCCCCACTGCTAATCTCTGTCTTGATGTCATTCTTTCCATTTCATATATCCATTTCCCAGCACCCGCGGTCAAAGAAGGTAACCTACATCTAACGTTTTCCTTGTCGGTATGCTTCCATGGTATATACTGAAGTTGCTCCCTTCCTGTTTCCAGTAAGGGCATTTGTTTGAATTCTACCTCCCCACACTCACTCCTAGTCAGTCTGATCAGCGTCACAGTGTTCCTGAAGCCTGTGTATACATCTATGGCAGTGGTCTACAAATTCTTTAGGACTGAGTCCCCCCCAAGCAAAATGTGGCCAGGCCGGGCTCACCCAAAAATGCCAAATGGACATTAAGTCCAAATGGCTATGAACTATTGTGCGCCGTCACTGCAACCTACTTCCAGTATAGTCCCTGGGCTCCTCCACCTGCTCGCATCACAGTCTCTGGGCTTATTCATGCCACTCCCACCCATTCCCTGGCTCTCCCCAACCCACCACAGACCCTGTGCTCTCCCCACTCTGCTCCCACCACTATCCCATGGCTCCCACCCATCTTGCTGTCACCACCGTCCCTGGGCTACCCCACCCTGTTCACAGCACAGTGCCAGGGCCAGTGGCGGCTTGAACATTTTTTAAGTGAGGGGGCATTATTATTTCACCCTGATATGCCATAGCGACCGAGCGCAGAGAGAGAGCCCAGACCAATCAAGGGGAGTTTGGGGGGTTTTCCCCGTGAATTAAAAACAAAATAATGGGTTAAAATGTTGGATTTTATAGCATACTTAAAAAAAGAAATGTGTAAAAAGCCAAACAGATTGCAATTGGCACTGGGGGGAACAGGGGGCAGGCATGATATTTTTTACTGGACATTTATCATAGATGTCCAGTAAAAAGATACCATCCCTGTCCCCTTGGATACCATCCCTGTCACCTGGGCCCCACAGTAGATAACACAATCAACATGATTATGTGTGTATGCAAGGCGCTGGGGGGCCGATGGGGAAAGCATGGTATTTTTGACTCGACATCTCTGATAGTTGTCTTGTAATAAAATACCATCCCTGTCCCCTGGCCTCCACAGCCCCTCAGAAAGAGAGCTGATTCTGGCAGGTGGGTAGTGGAATTGTGCAACAAAGGCATTTTTAAAATGCCTTTGTTGTACAAGCCTCCTCCCCCCACTCGCCAAAATCAGATCCATGGACCAACACAAATACACACATATTCTCACAGCATTCACACAGCAAGCACTTTATCATTCACACGAGCACCCATCATCGTACACTCACTCATAACACAAGCATACATGCAACCATACACATATTTAAATACAAAATGAATGAACATAAACTTACCTTCTGCTCCGGTCCTGCCCAGCCCAGCGCTTTAGCTCCTGCATCATGAACAGGAATCGGGAAGCAATCGCTTCCTGGTTCATGCATACAGGTGCCTGTGTGTGGTTGTTGGAATGCCCCACTCCAGGCAGGTCGGACCGTATGTGCGAGGAGGTGAAGGAGCTCCCCCTCGCACATAATGACATGCAGTTCCCCAGACAGAATTTTCAATGTGCTATGCAAGGCTTGCAAAGTTTATTCCAGAAGAAAAAGACTGCCATCCCTAACCCATCTAATATGGGTGCAGCGAAAAAGCATGGTATCACTAGACCAGGTTATCCTGGAAGACTGCAGCAATTGGACACTATCCAGAGATATACCAGGGCTGAACCACATAAGCACTTGTGGGTAATGGTGATGATTTTAAAACAAATCCTTTCCTCAATAACCAACCAATGAAGATCTCTTCTGTGTTCAGTGATTGGATCACCTCTTGGGATACTTTTTACGGTGCAGACTGTGTCATTTTGCAGTACCTGCATCCTATGAATGCAGGTCTTATTTTCTCCCACCAAGATAGTCCAATCTCGGCATGAGCACTGCTCTCGTCAAGGTAATGCAGTCAGCTTGAGAAAGGAACAGTTTAATTAACTGGAGCTGGTATTTTGCTTTATTCACAACATTAATGGTGTGTGCTTCTGAACTCAAGGAAGGTTCAAGCGTAATGCCTATTGTTTTAACCTCCATGGAGGTGTGGATCAGATGTTGTTCAATCTGGAAATCTGGAAATAACCTGCACTCAGATTCGCTTGTGATTATGTAGACCCAAATATGAGGATCCATTAATACACAATTTATTTATTTTCCGTCATCCATGCCTTGATTGATTCATAGATGAAGGAAACTTCCTCTGAATATCAGCTGTAGTCCCCACTTAGTTCCATGAGCAGCTGGGTATCAACCGCATAGTTAGTAAAGAGGATGCCCAGTTCGTCCAGTAAATGACACTAAAGGAATGAATTGCCATTTGCAACAGTGGGCCACTTTTTAATTGGTGCCCGAGACAGTTTTATGCTCTGGTCCGACCCTGTAAGCCGTCTCTGCCCATTTCCTC
This sequence comes from Ambystoma mexicanum, assembly GCF_040938575.1. Lineage (NCBI taxonomy): Eukaryota > Metazoa > Chordata > Amphibia > Caudata > Ambystomatidae > Ambystoma > Ambystoma mexicanum. The sequence goes on along the minus strand of NC_090937.1, from coordinate 901,939,866 downwards.
CATTTTCTTTTTCTTTTTTTTATTTTGGGCTGGGGACTCGCATGCCCCACAATTTGAAGACCACTGATCTATGGGTTCTTATATTGGTATTGAAGCATAGTCGCCAGATCCCCCATGATTCTCCTCTAAAATATTATATAGCTGTCTCCCCCTTCCTTCGTCCTAGGTGGTCTCTGAGTCTCTCAAAGTATGGGTGTACACTGTCTGAGTTGTGTGATGCCGCTGTGGTTCGTGGTGTCTGATTGTCCCAGTCATCCTTCATCGTTCCCATATTTCTGTCCCCTTCCCATGTCATACTTCTTCCTGCGTTGTCCCCCGAAGACTTATTCGTTGGGTGCCCTCTTTTCTCATCCCCACTTCCCCCTATGTCGTCTTCTGATTCTGTCTCCATATCGCTACAGAAGTTCCCCACAAAGCTCAATCTCCTAGAAGTTGTGTCTTCCCCGTCTTTCCTTTTGGATCGATCAAATCTATGTCACCCCTATTTCCGTAGGAGCCCATGTCCATACTTCCTAATGCGGCCGTGACTCTGCTCGGCAGGTTCGAACTATCTGGTTCTGTGGGCCTACTTTCTATGCCTTGATTGCGCTGTCTCCTGTGCCTAGTGTCCATCACTCTCTTATTTCCTTAAGCGTGTTCCTCTCCTCCTCCTGTTGTGCGGGTATCCATGCTAGTCACTCTATTTGCCACTTTCTCCTTTCCCTGTCTATCACAACTTGCTTCTCCTTTTCATCTGTTTCCCTCAGTCTCTCTATTTCCTCCTAGTCTGTAGTTCCCGCTCCTCTCTCTTCCTCTGTCTGCGCTCCCTCTCTTATTTCTCTTTGTGCTCCCTCTGCCTCTGCTCTTGCTCTTCCTCCTTTCTCCTTTCCCTGTGGTCTCGCACTAGCCTCTCTTCTCTTTCCCTTTCCTTTCTGTCAGTGTCCTTCATTATCTCATCCAAATCAGTTGCTTTGCTACTTTCCTTAAGACCTTCTATTGCTTTGGTTACTCCCTCTGCCTCTTCATTCATCTTTCCTTCCAAATTTAGGAGAATCTGTCACCCTACCGACTTGTTTGTGGTGGATTTCAGGACAGGGTGGGGGAGCTGGAGGTGGGGGCGTGGGCCCCTGCACCTCCTGCTGGCTCAGCATCCAGTGATGCCTCGCTGCATCCCCCTCGCCCTCCTGAAACATTCTCCATAATTTAAATATTGACTTGGAGCTTACTAGATTCTTCCCATTATAGGTACCCTGTATGTTTGTCAAGAGGGATTGCTGCACATTCTTTGAGAAACTTCTGCATGCCGGCCATGGTTTGGTCAATTTACCCTTGGTGCTTTTGGTCCACTATATTTGCAAATCTTGTCTTTATAAGGTGGGAAGGTCTTACACAGGTGCTGTAGGGGCGTGTCACCCTTACACTTCCCTTGATACATTGCTCTTTCTTTTACCTGACCTCGAATTGAGGGTTTCGATAGTCCTCTGTCAAGGGAGAAACACAATGTTATAACAATGTCTTTTTAATTCACTACAAGCCTCTCTGGCTCCACAATCTTTCAGGTGTGCTCTGTGAACCGCCCCTTTCACAATCACTGCCTATTCAGGCACACCCACAATCTTCTACATGTGCCTTTCATGCACCTCCACTGGTTCACCTCATCTGCCAATGCCAGTGATTTCCAATGCTAGCTCCTCACCGTCCCGACTTCTCCCAATCATATGTGCAAACCTACTGGTGACGTCAACAATTTTCTAGACAGGGTAGTGCTAAGAAGTCAATTACCGTGCAAAGAATGCTATACCCTGTTGCCCCATAATACACACAATCTCAATACAAAATCCCTACAGCGGTCTTCCTGCCTCCTAACAGAGTATAATACTTTTCTCTTGTGTATGATCTGTACATGCTGCGTCGCCTCGCAAGTAATACGTCTCCTCCAGACTTAACCAGTCGAATCACCTTCCGCAATCTAGGCCAGCTCCGTTGCTAAACCTTACAGGAATACCGTCACTTATGACCTGAGCTAAAACACCCAACCCACAGGAAATCCACTATTTACATAACTTCTGCCATCCGTGCCTTTGAGTCAATAGTCTAGGTTGTCCACCAAAAGCTTTTACCTCCAAACTGAATGTGCCATGACCACAAATATTGACATCTACCTCCGCTCCTGTCCCTACTAAACTTGACAATGCTAGACAATACTTTGACAATACTCGACGATGCTAAACAATACTGAACAATACTCTTTAATACTTGATACCACCCTCACACTTCCAGTTGCTCTGTGACTAGGTAAATACTTACACTCTGTGGTCTGCTGACGCCGCTTGTTTGTCACATCCCCCAAAGCTGCCACTTCGCCTTCCTGGTTTATTGGACGCCTCATGGACTTCGGACAGGATATTCCCCAGGCTGGCTCCTGACAGCCTTTCCGTGGGGCACCCATTCCCTCTCTTCACGAGATACGCAATGGGTCTTGCAGCCTTCCAGGTTCTGTGGTGGAAGAGTCAGCTTCATGCCGGGCTGGCGTAGCCAACCATCAACTCTGCTACCAAGGTCTGGGCGTCCGACTGAATCCTAAGGGCCAACACCCTTCCCCAGAATAAACAGAGGACTCAGTCAATGGCAATCTAGAACTGCGGTTTATTGCAAAAACCAACAGTGATTATACAAGACAATCAAGTTTGTCCCGTAATTCTGAAATCTCCATAGTGTGTGATACAGTTTCATACAAGTGTGGTGTCATCACCTAGGCCCTTCCCCAAAAACCTATCATCACAGAGGATTGGGTATTGAGAGTAATAATACCTAGAGAGGTCACCTACACAGGTTATTCTACTGGTCCCTGCAAGTCAGGTGGTTGGCCTGCCCTGTCCCCAAGAAATGACCTATTACATTGTTGCAGAGTAATGGGCTTAACATTGGTTTGTGCCCTTTGCCATCCACCCCTGAGTTCCTAAACTGTGATTGGTTAGGGGTGCTCTTACCAGGCCTGGGATTCAATTTGGTTCTCAGCCCCCTGTGCACCTCTTCAAGGTGATGTGAATGATTATGTTCCTGCATTGTCACTTGTGTTTACAATCTTTGATTATGGGAATGCGCTCCACCGTTGCAACACTTGTTGCTGTCTGGTTCTGACTTGCTGGAATCGGCTCTGCTTTCCCACCATGGGTTAATGTCCACTGTGTTGCTCAGCTGCGTCACTAGTTTAGAGACCACGAAATCGAGCTCTGGAACTTGCATTTATGAGGATTTATTCCCTTTCTCTGCAGCTCGTCCCCTTGTCATCTGCAGATTGGAATGAGTCTGCGTATCTCTGACCTTGACTGTGAACCTACTTCGTGCTTCGTGCAGATCGAATCGGCTCTCCCCGTTTCATGCTCTGTGGCTTAAGGCCTTCTGCAGTTTTCCCTAGACTTCATAATGTGGCTTCTACATACTCTTTTATGCTAGGTAACCTATACAATAATTACATATGGTCCAACCAGACTCCATACATACTGCTGTAGACCCATAGGGTAATTCACGTTAAGCATCAGCCAGCGTGATCTGGATCGCTTGTGTCTTGTATTTCTGCATTGCTGCATTTGGTTAATGACAAAAATAATAAAGCTTTGACAGAGTGTAAATGTATCCGTCCTCTAGCTATAGAACTGTGTAAGCATGTTTTTTGTGTAGGTGAGTGTGTGTTTGTGTAAAGCGGTGCAGGACTGCGAGTTTGTTTCATGTCTAATATTGCTACATCATGGTGTCACTAATGATGTCATCCCAATTTTTGGGGAGAAGTTGGACCCCTAAGGCTTCTGGGGGTCTGAGCTATGGGAGACCCCAACGCCAGCAGAGTCCCAAGCAGGCAGCAACATGTTGCAAACTGCGTTTATTTCTGGGCAGTAAAAAAAAGAAAAAAACACACAGAGAGCTTCGTGCACAGCGAAAGTCCCGGCACTGTCTCCCCCGGGGCTGGCTTGGAAGCCAGCTTTGTAACACACTGCAGGCTGACCTCCCAGAATTGGACCAGCTCCCAGAAACCTATCTCTTCCTACTATTGGCTGCTAAGTGATAGGTTACCTATGTAGCCCTTATAGGAAGCCTGACCATTGGACATTAGGGGCCTCATTACATGGTAGGCGGTAACCATGGCGCTATTAGCGCCATGGTTGCCGCCAGTATTTTACAGTGTCCGCCTTGGTGGATGGTGGAATTACCGCCCTACTCCAAGGTGAGCGGGGGCGGTAATTCCCCATTCACCAAGGCACTTCCCCATTCCCATTTGTGCCCCCATAGGGCATAATGGGAATGGGGAAGGAGCTAATTACGGTACCGGAAATTGCGGTACCGTAATTAGCACCGAGGTCCCTTTGCGGCACCCTACTTAAACGGCTGGTAAAACCAGACGTTAAGGTCGGGTCCCGCAAAGGGAACTCGTAGTAAGGCGGTAAGGGTTTACCGGTACCGGTGCCCTTACTGGTACCGGTAAACCCTTATCGCCTAATGTGTAATGAGGCCCTAGGACTTTTGCGTCAGTGGGTTGGTTTAGCTGCGCCACCCTCATTACCTAACTCTAAAATTGTTACAGTATGAATCTGTACCCATCACTTTTAGCTGAAACAGGCTTTTCGGCACTGGGCTCTCAGTGTTCATTGGCCAGAGCTGAGCCATTCTTGTTACAATTATGTTTTAAATGGTGTGTGAGTCTTGCGAAAATGTCTTTCGTTCCCAGGAAAAAACACTGGGCTCTGGATGTTCTGTCTGCCAGAGTTCACTGTCGTTCAAAGAAAACAATCTTATCTTACTGTGGAACCTTGGCTGCTCCTGGGTTTGCGAGGAGCATTGCTGATGTCAGCACGAATCCCCACTGCGGCTGGTGTTCAGTGAGACAAATGCACTTGGCTACTTGGCTGTCATTTTCTTAAAACATGGCTTTACACTGTGCAATTAGATCAGGTTAATTCATATAGGCATCTGCAGCCTTTAAACAGGGATCCTTGTGTTTTGTAGATTCTGGTACTGCTGCATTTAGGCTAATGTAGCATGTAGGTTGCAATGTTGGTGAAGTGGGTGTCTTTCAGCATATTTGTCACCCCTGGGTGTGCTGGGGCCTGCTTCAAATGATAGGTGCGCTCCTTATTCTTCCTGATTTTCAGTCTGTCGATGTGCCTGGAGTGAGGGGCAGGAGTTTGATGTTGATTCTCCCTCTTCACAATGGTTGCTTTGTGTTTAATCGAGACTGTCGATAGGGGTATTTCCGTCCACAATCTCTGTTTCTTCTCCTATACCTGTGAAGATGTGTACTGAATTTGGCCTGTATGGCTGGCTGAGAGGGTAACTTTTGGTGTACTTGTCAATCATTTGCGCACTTGGGATTCATCTGAAATAAGATAGGTGGCTGGAAGCGTTTCTGGCTCTTTTTCTTGTTAAGAACTTGGGTGTGAGAAGGGGCATTTTTGAGACCCTTTGTGATGTGAATTCAGGTGAGTTAAAGTGCGATTTGGGAGTGCCGGTGTGATGGATTTCCCTCTGCTAAAGAAATCCTCCTGAGTATTTTCGGTTTCTAAAAACATGGGCCCTCCAATCCATACAGTGCTTAAGAGAATAGTATAAGAAATGTGCTCATGGTGTGTTGAAAGTGGCATACATGAACTTTGCTATAAAAAATCTCACTGGCTGAAGAAGAGAACAAATAATATAGAGCTGTCAGTTGACATCCCGGATGTGTTTGCACAAAACATACTTTTCACAGAGATGCTCTTTGGAGTGAAATATGGTGTATTTTAAAATTGCATCCCCATAAGCGTGACCATATTTATTTTCTCTGCAATACCTGACACCAATGTCTTCAAAGCCTCAGAAATGGAGGGTCCATCCATGGCACTAAATATGGTTTATCTGTATCAAAATAAATAGGGTTTATCTGTATCAAAATTATGACCAATTTCACAGTGACACTTTTGGAGATTTGTACAAATGAAAAAGTTAATGAAGTTTTTTATGTTGAATTAGATTGGCTTTTTATCAATTAACTCTGATAGCTGGTGGCAGGATTCTATCTTCTTACACATTGGAGGCTGAAATTAATTAAATATAAAACAATGGCCTAGGATGGCTAGTGAGGTATACTGGGAATGATCTTTATGGCCAATCTTGAATGGTGTGTCTTTAATTTAACTATTTTGCCTTGGTTTCATTGAATGCATAGATAAAAGAGATACCTCCTGAATGTATCACCTTTTTATCAGCTCTGATAAGCTGTTGTCTCAGGTTCCCCCCCGGAAATCTGTGATAGCTTTAAATTAGAATATAACACCCTACCAGGCAAGTGAAAAGTTCCTCGGAAAGCTAATGCTTTATGCACTTCAAAGGATGATGCTAGCAGAGGGTGGCCACACAAGGGAGCTATTGTTATAGCTGCAGGAAACAGGAGGTGGCACGGGCAACCAACAGAGCATATTACCAAGAAAGAAGCATATTATTATACGTATTCATTTCATTTTGGATAGTGACTGAGCACAGACATCCAGAAGCAGTGTAGTGCTGTACATAGGAGGTACATAGGATTACATATTGGGGGAAAGGGTTACAGCTGGGATTTGTTACATTACAGTTGGAAAGCTGGCGAAGTAGTACATAGAGGTGTGGTTGGATCAGCTCAGGGTGGGATCATGGCATATCCATCACCAACTTAACTCAGTATACTCCCGTTGATGTCCCGCATAATGCAAGCTCCCCTATATTGCCATTTTGTATGTCATTGTGAATCCCTTCTGATATGTGTGTGATTATGGACTTTGGAAAAGGAATGTGCCGAGTTAAGCTGGTCAAGACTTCCCACATCCACTGAATTTCAAGGGTTTTGTTTTGTGAAAAATCTGGTCACCTTAACTAAACCTTTTTCAGAGAATTTCAAGGGTTTTGACCATAGCCAGTTCCATCGCCTTTTGGCACGTCCCCTATATATGTTCACTCAATTTGTTCCATTTACACCCACTAGTTGGCCATGACCTTTGGCTGTGGCCACTTTCCATGTCTTTTGGGCCCACTATCCAGAGCCTTAGGACCTGGCTAGTGAGCACAGCCTTTGGCTGTGTCCACTTTGTATTTTAAAACACTACTGGGCCACTAGCCATAGCCTTTGACCATGACCACTGCACATGTTACCCCTTTATTTTGGGCCCAACTGCCTTTGGTCCTTGCTGGTGAGCAAGGCATTCAGCTGTGCCCAAAATATATTTTATAACACTAAAAAACACTATCCATGGACTATGGCCGTGCCCACTTTATGTGTTCTACCAATATATTTGTTTTATATCCACTATACATTTCTGCAGGCCCACTAGCCAGGGCTTTTCTGCATGGACTTTAGGTGACTCGTGAGTTCCATAGGATACAGAAATAGCTGTAATTATGCAGGCCAATCTGTACGGCCGCCCCTCCTCACCCCAAGACTGGAAAGTTTGGGAATGATTCATAAAATAAATAAAGAAGTTATTAAAAAAAAGAATAGCACTTTCGGCCGACTCCCAATTTATTTTTCCATATACATGAAAGGTCAATTTTTGCTCCTCCACCCAGCACAAACAGCTGGATGGATTTGGAGCAGGTCTGAAACACCTTGGGCATGAACTGTTGACTCGCGATACTTTTCTGGATTGGAGCTATTCTGTCCAGTAGCTTTTGACAGTAAAAATGTAAATATTTGACAGAGAAAGAGGCGCCCCCTTCACCTAAAATTATAGTCATTTCCTGATGATGCATTGTGGTTGTGAGGCTTTTCAGAAAGAAAAATAACGCTATATTATTTATTTTACGATACGAGAGATAACTGCAGCTATACTAGAGGCTACCAAATGCAGAGAAATAGCATTTGGAGGTGTAAAAATGGTGAAATAGCATCAGGGTAGAGGTGGGATATGTAGAAGGCACCATGTGAAATGTGTGAGTTAGAGGTGGCCTAGGGACAGAGTGTGCAGCATAAACATGTTCCTGTAGCCGAGTGAATTCAGTCCGATACCCACGGCTAGCAGCAAATACAAGATTGGGAAATGAAAATGCATCATACGGTTCAACAAATGTTTGAGTGAGTCTGTGGGAGGGGTGGGGGGCAAATGTGAGCTTGTGTGATTGATGGTACATTGCTATGGGGAGAGGGGGCCTTGGTGAGTGGGTGGGAGTACAGGGAACCCTTTTAATATGTTTTCATTTCTTGCAGATTATCGTGGCTATGCGAACACTACAGATACCCTCGGCTAAAAGAAGTACTCTGCAATTATAGCTGCAGTTATGGAGAAAAATATATTTAAAAAAAACAGATATTTGTTCAGGTACAGTGAGGTCAAATTGAACAATCACTGGCCATGGCCAGTGGCTTGATAACATTATAAAGCCTAGTAGTTTTGTAAAATGTACAGTGTGCACTGTCAAAGACCCTGGCTAATGGCCCATTATGGATTTAAAATATAATGTGGGCACTGCCGAAGGCCATGGCCACTGGCAATGGCCAAAGGCCATAGACAGTGGCACTGAGTAATAAACAGTGGCCAAAGGCCACGGCCAGTGGCCCGTTACTGATTTAAAATATACAGTGGGCATGGCAAAAGAACATGGCCATGGCCAGTGGTGCTGAAAAATATAGAGTAGGCACGACTGACGGCCAGGGCCAGTGGCACTGGAAAAAATACAGTGGGTACGGGGAAAGCTGTGGACACTGGCTATTGCCTAAGACCATGGCTAGTGGTCCATTACTTATTTAAAATGTGCAGTGGGCATGGCCGAAAGGCTATGACAGTGGCGCTGAGAAATATACAGTTTGGCGTACCCACTGGCCATAGCCAAAGTGTCAAACCGGATATTAAATTATGCCTCTTATTACAAACGATTTGTTTGTATATTGTCCTATGAAAATTGAGCGAGGAGGAGTATGTAAATTAGCGGGGTTCGCTTGCTGCGTTTACATTCCAGACTCCTCTCCAACGATCTTTAGGGCGTAAATGGTTTTGGGACCTCCTATGGTCATGGGGATAGAAGTTGTTCTCGGCCCTACTGATTATCTTGGGAAGTTTTCTGTTTCTTTGTTGTTGCATACAGTGTCTCCCTGGAATATCCTCAGTATTAGGGGATGTTGCACGCAAGCAACAAGTGTATTAGGGAAGAAAATATACGCCCCAAAGGAGCTCTCTAAAGAGTATGTCTTGAAGGAAACTCTGGTATCAGACCGAATGGCAATAGATATGTCCGACAATGATTCGGGGTGTCTGGACGATGACGCATGGAGTTACTTGCAATCAAATCAGAAATAGTATTAGCACTTGGCATAGGCCAAAAGGAGGGTTTGTCAAACCGGATATTAAATCATGCCTCTTATTACAAACGATTTGTATGTATATTGGCCTACGCCAAATTGCTTGAAAATTGTACGCGAATAACTCTCTGCAGCAAGGTCTTGACCTTAGAAATTGATATAAGCCGCCATCTTGAATCAAGCCTCCATTTTAGGTTAGAAACCGCCATTTTGGGGTTTCGTACAAAGTCACCCTGTAATCTAAAATGGCTGTCTCGTGTGTCCTTGTTCTTGCCTTAACCTCTCCAACCTCTGTAGGGAAGTTAATGTCCAACCTGCCTTCAGGCTACATGTTAGGGTCAGGTAGACCTTGTCCTTTGTTGACCTCGGAGCAGGGGATTACTTGAAATGCCAATATTAAACTACAAGTATACAAGAACAGTAATGCTATCCAAATATAACATGCAAAACATTGTTTGGTCTGTATTAAAGCAATATATAAAGAGTGTAAATGTTAAATTGAAGAATAATGGAGTGTGTTAGTAAATGTATTGAAAAGTAAACCGCATGTGCGAGATATGTAAATTAGGAAAGTGAACATGGCGCGACCCAAGCCCAGCGCATGATTAACCTGTAAGGGGGCTGGACATCTTTTTACAAATTGTATAAAAGCACCGATGTCCAGCTAGGAAATTCCCTCACTGCTCATATTGTACCCTGCTGGTGGTCTCTGTGATGTATTGACGGCCAAATAGCCATTTGTGTACTTTGTTGAATACTGTTCAGTTGTGTAATAAAGATTCTGGAAATCTTTATAAGCCCGTGTCGGTGTATTTTTCTTTGCTCGGTGTAACAGCCGGAATATTGTATTTTTTCTGATTCCACAGATGGCGCCTGAATATTGACCCTCGAGATTGACTTTGTCTCGTTGAAGGTTGGCTCGGCTATCGGACCAGGATCGGACGGTGTCAACAGAACCGGCCTCTCTAAGATGAGAAGCGAATTCCTCGACGAAACTGCACTATCCGATCCCTGGATTGTGAGCTATAGCCCAAGACGACGTATTGACGAGGGCCCATATATTTGAGGTGGGTACATTTGCTGAACATCACCAGACACGTGTGTCCTTTGCATTGTCCTTAGAAACCCGATCGGGCCTCCCAGTCCTTTGGTCAGGTGAATTGTGTCCCGATTCTTAATTTAACCCTGACAAATTTGAATTTGGAGCATTGTACTCGCGAGCACAATTATTTAACCAGGTAACACCAGAACTTTGATATGCCTGGGAAATTGTCTGCCTGCTTTAGGGCATTTTTCCGCAGTGATAGACAATCTTTGGAAAATAGCCATCCCGCACCACAGGAGGGGTCGCTGGCATGTACTATGTACTGTAAGAAAGGCTTTGGTAGTATAGCATTTAATGACATTTGGCACAGACAAACCAGACAAACCAGACATATTTCTAATCTTCGGTGGCCAACCAATGGTAGTTTTGAAATCCCTCAAATAGAATATTTAGAGTCTGTATTAATAAAGAAGAAGGCTAGGCCTGCAGCATTTGACGCGTTGCACAGTTGGAAAATAGAAGCTTTACAACAACAAAAGAGTAGAGAGCAACATATGTGTCGAAAAAGGCAATTGGAGTCAGTTAGGAACACGGACAGGGCATTTCAATTAGGCATTCAGAAAATCTACCCTTCAAAAGATTTTCATACGTCAGACGAATTGATCAATAAAGTTTTGCATGAACGAAGGCCCGATGCCTCCGCGCCACCTCCATATGTCCCTTCTCCTGGCGCTTTGCCCCTTCCTGTTGTAGTTCCCCCTCCCATAGTTCCTCTGGTCCTCCCTGTTGCTCTTCCTGTTGTTCTTCCAGCCGTCGCCCCTTTGCCTGCCCCCTTGCCTTCACCTGTTATTCAGAATGTGCCTACTCTTCTTCTTCCAAGTGATCCTGCATCGCTTGTAGTAGACCAGGGAGCAAGACCAAGGGTTGTGACTCGTAATACTGTGTCGCCAGACAAGAGGAATGAATTGACTGCTTGGGCTCAACATTGTATGGAGAAAAGTGAACAAGCTGATCTTTTTTCCACACTCAAAAATTTAAAAGAGATTCCTGAGAAAAATGTTTTTATCGAAGGATTAGGGACTCATTTAAGTATAATGTGGAATAGACTAGATGATGTAGATTTCCCACAAGGGTTACGGGATTTGAACGCCTTAGCGTTGTTCAGAGATACTGCGGAGAAGGTATATGAGCATGTTGAGAGAATTTTTGAGTATAGGAAGGAGTTGGAAGAGTTACAGAATGAGGAATTAGATGGTGATAGTTTAGGTATTATGTACTTACAGAAACGGTTTTCTCCTCGTCGACAATTAAAAGGTGAGGAAGTACGAATTTGTACAAAGGATGCGATAAGATGGATTTCGGATATGTCAATAACTCCAGATGAAGTATATGACACATACAGTCAGGATACGTTAGAAATGCAAAAGAAAGTGATACAGGTTATGGTAGAGCACCTGCAGAATGAGTGTATAAGAAGAAAGATTTGTTGTCCTGCAGAATTGTTAAGTGTTTATAAGAGAGCCTTTTTGATTGATACTTCTTCGACTGCCTTAGCGCTTGACTTGGCTCTGTTGCTTACTAAGCGTTTGGAGCTGCCTACTTCTCAGTTGCCTATGAGAGAGGTCCCTCCGACATTTGTCCCAAAAGTTGAGATTCTGGCTGATGCTGCACGAGGTATATTAGCCGGAGAAATTCCTGCACATTACGTTTCACAGTTTGCTCACGTCCCGTTTTCAAGACAGGAAGTGAACACCATAAAGCAATCTATTCCTGATATACGAAAAAATCCGACCGGATTCTATAAAGAAATAGAGTCGGTCTTACAGTCGTCGGTATTCACTCTAAGTGATATTGACCTATTATTTCCCGTACTCCTGCCAGTTGATTTGTGGAAGCAGATTAGGACTATAGATGACATACCTGGGTTGGGAGATACATGGGATAACATGACTAGACTGGACAGAGAAAGACCAACTGGCGAACGACCACCTCAAGTGATATTAACCTTGCCTGATAGAATTATTGTAAAATTGAAAACTATGGTTCCAGAAAAAAGAATCATATGGAACAAGCTTACGGCCTGTGTCCAAGGAAAGTCAGAGGGTGCTACCGATTTTTTCAATCGGTTCGAGCAGGTATTCTCGGAATTCAGTGGACAAGATTTGGGCACAGAGTCAGGGAAAAGGTTGTTTGTCAACAAACTTGTACGTGGATTGCTGCCCGAAATCCAGTTACAGATTATGTTCTCTGAAAGCGCTTGGCAGGCGAAGTCCCAATCAGAAGTATTGCATATGGCTCAGTATTATGAAAATCGTGTAAACACTGAACAAGAGAAGCTTGAGAAAAAAAAGGGTGACTTGAAAACTAAAGTTTTATTGCAGCAGATCATTAGAAACCCTAGAGGACGTAATCAATTTAGGGGTCAGTACATTCCACAGGGAAGTGTGCCCTTGGCTCCGGTAACCATTAACCAGTGTGCCTATTGCCGGCAGGAAGGTCACTGGCGCGCACAATGTCCGACCTTACAGCAAAGGTCATTTGGGAACATGGGTAGATGATCCAGAGGTCGCCCAGGTGCAGGGGGCCCTGGCAGAGGTCAGTTTGCACCAGAATAACAGCAATCTCCTTCACAAGATAAGCAAGTTTTGAATGTGGATAATAGAAACATTTTTGATCACCCTTCTGCCGCGTACCTCTCTGAAGAACTTCCTTTTGATAATATTTTGTTCCGCTAGGATTGCCCGAAGCAGGATTTGGAACCTACACCTTTTTCCGTTCATCAGAAATGCCCTACGTTGAGATGGCGGTGGGAAATAGGAAGCATCTATTTTTAGTATATACGGGAGCACATAAATGTTCCATTGACCATTCACGGGTTCCAAATATTCCCCTGTCAGGGCAATCCAACATTTCCCTAGGGTTTTCAGGCACACCTGTAATTTGTCCGGTCTCTTTGCCGGTACCGATAACACTGGGTCCCTTCACGGAACAGTGTCCATTTTTACTTACCAAAAACTGTGGGGAGAACTTTCTGGGGCTAAATTTGTTGAAGGCATTACACGCAGTAATTAATTGTTCTCCGGATGGGATTCGGCTAACAATGTCACCCCAGCAATCACTCGCCTCTCAGTTTTTGACTCGACCTTTACCGCCAGAATTTAGTAATGTTCCAGAATGCTTATGGGCAATCGATGATAATGATGTGGACATTCTCCAAATTGAACCTGTTAAAATTATTTTGAAACATGGAGTAAAATTGCCTCGCATCCCGCAATATAAGATCTCAATTGCAGGCGAACAGGCTTTGAAATGTATAGTTTCTGATTTTGTACATCGTGGATTAATTGAGGAGATTACGGGTAGCATATGTAACAGCCCCATTTTGCCAGTATACAAAAAAGGTGATAATGCGATTCCCTTTCGTTTTATAATTGATTTACGCGCTATTAACAAAATTGTGGCTCCTCAATTTCCTATTGTTCCTGATGTTACAACGATATTAACCATGATTCCGGCTTCTGCCACTCACTTTAGCGGTGTTGATCTTAAAAACGCGTTTTTCAGTATTCCTATAGACAAGGATAGCAGGTATTTGTTTGCGTTTACCCTAGGTGGACGCTCATTTACATTCACTCGTGCACCACAAGGGTACACTGAGAGTCCAAGTATTTATAGTAGGGCATTGAAAGAGCAGCTTGATACCCTCGAGTTGCCTACTACTTGCACTTTACTACAGTATGTAGATGACCTCCTCATGGCCGCTGATTCTGAGAGTGCCTGTAAAGAAGTAACCGTGTTGCTGCTTTGTCATCTAGCAAAACATGGCCACAAAGCTTCACCTAAGAAATTCCAATATTGTTGCCAGGAGGTCACCTATTTAGGCTATCTCCTGTCAAAGGAGGGAAGACGGTTGACACCTGAACGAATAAAGACCATTTCTGGTATGCCTGTCCCAAATACGCAAAAGGAAGTTAGAGTCTTGATAGGTATGGCTTCTTATTGTAGATTGTGGATCCCGAATTTTTTCGTTAACGATTAAACCAATGTTGGCTTTGACAAAGAAGGGCATTTCTTTGCCATTGCCATGGACCTTGGAACACCAGACAGCATTCGATTTGCTCAAATCCGCGCTGTGTTCGGCACCATTTTTAGGAACACCGAATTATGATAAGGCCTTTGTATTGTTTGTGTATGAACGTGATGGATGTGCTTTGGCTGTGTTAACGCAGGAACATGGAGGGAAGAATAGGCTGTGCAGCTACTATTCCTCCGCCCTTGATCCTGTAGCATGCGCTTTGCCAAGATGTTTGCGCGCTGTTGCTGCTGCTGCGTCTGTAAAACAGAGTGAGGGAATGGTCCTGGGTCATGCGGTATCCCCAATGGTACCTCACTCTGTAGATATTCTATTGAATAGAACTCAAACGCAACACCTCACTTGCACGATTGGCAAGATGATAATTTTATTCAGATTAAAACACACATACATCAAAGTACATACAATCATAATTAAAACGCAGCAAGAATAAAAAACATATAATTGGCTAAAAATATTTAATACATACAATAATTAAAATTATCAAGACCGTATGGACTTCATTAAAGACTCTCTAAGACTTAGGACACAAAGCAAATATTGGAGCAAACTCCAGGCTACTACTGGAGTGTTTGTGATAGAATGAAAACCATAGCCGGTCCACACTACCTAAAATTTAAATTACACAATGCAAGTTGCATTGTTCTAGCCCTGACTAGGGGTATTAGCAGTACAGAAAAATAGAAAGTACATACAATCTTCTACGTCAGCATCGCATAATAAACAGCCTGGGTGATTTGGCACTACTGATTGGTCACTTTGCCACCTACTAGTAAGATGCAGGAGCAATAACACAGCAGACACATTCCTCCGGTAAAGTGTCTTTACGTAAGAGCATCGTTGGATTTCATGATATACATTGGCAGAGAAGGGGAACAATTATGAACATATACGAGGGGCAGGGATGGAGGACAGTGCATTATCTCTAACGTTAATAACCTATGGACTATTTGCCCATTAGGAAATTACATAGCATAGTCTTTAGGGAAACATGCAGGAGAGGTGAGTGGGGTTCTTACTTTGGATAGCAAATGGGAGGTTAGAGGGGCTTTTTTCTTTGCTACCAGGTGGTGTCTGAGACTCATTTTGAATAGTTACATGGAAGACAATGCTTTGATGGCAGGGATGAGAGGATTCAATTTTAATGGAGCAAGTAGGGAAAATGAGCGAAAATGAGAGGAGGCAAGATTGGGGCGGGTACTGATGAGATGTGAAGACATAAGGAGTAGATAGATCGAGAAGGAGAGTACTGGGGCACACAGGATCTGTTTCTTCATAGTGTGAAATGGAGGATAACCTATAAAGAGCATGGTCCAATATGAGCAGAGTGCTAATACCAACACCCAAGGTAGAACTCAGTAAGGCTTCATTTGTCTTTAGAAGGACACATGCACCAACACATTGACATACCTCTAACTCATATGCGTTTTGTTGATGTCACTTGGCATGAAATTAATTCACTCACCATACCCTCCCATGTACTTCAATGGGCTCTCACAGCCAAAACCGAAATAGTCTCTTCACACAGTGTTTTTCAGAAAGTTCACTGCCGTGAAAGAAGCTGAGTCGCCCCATGGGTCATAAAGCTTCATGGGACAATTCCTAAGTCTGCTATTATCGCCATACGTGAAGGAAGACAATGCCCATGGAGGCCTGACGAACATTAGCAATACATAAACAGAGAACAAACCCACTAAATGCCTGTGTGTTCAGAAATGTGACACCACCTTCACTAGAATGTTCAAACTGTAAATGTGACTATGCCTCTTTGTGAGGGACCTACTGTCTGACTTTTGCAAAGTATTGCACATCCGAACATCTCATGTTGTTCTAAAACAACTTGTATGGCTTCTTAAATGCAAACAAAGCTCACACATAAAAAGTCTGCTTTGCTACTGTAGTTTGACCTTCGCTTATTCCGAGAAGAAAAACTGCGTGAAAAAGGCCTGCCATTAGCGGAGATGGCGGAGGCATGCCATCACACACAAGCAGTGTCATATTCTGCAGAGTGGCATTCTCCCCAAGGTGTCAAGGCTAAATGAATGCAGATCAAAGGCTGCTTTTTTCTTAGAGAGGTGCCTGGCTTGTAGTGCTTCTGTTGACAGGACAAGTGCATAACCAATCTATACTGGCATGTAGAAGTGACGTAAATTGTGCTCAGGGTCTAAAGGTGAGGTAACACCAGCTTTCTAAGTACTTAGAATGTGTCATTTTATTTTTTGTCCAGGTTGAAGAATTAATAAGATGGTAGGACACATACCCATTAAACGTAGCACACGAGGGGCGCTTACAGTATTGGCTCTGTGTACTCCCTGGTGGATTTTGATTACAGTGGTTAAATCCACGAAGCTAACGCTGCCAATTTACAAACGTGGCTAGTTTCCAAATTCTTTTTTTGTGAACAATTTTCTAAAATATTGCAAAAGGTGTAGAGCACAAAGATTTGCTTCACAGACTCAGGAACAGGTGTTAGGGAGAATTTTCATTTCTGTGACAATTCGATTTTACCTTAGAGACCCCCAGGTCTTTTGCTGGACTCAGGGCTTTTTAATGTTTACTCCTGAATGAATTGGACCTTTTTCTCACTCACTCATGTGTTTTCCTAACTATGATTTTCTATGTTCCTTATTGTTTTATGGAGTCTGGTAAACTCCATAGGCATTTGCTTTTGCATTGTGACACACATCACCTTTTGTGCCGTGCTACTTAGAAGTCCCTTGGACTTCTCTTAATGTTTAAGTACATTTTCTTGGATGAACTACTGTTCCCAAGAATAATAAGATGACCCCTGTCTTACCATTTCTTTATGGGTGCAGCACACAATACCCTATGTGGAGTGCTAGTGCTGGGGGGTTACCTAGTCATTTGTTTAACCCATTCCTCATGTAACATTATGTTACACTAACTCACTGGAATGGCTGGTGGCTTTGGTTTCTTTTTTACTATATAGTGACATGTAACTGCAGGCTGATACCTCAGCTGCAGTGCTGCAGCCAGGAGTGACAATTTTCTCAAAATGGCCCTGCCTTTTCTTCTCTATTTTTCATTAGGTAGTTTCTTCTGTGTTTTTACTCTGTTGTTTGCATCAGGTCTGGGTCCTTTGTGTGTTTTGCCTTTGGCAGGCTTTGGTCCTGAAACCTGCCCATGCTTCAGTGTGTTGGAAAAGCAGGAAGTGAGGGAGGGTCCCGAAACTTCCCTGTCTTTTATCTCTAGGTGTGCCTGAGTGAAACCAGTTCCGATTGGCCTGCTGGCTATCCTGGAGGACAGCCACCCTGCTGTGTGATTGACAGCCTAAGCCTTTGAATGAATGGGAACTTGTGAGGTTTTTGGGTCTAAGAGGAGAGTTGACCACTGGACAACAATATCCGAAGCAGAAGATGAGAGAAGACACCAGCAGCACCCTCCTGGACAGCGAAGTGACCAGTGAAGCCCTCTTGCTGTGCTGACCCTGTTTTCGTATCAAAAATGAAGACCTGTAAAGGATGACTTCCTCCCTTAGGCCTCATTACACGGTAGGCGGTAAGGGTTTACCGGTACCAGTATTTTACTGGTACCAGTAAACCCTTACCGCCTTACTACGAGGTCCCTTTGCGGGTTGGAGACTTTAACGCCTGCTTTTTGCAGGCGTTAACAAACAACCTGCAAAGGGACCAAGGTGCTAATTACGGTACCGCAATTTGCAGTACCATAATTAGCGCCTTCCCCATTCCCATAGAGCCCTATGGGGGAAAAACGGGAATGGGGAAGGGCAATGGAAGAAGGCGGAATTATCGCTTTCACAACCTCGGAATTAGGCGGTAATTCCCCTTTCTTCAAAAGCGGTGCCGGTAATTTACCAGCATGGACCAAGGTGCTAATGGCACCTTGGTCCACCGCCGAACGTGTAATGAGGCCCAAATTCTATTTTGGCATAACCCCGAC
Source organism: Ambystoma mexicanum (assembly GCF_040938575.1). NCBI lineage: Eukaryota > Metazoa > Chordata > Amphibia > Caudata > Ambystomatidae > Ambystoma > Ambystoma mexicanum. The sequence goes on along the minus strand of NC_090937.1, from coordinate 901,921,530 downwards.
TTGCTGCGCATTTCCAAGACTGCAGAAGCTCAATACCTGGGGTACCTTGACCATTTTTTGTGTGCATTATCTAGTCTAAATCCAGCCAAATCTTTGTAGGCATCCAGAGGACCTTACAGCAGCAAAGAATCTGCATTCAGAGTCCCCTCACCTGAGTCCAGGACCGGAAATCCTAACCAGAGCTTTTCATTCTTCTTTGGCACTGAGCCAAAACTAAAAAGGGCTACTGAATTGATGGAAATCCATTGCTGCTCAGTCCCTCTCTCTCAAGTGCTGCGACAGTAGCCCACCAGATGTCCTCCCTTTCGTCACCACGACCAAGGACCAGGAACCAGGGACCACTGCATTGCATCGTGAAGGCAACCAGCTGGAACAACTTCTTTATTTCAAAGGCATTGTGGGGCTTGGGTTACATTATACTTTTGCCATTGGGGGTGCTTCCTGTCTTTAGGAGTATGATTTAACTCTATACTAATTTGACCTCAACTTACCTGCATTGGAATTAAAGCTAGTGCTTTCTAAAGTTGACTCCACTTGAGTTGCTGTAATTTTTCTTTTGAACACTGACTATTTAAGAACATATTTCTAGGAAGAAGAGCATCACAAGTTTGACCTAGTCCATTGGCTCCCAAAGGCCTCCTTCTGAACCTATTGGCTTTGGCAGTGCTTGTTCCCCTACATGCTTTAAATGTTGAACCCTTTAATGCTGGGATAATATACCGCCTACATACCTTTGGGAGAATCTAACTGTTCTTATAACCTATCGGTCTGTTCTGAGCTAACCCTAACTTTTCCTTCCTTGAAAACTCAAAATTGCAAATGTGATACTTTATACATGCTATGCTGACCTCAAATGATGTCATCTCCGGGTGCTGGAACATGTGTAACATATGAATGAATTAATCACCTGCTTTATTGTTCACGTTTTGAATTGAATCCTACATTGGGAGACATGTTAAAACTAATTACTGCTTTTTAAAGAATGCTTTAAATATGTTTGTGTGTAAATAAATACATTATTTATTATATAACTTTAAGTGTGTAAGTGTTTAATTGGATATTTGTATTTACTGATATCATTGTACAGCTCTACAGCTCACAAAACCCCTATTAAGATAAGCCTGGCTGCTCAGTCACACTTCCAACTTGTCTAGTACAGGCCTATATTAAAAGGTGGGTTACCTAATATCAAGAGATAAGTCTTGTGTAGTCCCACGCCAGTTGGACTGCACTAATTGTTACCTAACAACAGGCTTCCATTAAAAGTACTCTTTGCCACTGTTCACCAATTGCAGCTTCACCAAAAGCATTTGCAAGAAATGATCAGGAAAGAAAGTAATCATACTTCCGTAAAACACAACTGCAACAACAAACTATATTCACAGATGATCCTGGTAAGAGCTGAAAGTTCAATTTACGAATGCCTGCAGTAACACCAACAGAACTTCAATGGACGAATGCCTGCAGCTACACCAACAGCTGGTGGTTCCTCCAATCTGACACCACCATTTAACTTGTGGTCCCACACTATCTGCGTGACCTATGCCCTAACACAATGCCATCCCTCGGGCAAGCACACAACGGAATGGCTCCACAAAATCAGACGTCACTTCACATTTAATTGATGCAGGAAACCTCACCATGAGGAATCTTGGCAAAGGGGTAAATATCTAAAGACAGGTTCCGTTTAGGCCCCTGCCCAGCATCCACGGAAGTGTTACAACAAGTTGTATGTATACGGAGTATTGGGTCCCCGACCAAGGCATCAAATTGATTTCTGGCTGCATACATTCATTGACCGCATCAGGGTGTTTTCATTTGAATTGGAAAACTTTCGTATGACTCTGCTTGATTCTGTTTACACTGTTGGTGCTACTCTGCTGCATACAGGAGGTGCTTTCCCCTCTTAAGCTCCTGTTTTGGCGAAGCCCAGCAGTGTGATCATTTGAATTGGAGAAATTTCGTCTGACTCTGCTTGAGTCTGTTTACACTGTTGGTGCTAATCTGCTGCATAAGGGAGGTGATTTCCCCTCTTAAACTCCCGTGTCGGCGGAGCACAGCGGTGTGCAGCAGTGTGTTTCAGAGTTCAGGTGGATGCAGGGACGCACATTCGTGACCATCTAGGATGTTTGTCACCAAGATTGTCTTGTTGACAACTTGAAGAAACTGCTTCTGTCCACTGTCCTGCACCGGATCACTTAACTACGAAGTAAGCCGTTATGAGTGGGAGTGATCTACTTACAATAAGGATACTTACTACCTTGCCCATATATTGATATTTGAAAAATAAAAATACGCTAGCGCCTTGCTACGTATTTTTGGGAAGTCTGTTTAAATTTGTGAATCATAAACCTTTCAAAGCACTATTTTGGACAATTAACCTGACAGCTCGCCCACTTACTTACAAGTCCATTTGTTCCACAAAACGTGGCAATTTTGACGGGATCTGTAACACAGTGACACTTAAGAAACACTCTTTGAATTTACATCAACTGAGCAATGACGCGTAAGGGGACGTTGTGGAACGTTGGTGCGCAACATAAACGCACTAACTTACAAAGCGGCAACAAGTATAACACAATAAAAAGTTAATTATTAGAGCTCCCCTCACAAGCTGAAATAACTGCATTTTTGGAATCAAAGACAGCCATGCGATCAGCTATTCCTCTGAGACATTGGCAGAAGATAACGAAAAGCAGCTGGCTGACTCAATTGACAACAAAAACTCATCATTGAATCTTGTAACACATCTCAAAAGAGCCTCGATGGGGGGTGAGAAACTCCTGCCGGATACAATAAATCGTGAAATTAATGATGTCATAAGCCTGTCATACACACCAGATATGACAATCTTTGCTTCACACTCAGATTCCTCTAACACAACGGACTCTGGGGCTGATACTGAATCAGTCATTGCTGGTGGAACAGATTGGTTGACGAAGCTGCAATGAAGAACGACAGGGTTGCACTAGAGTGTAAGATGGATGCCCAAGCTTCAATAGTGGTATCCATGATGAATGAGCTTGGCACTAGTCAAAAACGTTCTCTGAAACTCTTAGACATATTCACATATTAGCCTAGTAAAGTGGACATCATCACAACCTTCAGAGCTAAGCAAAAAGACAAGGGGCAGAATAATATTGACCTCATACTGGCTGAAATTAACAAATTCCCCACAAAAGGAAAATTGGATGTCATACAGAAACAGTTTTTTGTTTATGGGCCCACCAGAAAATCTAACCAGAGTTGGAGTTTTGAGGAAGTCCACATCTCTCCACCTGCTGAGTTAATAAAGTCCTTAAAAAATAAATGCTCTCCTCAGAAAACACGGCAATTACCCACACTGCAGATACCTGAAGTTGTACCAAGGCAGACTAATTTAAAAGAAAATCAAAAGGTGGTGAAGCAGTGTGTGTGCAAGGACACAGTCTATAGATATACTGAAAATCGAACTGCCACGATGGAATAGCAGCTAAACTGGGCTCTGGTAGAGTTTGCAACATCTTTAATGGTTGTCTTGCTGAAAACTCATGTGGAGATACTTTTCAAGGTAGCATATACATTAATAGCATGTGAGAAGATTTCTGGCCATTAGCTGGTCTCTGCAAAACATTTAGTGACAAATATACCAACCTTTGAGATGCTGGTGAGCTTTGCACTATGTTATATATTCTAAAATGTTATATTCAAGTAGAAGAATAGTTCTTCTAAAATTTGGGGTACAAACCCACTGGGAAAAGTGCCTTCGTGATAAAGCACAGTGTAATTTGTGGAAAAAGACCTTGGCCGTGAAGCCAGCGGTGTGGGCTGCACACCCGTGGACCACCCTAAGGTGGTTTGATAAAGTACTTGTGATTCGACAAATGTTTGTTGCAGTTATAAAACAAATATATTTTTATTTTTTGCTATAAATTTCATAGACTATAATCCCTCTAAGGGTATTCACATTTTGAGGCTGAAATGTTACATTAGAGGTCTATGCATTTCGGATTTAAAAACCCTTACTCAGGGCCTGTGAACATGTATATTCGAGCTGCCTTATGGTCAAATCTAATTGCATTAGTAATATATTGTCACCAATTAATATGCAAAACGACAGTTTCCACGGTGAGGTAAAAATGTACCATTCACAGTATGCAGGAAAGGGAATCATCAAAAATGCGTGCATGGACAATTAGGCATGAATGAAAATCACATATACGTTACCAATTGCATGTCATGAGATTGATAATTGAGTAGGTCATTATCAAGAGATTCATCGATTGGGGTAATTCAGAAGAAAAGGAGAAATGCAAGAAATGAAAAAAATAAAAAGTAATAAACGTGTGTTCAGGTATAAGAATGTTGATCACTAATTAATTTAAAAAGACCTTGCTCTTGTGGCAAAGGAGAGAGGGTCAGATTACTGACCTGCTGCTCACGTGTATGATACTCTGTTTAAAGCCTTGTGGAACGGAGACGATCATGTCCGTGTCTAATGGCGTAATCGTTATCTCGAATCTGTAACATAAATCATACAGTGTTATGTTTTGCTATCATTGATAAAAATCGGGAGACTGTGGCCATGTGGAAGATGCCTCTTACCTATATGAAACTGGAGCTTCTTCCGAGATGCGGCAGAACGCTGCAGAAACTCGTGTGCAGTGTTCAGCTTGCTAAGTTGTGGATGGTTGCCTAGGGAACCAAAATGGATACGCAGTCAAGCGTGCACCGTAGTGTGTGCGTGTGAAACAGGGCGGCCATCTTAGGATGGTGTAAATGACTAATGTAGGTAGTTCTGGAAGCGAAAGAGGGTAATCGCTAGGTATGGTGGTATGGATGTAGATGAAAAATGATGGTGCAAATAATCATAAATGATAAAGAACAGCTAATATGTCAAATTATAAATTGGAGAGCGAAAATAGAAAAAAGAAGAAAAATAGCTGTAACTAAACTTCAGAAATGCACCAAAGTAACAACTAATTCAGTGGGCAACAGACTACGCTGTGCACATAGTGACATCAAACTCGTGAATGACACATTAACTAAAAACGCTGAAAATGTGCTCACTGTGTTAATAACAGCTACATGGAATCTGAAGGAAATGACTGAGGTGATGATTCCACTTTGCATAAATCCCAGTAAAGATCAGCCTAAAAACCCTCATGACAGCTACCATAAGCCCTTCGATGTAATAGTTTTGGAAAGAAAGAGACAGCATTGCAGTTAAAAATAATATGTAAATATCAGTAGTGCAGTAACCTACCTTTCATCAACTGACAGGCCTTAACCACGCCCTAACCGGATGTCCCGCCCCTTGGGGTGTCCATGGCAACGTATGTCCCGCCTTAGCGGATGTCCCTGTGCTGTAGTGACGTCATGTGTTGTGTTGAGGGGCGTGGTGGTGTAGGAAAGGGCGTTTCCGGGGGGGTGATGTCGTGGGTGATGTAATATTTTGGGGGCTAGGCGTGGTCTAGCAGGTGTGGTGACATAACGGGAGTGTCCCTGAAGTTTCCCCTAAGGCCTAACCTAACAGTGACGTCATGGCTTGTGTTTAGGGCGTGGTGGTGTAGGAAAGGGTGTTTCCCGGTGGTGATGTCGTGCATGAGGTAATATTTTGGGGGCTAGGTGTGGTCCAGCAGGGATGGTGACATCACGGGCGTGTCCCTGATTTTTTTTGTAAGGCCTTACCCAATAGTGATGTCATGGCTTGTGTTTAGGGCGTGGTGGTGTAGATAAGGGCGTTTCCCGGTGGTGATGTCGTGGATGAGGTAATATTTTGGGGGCTAGGCGTGTCCCAGCAGGGATGGTGACATCACGGGCATGTCCCTGAAGTTTTTTCTAAGGCCTAACCTAACAGTGACATCATGGCTAGTGTTTAGGGCATGGTGGTGTAGGAAAGGGTGTTTCCCGGTGGTGATGTCGTGCATGAGGTAACATTTTGGGGGCTAGGCGTGGTCCAGCAGGGCTGATGACATCCCTCTGGGGTCAAGGTCCAGGGTTTTGATGAGATGATGTAGGTATGAAGTTGTGATGTCAGGGGGCAGGCCGGGGGGTGTTGTGGGGGTGATGTAGTTGTGGGTCCTCCCCTAGGGGTGGAGTATGGTGTATATATACAGAAGGAGCTCTGGAGAGAGGTAGACGGCGCTCTTGGAGTCTGCGCTAGTATGCATGGTCTGACCCTATGTTTAGGTGGGCTATGGATCTTTTTTAATTGATAAATATATTTCCAAAACCTGTAAGTTCAGGTATATATGTGTGTGTGTGTGTGGCTGTGTGTTTGGTTGTGTGCGGCTGTGTGTTTGGATGTGTGTGTGGCTGTGTGTGGCTGTGTGTTTGGGTGTGTGTGTGGCTGTGTGTTTGGGTGTGTGTGGCTGTGTGTGTGTGTGTGGCTGTGTGTTTGGGTGTGTGTGTGTGTGTGTGTGTGTGTGTGTGCATGTGTGTGTGTTTAGAAAATAAGAAAAGATTAACAGTTATAAATGTTGAGCTGTGTTGTGGTAAAATGTGGTGCAGAAAAAAAAAAAAACTTTGGTTTTTTATGGATGAATCATCCAGGCCATGTAGAGTTAACTGGTGTCTTTAAAGAAGCTTTGTAACGTTGAGGGAACGATCAATATTTCGGTCGCACTCTGATGTGTAGCATTGGGTCATGTTTGTAAAACAAGTCTTACTTTCGTTTTGTATGGAGCATGGAGTTTTAAGCCGTGTCATTGTATGTATTTGTAGAGTGTACGTGTACCATTTGGAAAAGGCCACGTCCGCAGATCTAAGAGGTTAGGGTACTGTCTCTGACGATATACGTTTCTATGTAAATTGATATAAAGTGGGCTGACTAGCTAAACATTAAACAGTCTAGGTTATAAATATACCGGTAACAGGAAAGCTGCCTTTTCATTTACACTTTTGTGCCTGAAGTCATGGAATTTGGAAACGAAGTAAGTGCATTTTTTTTTTTTTTATATCTTTAAAAAATGATTCAAGGTGTATAATTATTGATTCCTTTTATTTAGAGATACGAAGCACCGTCCTTTTACGATGAATTTGACTGCCAAAAAATATTAGACAAGGGTATGTGTATTTTGTTTTATAAGTGTAAAACTAATGTTATACTTGGAAAAAGGTTAAATTGTTTGAAAAAGAGTCCTGTGAATAAAATAAAAGGCAATGTAAACGTAGGAGGTTCTGCAAAATGAAAATAATTGTATTTAGGGTTTGTGTATGAGGCTAATAAAGCTATACTGTGTGTTTTATTCATAATATATATGATTAAAGATGAGAACATAGGCGCTTTACAAGGTAATCTGGATGCTTAAAACCTGTTTGTTGTTTGCCGCTTTGTAAAGGATATATGTGTAGGTAATCTCTAATATTGATTAGTTAGACACGCGGTGGAGAGCGAAAGACTTTGAGTTTTTGAAAGGTTTCAGGCAGTCGTTGTTTTAGACTTGTGAATTTGAGAGTTTTAAATGTAGGGTGGACAGACAATTATTTGAGCCTATTCAAATAAAATATATTTTCTAGAAATGAATGAAAAAAAAAGAAAACAGCGGCCACATGCTATTTTAGATAAAATAAAGATGTTTCAGATGCTTATGGGACCCGTGCAAAGTAAAAAAAAAAAAAAAAAGAAGCTGTATTTGACTAGCCAATCTATAATATTGATTGTTTCTCTGACCAGGACACCGTGACTTTTTAAAATGGATCATTTGGGTTACAAGTTAATGGGTTTTATGAAAATTATGTTTTAAGTTAAAACAGTAATACACGCAGGAATTTTAACATGGTTTGCTTATAAGTGGAGGGTGCAACCTTTAAACGGTATTTTTAGTTTGTATTTGGTTATGGTGCGTTTGTTACACTGTGTAAAGACACGAGGCGGCTTATGTATTTAGACACGTGTGTTTTGTAAATGATATTTTAGAGTGTTTTTTATTTGAACACTTGAAGTCTTAGGATATCAGGGTTCAAGGTGTAATCACATATGAATTAAAAATGTATGCTTTTGTATTAACATTATAGTAGACCGTGTCTATGAGAAAAAGGCTTCCCAAAAGAGGAAGCATGTAAATGCTGCAAATTCTAAACTTGTGAAAGACACACCGACGTGTACTAAAGGTAATGCAATTAATTTTATAGTGGTGTGTGTGTTTGTGTGTGTTTGGCTGCAGTATGTAAGGATTAATGTTATAATGTTTTTATGTAGATTTACAATTGTTGGGAAAAGCAGAACATGTTGAGGGTCAGCCGAAAAGAAAGCGTTTAGAGGTGGATACGCATGGTACGTGATTTATGTTTGCTTAGCAGCTTTAAGGCTTACTATAGTTTATTTTTTTATTTTTATGGGTTTTGTATGGTTTAGAAGGAAACAATTATTAGGATTTATGAGCTTCTTTGGTTATAAGGAATCATACTTATGTTTTAGTTTTGTAAACATGTATCTGATTATGTTATGGTCAATTTTTTTTAGGGTCTAGTGTTGTGAAGAAGTCTAAAGGATTAGCACATGGTACCTCTGGATGGCAGGCCGCTGATCGTGTGAAAAAAACAGGCCAAACCTTAGAGCATTTTAAGGGGATTTTGAAAAGGACCTATTCAGGGGACAGCACGCAAGGTATGTTATTTATGCTTGCTAGCTTTAAAGATTAAAGGTTTATAAAGGTATCTAGGGGATATATTATTATAGGTGTTTATGTGATTTCATTGTTTTAAAAGGAAGCATGTATTAGGTTATAGATGGTGTATGTTTATAAGGAATAGGCTTTTGCTTCGAGTGTGTAATGTTCTTTTAATTATGTTTATTTTTAGGGTCTAGTGTTGCGCTTACGCCCTTTGCGGTCCCACCAACGACTCGTGTGAAGAAAACAGGTCAGCCCTACACAGAACACTTTAGCACAACAAGGGAGGGGGGTTATCAGGAGTGTTTGGGGCTCCAAAAATGTTTAAAGAACTCTAAACTAAGTTTGAAAAAAGATGTACGGTTTACAGGGGTTCAACCTGTTTTAAATATGACTAACTCTGAAGCTGTGGAAGATCAAAGTATTCAGGTAACTTCGGCTGATCCCCCTCAGGCCCGGTCTGTTAGATGTGATAAAAAAACAAGGTCTCGTGTAAAGGTTATACCACCTATAGACCCATCAGCTAATAGATCGCCGCTGGAGAGTATAGGTTGTGGCGATATTACCCCGTCTAATGTGTTTTCATCTTTAAAGGTAGTAGCCCCTTTAGACCCAATACAGATCGTCGTTAGGGCACGGTCTCCTGATTATGGATACTGTACACCGCCCCATACCTATTCACCCACAATCCCCAGCAGTGAGAGGTATGTTGATATTCCCCAAAATTTAGAACCAGCGTTGGAGGTACCAGGTGTACCAATAGCCCCTGATTCTGAAAATGTTATAATAATTATAGACTCCCCTATAAAAGAACCTCTTGGAGATTTTCCTGCTTTAGACCCAATACAGGATACCATTAGGCAACAGTCTCTGGATTGTGGAGATTATTCATTACCATATACGTGTTTACCTACAAGCCCCAACAGTGAGCAGTGTGCTGATATTTTCCAGAATTTGAAACAGGTCCCTTTGGTACCAGATATACCAACAGCCCGTGCTTCTGAACCTGTTATAATAATTATAGACTCACCTGTAAAAGAGCCTATTGTAAATCCACCTATAAAAGAGCCTGTTGTAAATTCCCCTATAAAAGAGCCTATTATAGTTAACTCAGACTCCCACATAAAATTAGCTTGTGAAGAATGTGTATATGCCTCTGTTATCTGTAGGTTAAATGACCCCCCTAAGCCGTTAGATCTTTCAAGCACAGGGCCAAATGGTGTAAACAAACGGGTGTGTGCAGTGAACAATTTTCAGAAGCTTGATAATAAACCGTTGTCTCCCCGACATACCTATAAACATGTTAACACACCAGCCGCCCGGGTGACGGTTCCCTGTTATAAAAGGGGTGACACTGCTAAGCGATTATTTGAGGTAGATGTATTAAATAGTAAAAAAGGAAAACATCTACCAGGTATACAGAAGAAGGTGAACTTAGGCTGCCAGAAGTATAGATTAAAGCAAAAGGGTACTAAAAAAGCTTTAATTGATACACGTCGAGGTGTTTGTAAGGCCAAACACCTTTTGTTCAAGATGAAATCTAAAACCAATGTACTGGCCCAAGACTATAAAAAACAGTCTTTAAAAAATAAAGCTAGTGCTGTTCCAAATCAGTTGACAATCCCCATAACAGGATTAAGGAGTGGGTTAGGTCCTGGGAAGTCCACAAATGGTATAGATGTAATGACACCCCCTAGCACCATAGGGTATGGTTTGGAAGATGTGCATTCACCCCCTAAGCCTGTAGACATACCACATTTACCTGTAAAAGGTACAAAGGCCTTGCGTTTAAAATGGCTTCACTCGAGGAGACAGAGGAAAATGTTTTTGAAACGCTTAAAAAAAGCAAAAGCTATCATTACCCGCCGTGCAAAGAAAGATTTAGAGCTTCACTCTCCAGATACACCTGACACGTCTGATACAGAAACTGTTCTTTTACAGAGTTTGGGAACTTACCATCATGATATACCAAAATATAAAAGTGTTGAATACTATGAAGTTTTTCGTTTTATGAATCTAGATAGGATAACATCAACAGGTCACGCACTATTACTGATAACAGAATCGGTTGAGAGGCTTGTTTCCCACATTTTGGAATCTGCTGGTCCTAATGACTTTGTCCAGATCCGTTTAGACAGTTCTACTTTAAATAGACCTCTTTTTACCAGACGAACCCACCGACAGGTGTTTGATGTTTTAGAGTTTTTAGAAAACATTGGCCGTTTGCTACAAAGTAAGGCTGAGCTCCTTGTAATGGAACCCTTAAGAATTGTAACTGTGGTTGTTAGATCTAGAGAGGGTGGCGTGTACAGGCCATTAAAGAAAACACTCTACAGTATGATTGTGGCTAAGAAGAATCGTTGGCTTTTGTATTTTAACTATGGGGACTTAAATATATGTATGGCTGCTAGTATCATAGGTCTGCTGGAGCCTAGAACTGTTACTGACGGTTACATACAAAGAAAGGCTTTAGAGGTCCACCAGACTCTGGGTATACCCCCTGACGTCATGGTTGGTTTTAATGAAGTGTGTCTATTTGAAGATTACTTTGGGGTGCCGATCAAAATTTTGTATAATGAAGACCGGAATTGGAAATATTTTCCCCAGGGTGACACTTCTAATAAAAACACTGTCTACCTTTTACATCATGAGAAACACTATTACGGCATTTTAAACCTACAAGGCTTTCTAGAGGTAAAGAATTTATGTCCTTTTTGTTGTCATATATACAACAATCAAATGACTCACAAATGTAGATTACATTGTCACATGTGTCAAAGAGATGGGTGTCTTGTGTTGGACGAATCAAAGTTTAAATGTCCCAAATGTAAAACTTTTGCCCGGTCTGAACAATGCCTTAAAAAACACATTGAGAAAGCAGCGCAGGGTTTAGCCCAATGTTGTTTGAAAACGGACTGTGTTTCATGCGGTCGCTTTATAAATGCTAATCATGAATGCCGTGGTAAAATTTGCCCTAGATGTAAAATTGAAGTTGTTTCATTGGAGGACCATTTGTGTTACATGACCGTTCCAAAAGATGTGGCTAAAACTGAGGATTACATTGTGTTTGATATAGAGTGTATGCAAGAGACAGGCATACACGTCCCAAACTATGTTTATGCCAAACATTTGACGGGTGATAAGACGTGGTCCTTTTATGGTATAGACTGCATTAAGCGTTTTATTACTAATTTCTTGGATGAAAAATTTAGGGGGTATAGCTTTCTGGCACACAACAGTCAGGGGTATGATTCCTTCTTTTTGATACATGAAATGATTAAAGAACAAGTAGCAGTCAAACTGGTAATGCATGGTGCAAAGCTAAAACTTTTAGAGGTAATACCCTTTAAAATTAGGTTTATTGACAGCTTAAATTTTTTGCCTATGAAGTTAAGTAAGTTGCCTAAAGCTTTTGGATTTCCAGGGTCGAAAGGTTATTTTCCGCATTTTTTTAATACCCAGCAGAATCAAAACTATGTGGGTACTATTCCTCCTGTGGAGTGCTATGGTTCAGAATTTATGATGTCTGAAGAAAAGGAGGCATTTCTAAAATGGTACTCAGAGGCCCGTAAAGATGTTTTTGATTTTAAGAGGGAGCTAAAAAGGTATTGTCACGAAGATGTTAATATTTTGAGAACAGCCTGTAACATTTTCAGAAACGGTATCATTGAGCTAACCCAAAAGGAGCACATTTTGAAACCCAATACTCCTGAGGAGTTAAAATATGTGACGTATGTTGATCCATTCACTTTTATCACACTAGCTAGCATGTGTATGCATTTATATAAACAACTGTTTCTTGAGCCTGAAACAATAGCCCTAGTGCCAATCGACTTGTATCATGGAAAACAAAAATGTTTTTCTACCCCTTCTATACAGTGGTTGATGTACTTGTCCCATCAAGATGGTATACCTATACAACATGTCCTGCGTGGAGGGGAAAAAAAGATTGGTCCCTATTTTTTAGATGGTTATGCTTGTCTAAATGGGGAGGAATTGGCCTACGAATTTAATGGTTGTTTTTTTCACGGGTGCCCCCGATGCTATAAGGAAAATGACTATAACACCATGATGGGCTGTACTAATGACCATTCACATAGAAGAACACTTTTGAAAAAGAATTTTCTTGAAAACAACGGTTTGCGCATTATTACACTTTGGGAACATGAATGGACAGATATGCTAAAAAATGATGAGGGGCTAAACATTTTTTTGAAACAAACAAATCTACCAGAACCCTTAGAACCCCGTGATGCTCTCTTTGGGGGAAGGACTAATGCTGTTAAACTTTACCACGCGATAGCTCCTGGTGAAAAGATACATTACTTTTACTACACCAGTCTCTACCCCTTTGTTAACAATTCAAAACCATACCCGCTAGGACACCCCCAAATTATCTATGAAGATTTTGGACATGTTAAACAATATTTTGGACTGATTAAATGTCAGGTGTACCCCCCTAAAAAACTTTATTTCCCAGTGCTCCCTCAAAGAGTTTCTGGAAAACTAATGTTCCCACTTTGTATGACTTGTGCCACTACAAAACAAACTGAGAAATGCACACACAGTGACGAGGAACGCTCTATTACTGGTACCTGGTGTACTGTTGAGCTACAAGTGGCCTTACAGAAAGGATACAGGCTGGGTAGAATTTATGAAATATGGCACTTTGGGAAAGCTACAGTAGAGCTGTTCACAAAATACATTTGTCTTTTTCTTCGAGACAAACAGGAAGCGTCGGGTTACCCTGAAAGTTGCAAGGATGATGAATCCCGACAGCGGTATATAGACGAGTATTACAAACACCAAGGGATACGGTTAAGACCCGAGTTCATTGAAAACAATCCCTCTAGACGTCAGTTAGCTAAACTGTGTTTAAATTCCTTATGGGGTAAATTTGCACAAAGAACCAACCTTCCAAACACAACCATTATAACGGACCCCGAAGAGTTGACGCTTATCTTTTTGACCTGGGCTATGACATTTTAAGCTTACAGTTTATAGATGAGGAAACAGCGTGTCTTTGCTGGAAGTATGCTAAAGAGTTCCCAACGTGCACCAACAACATAAACATTTTTATTGCATGTTTTACAACAGCCCACGCCCGTTTGGAGCTTTATAAAGTCATGGATGCCCTCCAAGACCGTTGTTTGTACCACGATACTGACTCTGTTATTTTTGTCAGCTCACCCGGTGACGAGGACCCGCCCCTGGGTGATTATCTAGGTAACTTAACAAGCGAACTAGCTCCGGGAGAGCACATTGTAGAATTTGTTTCTGCAGGTCCCAAAACCTATTCCTATAGGACATCCAACGAAAGTCAAGGGTATCACTTTAAATGTTAGCAATAGTATAAAAATTAATTTTGATAGTTTAAAAGGAGCTGGTGGAAGAATACTCTTTAAACAACATAACCAAAAATATCACAGTTCATCAACCTTCAATAGTGCGTAAAAAGAAACAATGGGAGATTAGCAGTGAAACGCTGCAAAAAACCTTGAGGGTAGTATTTGATAAGCGTGTGCTTACTGCTAATTACAAAACATTACCCTATGGTTATTGAAAAGGGAACAACGTATACGATGGATACCCGGTTACAACACCCTTTTTCATGCGTGTTAGCGGGACCTTCTAGCTGTGGTAAAAGCTATTTTATGAAGCAGCTATTAGAAAACGCACCCTCTGTTATGAATACCATTCCTGAAAATGTTATTTGGTTTTTTTCTTGCTGGCAGCCCTTGTATAATGAATTGGCATCTAAAATACCACATCTGAAGTTTGTGGAGGGCTTACCAAATTCTTTGAATGACGACCGCTTGCTACCACCAAATCTTGTTAATATGATTATTGTAGATGATCTTATGATGGAAGGAGGGCATAGCTCGGAAATCGAGAAAGCTTTTACACAATACTCACATCACAGGAACCTTAGCATTTGCTACATTGTTCAAAATTTATTCTACCGCGGAAAGGGCAACCGCTCCATAACATTAAACGCCAGCTATATAGTGTTGTTTAAAAACCCTAGAGATAAACATCAACTAACCGTCCTAGCGAGACAGATGTACCCGGGTAATACCCGTTTTTTTATGGAGGCTTTTGAAGACGCTACCTTAAAACCTTACGGTTACCTCTTGGTGGATCTAAAAACAAACACTTTAGAAGACTACAGATTGAGGACCGGTGTTTTCCCTCCTGATATACCTGTGGTTTACGTACAAAAGACGTCTAGAAAACCACGGTGAAAAACTATCTTTCCTCATTAGCGACGACGACCAGCTACCATGACGGCCCGAATACGTAGGAATTTTGCTCTTCTTAAAATGCTAGTAACAGCTCCACCCCAACAACGGAAGGCCATTTTGTGCTCAGCCTCTGATGATCTAGTATCAGCTATAGCAGAGATTACCTTCAACACTATAAAAGGTAACGTTCCGTTATCCACCCAGCAACTAGGCGTTTTAAAAAAGAAAAAAAACCCTCCTTAAAAAGCTGAGTAACAAGAGGTCGTCTATAAAAACCAAAAGAAAGCTTCTAAAACAATCTGGGGGTTTTATAGGGGCACTGCTAGGTTTGGCATTGCCTCTAATTACCAGGCTTTTAGGGGGTGGTTAATGGAGCATGCCCTAAAGATGTATTTGGTTGACAAACGTCAGTTGGAGGGTATAAGTACCCCGAAGCGGGAAGAAGCAGATATCCGAAAATCAGCCACTTTAAGGCTTGACTCTGAAATGCAAGAGGTTTTAAAGCGGCATGATTTATCAGACTATGATAAAGTGGGGCTCTATTCAACTATTCTACAAAAATACTTAACATACTTTAAACAGGTCGAAAATGAGAAAAATAAACTGATGTTGTACATGCCCCCCGAAGACCCTTCAATTAGCTCTAAGCCCTCCCTATCAACCTCTGCCCCGGATCCTATCGTAATGGAGGTTTTGGACACTATTAACCCCCGTTATCGGAAAAATGCAGAACTTTTGATGAACAAAATGGGAAGTGAAAAAAACGTGGCAACATGGAACAACAAGGGAGAATGTATCTATAAAGGAACAGTTGTTAAAGGATCAAATGTTCACGATTTAGTTCGCAGCATTACCAACCCTCAGGCTTTTGGAAGACACACAAAACCTCGAGGTTGGGACCTGTTTATGCAAGCAGCTGCCGATGTGAACCTGCCCGCAACTTTAATTGGAAATATGGGACATCGCGAACTGTTGGAAAATTTAAAAGACTCTGAGATGAAACCTTTAACAGCAGCTATTGAATCATCTGAAATGTCAATAAAAAAAAGAAAAAAAATTAAAGCCAGTAAACGAGCCTCTTGGTTTAACGTGTAACCTCATTTTTTTTCTTTAACAAAATCTTTAACCGTTGTAAAATATGTATATACATGTATATCTTTTTTTTTTTTTTTTACTATTATTACTTTTCCAGTCTGCAAAAAATAAATAAATAAATAAATAAATTCATTGCAATAAAAATATTATTCATACTTTCAAAGGCGTTATGTCTAATCATTTTGATCATGTCTAACATGTTTATATAATATTAAATAAATGAAAAAATAAGACAAAAAAGACTGTTTCAATTAAAAAGAAAATGTGTTTATTTATATGTGTACACAATTTAAGGTTTAGTAATAAGAGTACATTTTTGCCAACGATCAAAAACATTTACAGGGGATCTCCGAAAGGTGATCTTATTCACAAAAGCAGTAACCATGACATCATTTTGCCGGAGGTCCAGTGAATAGGTGTGCATAACCCTTATCAGCGAGTGTTTCTCAGACATGTTAGATACAAAGTAACAGGAGTGCTGGCCACACGTGATGTCTTCAGGATGTTGCACAGGTGTTTTATTATAATGTATAACGGGTGCTATATCCTTCACATAGTCCAGGATAGCGCCTCTGTATATGGGGTGGCTTGGGAAACACCCCAGGCTGTCAAAGACTGTTATTGTATCCTTGTTTATAAACATACCTATCCAATGGGTGCCTTCCTGATCATGGGGATCGGTGTTCGCCACAAGACTAATGGGTCGCTCATTACTTATGTCTCTTGGAAGGTTATCACATGAATACACACCCTTGAATGTTTTCTTAGCGTGTTTGTCTTTACTTAGAAAACGCTTGATCTGGTAAGTATCCATTACATGTCGTACAGGACTTGTCGTTGATTGTTGAGTTCCATAACCGAGTCAAATAGAGCCATAATAATTAGATTCACCGTGTTGGGTAAATTTGCAGCAAAGAGTACTTCTATGCGTAGATTACCATTTCTAATAAGATTATAATGGCCGGTTGATGTATTATCAGGTCTCAAATCAAAAGCTAAGAGAGTATAACCCCCATCATAATCGTCCCGGGGTATCACAAAACCTTTATCATGCAGATGTTTACCGCTGATGGAGACAAGTCCCAAATACTCCCTAATTGTATTTTTTTGTTGAAAACTGGGACTGTAGGCTTTAGACGGTATAACGACCCCGTCTTTAAAAAGCGCTGCGTAGTTGATGTTGTAATGTTTAAAATTAAAAGGGTTGCTGGCGTAAGCCCCGGAAAAAGCTGTGTTGTCCACAAAACCAATGATGATTATTTTCGGTAACTGTCCAAGGAATAAGTTATCTTGACTGGCGACACGGCTACCCGCTGGAACACTGAAAATTTTCAAAGATGTCCGCTCCACCGGATATTTTAAGTTTGATACTTGTAGAGCATCAGCATGAGCTAATCTGACCGTGGGTGACACATTCACCCTTTTAATAAATAAACTAGCTGATACTATAATCAGCTTGTAGGCTTCAGCATCATCGCTGTTGAGGCAAAAAGCATCTTTCTAGAAAGTTTAATTTTCAGATCAATGCCGTTTACCATTAGTTTGTCCTGGAAAAATAGATCGGCGTGTAAACGGCCTAGTAAATCAAAATTTCTGCTCCCTCTGGCATGTGTAGCTCTTTTTATAAAACCTGCATTAGCCCCATCTAGAGCATAATCCTCCATATGGCCTGCTGTGTCCTTATAGAAAAGCCCCGCTGTAAACTGAGTGTCCAAAGCGTCATTGCTGTAGTTCAAAATGCTTTCTATATAGGCCCTGTACGCATACATGTTGTCGCTCTGTGTAATCAGCCGGTCGCCTAGAGTAATATCCACTTGATTAAAGAGGGTAGCCACAGGGTAAGCAATCGTAGCAACTTTAGCCGTTGCGGGGATAGCTGATCCATCAGCTTTTGTTATTTTGCAAGTGAGGTAAAGTAACGTGTCATTTAAATCCAGATACATCTCTGTTGAGCCTGATATATAAAACTCTATAGGCGCTAGCGGAGATAGTGCAGCAAGGGGCGCCACTTCCATGAAAAAGCTGTTTTCAATGCTAGTTTGTGTCGGGGGTACAGCAAACAGATCGAGTTCAGATTTCACACATTCCCCCGACGCACAATGGATAAACGCCATCTTTTAGAAAATATTAATGCCGGGGCTGTTTTTTTTTTTCTTGACCGATCTGTTCTTGCGAGTTCTTTTTCTCTTCTGAGCCGTTTTTGTTGCTGATCCTAGTTTTTTATGCATTCCTGGAGGGCCCCATCTGTGCAGTAATTTCCTTTTTCTTTTGTTTGTGTTGTTTTTCACATAAACCAGCCCAGAACCCTCTTGCGGTGGTTGGTTAAATCGATTTGCGATGGATGTTGTAGCCGTAGACACCACATCTTTAGCAATATTTGTGGCTGCTGTTTTCACATGTGGTTTGGCTAATTCAAACCCCTTTCGTAGAAACGGCATAGCCCTTCGAAATAGGCTTCTAAAAATACTTCCGAAACCCGTACCATACATAACGGGTGCCCCTTGAAAGTAAGGTTGATTGCCATAACCAGCTTGTCGGCGGTAATAATCCCTATAAACGTACGGCTCCCCATAGTTTTTCATAAATACCATGTTTTTTAATAGTCTTTTTCTCGCCTAGGACGTAGGTGTAGTTTCACTAGGACCTTCCCGCATTTAAATGACACCAACTCCCCCTGATCATCCCTTATCTGTATATTGATGGTGTCAAAATGACTCTTAGAAACCGGTATATAATCAGGTTTAATATATTGTATATTAACAATGCCATTATTTTCACCTTTCACCTGCGCTGTTCTCATTAGCGGGGCGTACGAGTCACCGACCCTTTGATATTCTACTATATCACTGTAGATCATAAGACTGTAAAATCCCCCATCAATATCAGCACGTGTTTTGTCCAAATCTTTAGTACTTTTTACATGTTGAACGGTTCCCAAAACACGAAAAAGTTTGCCACTACATATAAACTCGGTGGTAAGATCCGTCGATTTTAGAAATACTTTTCTCTGCACCTTATCCAGAAACAATTGTATATCAGAATAGCGTTCAATGTTTGCGAGACTTTTATTGATAGCCTCTAACAAAACTTGTATGCTGCTGTAAAATCCATGAGGAAAACCGGCGTGTAACAGTTCAATAGGACCTTCACGTTTGATGGTAAATTTGGCCTCTCTTCTAGACACAGTGTCCCAGGTATGGGGGTATTGAATCTCCATTAGACCCGCTTCCCACAATCCTTGTAAATCAACGGGTTTAGCCATTTTAACACAATAATTTGATATTTCATTGTTTGGGAATGTATCGTGAGAAGCGTTACTGGGTAAGGTGATATAAAATCCACTGCTTTCCATCTTCTCAGGGAGCGCCTTTGCTTTGTAGATCCTTTAGAGATGAAGCGCTAACCCAACTGTTAAATTTCTCAGGTCACCCTGTCCATTTTACCAGACTTTGTTTTTTATTTCCTTTACATTTACTCTGAAGAATTTTCTCAACCCTATAAAACCGTTGGGGCTCATTGGTGACCTTCTGTAACTCTTCGTTATAAAAATTACCGCTCACACCATCACCATCATAATCAACCAGCTGATAGATGTAAACCCCCTCTTTCACAGTTACTTTGGTCACTATAAATATTTCATCCGTAAATGATTGCTGATACCCCTTTGTAAAGACACCTTTAAGCTTAGAAACTCGGACATGGTCCCCCACGCGAAAGGATGGTTTCTTGACCTTCTTCGTTACCATGTCAGCGTACAAGTTTTTCCAAACAGTTAGAGATTTTTCAGACGTTACAGAATTTGGAGTCATTTTTATAGAGCGATGATAGCTATGGTTGTACGCCTCTATGAAACGTTGTAATACACCCACATAACGATGTGTATTCTTTGCTGTAAAATATCGCCAAATCTTAGATTTTAAGGTTCTATTAAAGCGCTCAACAACAGCCGCCTTAACTTCGTTATACGTTACAAAATGATACACGTTATGTTGTTTTAAAAGATTTTGGAAGGGTCTATTTAAAAACTCCTTACCAGCATCCGTTTGTAATTTTACAGGCACCCGGCCTTTGCTAAAAACATGTTTAAAAGCTGCCGTCACTCTTGATCCAGTCTTATCCTTCAAAACTTCGGCAAAGGCGTATTTTGATAAAATATCAATAATCGTCAAGATGTACTGCGCCCCGTCGTTCTGCTTCCCATAGGTCCGCATATCCACAATATCACCCTGCCATTATTCATCTATTTGGGAAACCACTGTTCTTCTTCTGTTAAAACGTTTTCTAGCATTTTTATGAAGACTATATGCCTCTTCACCAGATAACCATTCCTTAACAGCTCCGCGTGAGATAGGTTTCTTGTCATGTTGTAATTTTTTATAAAGAGCATCAACACCCCCATAACTGCCAACACCGCTTTCATCATAATAGCTTGCATGCATGCTTCAATAAGAGATGTTCACCGCTGAAACACTTCAAAAAATAAACAAAGGCATAATGGGTGAAAGATGATTTTATTACAACTCTTATACATATAGCGTCTGGCACAACGTGACCCTTTTTGATATTTTTTCTGCAGCCTTATAAATAGCATTATACAAAACTCCCCGTTCCCCCCGCATATAACTCTGTATACATAAAACACTTGAGGCATTTAAAAGTTCATACAATTCACGGTCCTGTAAAACGTATCCTTTAATGCTAAAGTAATGTTCATACAATTGCTCCAACAGCTGATGTAACACCTCTCTAGGGTGTAAATATAAAGAACCCACATCATATTTGTACAAATGCCAGTATTCATCCAATACTGGGAGCCATGTGTTGGTACATATGTTACTTATACACATCAAACTTTTACAAATTGGCTCTGGTCGGGGGGTAGGTATCTGTAGATATTTCAGGGTATCTGGGGCAATTTCCGATATCCGCTCTTTCAGCATAGCGTATAACAGTTTTTCCACACATACACGGCCCGGTTTCAGTTTACGATCCACACGCCTTGCTGGCCCTTCAGAAATCTTATCCTAGAAACAAATATACACATATAAGAAACAAAACTCTCTTTATTTCTCCTCTCTCTTTAAAACAGTTTACGGCGTGCTACACAAGGCTTCAGGGGATTCCCAAAAGTGTATAGGTCACAAAAATCTTTATCCATTAAACGGGCTACCCTGTTTCTAAAACGCACAGGACCAGCCATGTGTAAAGATCTCAATTTTTTCTCAGGATTGCGGCAATGGTATATTTCTATCCATGTTTTAGATAGAACACTCTCCATACTAGCATGTACACGCATGCCCATGCCTTTATATACAGCTTTAAGCAGCTGAAAACCTTTATATGAATTCAACAGAAAACATATCCGACGTATTGCTCTAGCGTGATAATTCAGAAGTAAACAGTCATGAGCATCCTGTTGCGGGTCATCGCTTTTATGTCCATAACACCAGCGGTAATAATCACGCTTCAAACACACTTTCACCACACAGGCCGCAAAAGCCTGAACAGTTGAGGTTTCCAAAAAAGTCATAGCTTCCTCTTCTTCTTCATCAGAACTTTCAAAGCGCTTTAAACAAACACACTTCTTACACATATTGCGGGCTTGTGTTGCTGGACTTTCGATCATTTTTGAACAGCACACACAGTAAAAATTGACGGTATTAAATGAAGACCGCTGACTTTCAGTACCGTCAACTTTATCTGCCGTTTTCTGCAATTCAAAAAAGAAAGAAATGTAACTCTTCAATACATATACATATATATATTTTTTTTTAACACATAGTTCACACACACACACACACACACACCCCTTTTCCTACATACCAATTTACACAGAACAGGTCCCTCCGCCTCCGCCTCCATAGCAACAGCTGCATTCATAGACAAACCGGCCTCCACAGCATCTGCTGTCTCCATAAACAGCCTATCTTCATCAGCGCTTGTTTCCAACTCCGGGGTCATGGCTACATCTGGAAACAGCTCGTCCAAAACCCCCAGATCCGCATACAAAGGCTCTTCAGAGGTCTTCATAGATTCGTCCATAGCCTTCAGATCGGCCTCTGTATAGTCTGCATCCATTATACCAGCCTCTACACCATCAGCATCTTTAAATGGATAAGAATCAGGAGGTGTCATATCACCCAGATTCATTAAAAAAATGCCTTGGCTCAACTCATCCTCATACGCCATTCCACTATAAGTGGGACCTTGCGATTCCTCATCAGCTACAGCAATTATTGTTGTCGGACTTCTAGGACTATCAGCCTTTTCAGCGGTGTTGCTGACGTCTTCCCCTCCTGTATTCTTAGAGTAGTAGCTGTAACGCTTCATAATTCAGGGGTATTGTAAGCGTTATGCAAATAGTACAGTCAGACTCCAAGAGCGCCGTCTACCTCTCTCCAGAGCTCCTTCTGTATATATACACCATACTCCACCCCTAGGGGAGGACCCACAACTACATCACCCCCACAACGCCCCCCGGCCTGCCCCCTGACATCACAACTTCATACCTACATCATCTCATCAAAACCCTGGACCTTGACCCCAGAGGGATGTCATCAGCCCTGCTGGACCACGCCTAGCCCCCAAAATATTACCTCATGCACGACATCACCACCGGGAAACACCCTTTCCTACACCACCACGCCCTAAACACTAGCCATATGTCACTGTTAGGTTAGGCCTTAGAAAAAACTTCAGGGACACGCCCGTGATGTCACCATCCCTGCTGGGACACGCCTAGCCCCCAAAATATTACCTCATCCACGACATCACCACCGGGAAACGCCCTTATCTACACCACCACGCCCTAAACACAAGCCATGACATCACTATTGGGTTAGGCCTTACAAAAAAAATCAGGGGCACGCCCGTGATATCACCATCCCTGCTGGACCACGCCTAGCCCCCAAAATATTACCTCATGCACGACATCACCACCGGGAAACACCCTTTCCTACACCACCACGCCCTAAACACAAGCCATGACGTCACTGTTAGGTTAGGCCTTAGGGGAAACTTCAGGGACACTCCCGTGATGTCACCACACCTGCTAGACCACGCCTAGCCCCCAAAATATTACATCACCCACGACATCACCCCCCCGGAAACGCCCTTTCCTACACCACCACGCCCCTCAACACAACACATGACGTCACTACAGCACAGGGACATCCGCTAAGGCGGGACATACATTGCCATGGACACCCCAAGGGGCGGGACATCCGGTTAGGGCGTGGTTAAGGCCTGTCAGTTGATGAAAGGTAGGTTACTGCACTACTGATATCTCCTAATACCAAGTAGCAGATGGTGAATAATATTGCCACAAAATATAGAAATTAGCACAAAACACACACAGCATCTATCAGAACTGCAAACTGGCAGAGTTTGTTGCTATGGTTTAGACTAGGCAACTACAATAGCTTTAGAAATTCCTCCTCTCAGATCGAATTACATCCAATCTCTGGGGAAATTTGGACCAAATACATACAAGATTTCTACTCTCCATCTGGAAGTGTAATGAGGGAGAAGGAATTGGGGGTGCCTATGGCCTGGGGCAAGGCAGGATTGTCATCAAGAGCCAAACTAGAAGCTGAGATCACGGAAGAAAACCTGGAAAGGCTAATAACAAAATCTAGAGCTTCTTGTGCCCTGGGGCTGGACGGCATCCCCAATATTGTTTTTAAGGACAAGCCAACCGTCTGGGCTAGGATATTGGAACTACATTTATTGAAAATACTCAAGACTGGCCAAATACCTGAGAGTTGGCACCAGTCTATCTTGGTGCCTATCTTAAAGAATGGGGATAGTCTTATACCAACAAACAATTGCCTTCTTGCGATGATGGACTCAAGCCAGAAACTGTTTGCCAATGTTTTATTGGAACAACTAAATACCTGGATGGAAACAAATAACATACTGAGCATTTTCCAAGCAGGATTTTGGAAAAAGTACAATACAACTACCAACATAGCGACACTACAGTACCTGAGGGCATTATGGCCCGAAGGGAAGAATCAGCTCTATTGTTGCTATGTCCATTTTTCAAATGCTTTTGACTTACTCTAGAAGTAGCCTTTGGAAAACATTAAAAGACTGGGGCATTGACCCTGCCTTCCTCTATTATATCCAAACGCTCTATACAAATACTTTGGTATCAGTCCGTCTCAACCAAGAGGGGTCCCTTTCAAAATATACTTCCACACATCAGGGACTCAAACAGGGCTGTGCCTTGGGACCCATTCTCTACAACTTGTATAGGGCTGACATGGAACAATCATGTAAGGTGGTTAGAAACTTTCCTCTGACCCTAAATGGCACCAGAATTATTAGCATGTCATATGCAGACATAATTTTTGACCAAATGCAGATTGGTCTTCAGCACACATTAAATGCCTTAAGCCAATATGCTAATGACAATTGTATGGTCATAAATAAAACTACAACAAGAACCACGTGCCTAAAAAACGATGTTCATAAAATCACAGTGGTACTTGGATGGTACAGCCTTGGTTATTGTTAAAGAAGTTCTGTATTTGAGATTCCCTATATGGTCTATACCATCTGGCTCTCAATATGAGGAGCACATATGCACAAAAATATGCAGGAGATGGGCAGTCATAAAAACCTATGTTGAGCATAGGGGTGGGAGCAACATAGAAGGATTCATTCAAATATATAGAACTACTATATGTCTGGCCTTTCTATATGCCTTGGAGACAGTGTCAAAGGTGGAAGTTGCCTGGCTTGATAAACTGGAGGCCAAATTGCTCTGCTCAATTATGAACATGCCCAAGGGGGTTCCAGTAGAGGCCAGTAGAAACCCTGAGATTGGAGTATGGCTTACAGTCTCTGCTCTCATGCTGGTCAATTGTTATACTTTAAACTAGATAAGATGGCCCTCTGTTCGAATTCTCTCTTACAACTACTGAGTAAAAACTTGGATAAATCTTGTCCAAATAAGTTTGTCGAAAATGTGTATACCTTTACAAAGGATTACCTGTCCAAATTGGGACTCACTGTGGATGCAATACGTGATCGCCCTGATTGTGTAATACTCATAAAAAAGAAAACAATCGAGATGGACATGGTCAGGGCAACAGACAGATTAGTTTTAAGATGTATAGAGAATATTCTTCTCAGGGTTTTAAAAGTGGTACACCTTGCATTTACCTAATACAACAGCCTAATCCAGATCTTAAATCGTTCACAATGAAACTCTGCTTTAACATTTTAGGGACAAAAAAGTTCATGAGCAAGTGGAAAAAAACGGAGCAAGATGACACTTGCAGACATTGTTTCTGTGAAGTAGAGACAAGTAGACATATACTTACCTCTTGTAATGCATTGAAGCCGTTTTATGTCAAAGGATATGGTGGTTCTGTGAGATCTATAGAGAATATAAGTGGAAATCAATTTTAGGCTGCTTTGACCTATAGTTATGAATGCTGCAGCTTTTTATATTTTGCAACCAGGTGATGTTTTAGACAATCACAAGTATTTTATTTAACCTTTATTGTATGATTACATTAATGAATTGTATATATGCTTTCTAGTTTTTGTAAAACTGTGATTTTGTCTTTTCTTTTCTTTTAATTGTGTAAAATGTTTTTTCTTGATTGAAAAATAAACTAAATGCAAATAATAATAATTAACCTCATCCATGAAACTGTATTTTTATCTATTTACAAAAAAGCACTGCTCGATGTTCCTCTGGCCTCAGACCGCCTATTCCTGGCTTCATATTTAAAATGGCCTTAAATATGAAGCCAGGAATAGGCCCAGGATTTTTTAAATGCACATTTAAGTACTGCACTGGCCCTCGTCTCTGTATTCTTGCTGCTTAATTAAGTGGTCTTAAAATCTGCATCTGGCCTCAGGTCCTGTATTTTTGTGTTCCTTGTTGTCTGTTTAAAATCCCTGCCTAAAATGTGACTCTGGCCTTTATCCCTGTATCTTTTAGCTGCATAAATAAGAACCGCGCATTCCATCGGCCCTGTAATCAAAGTTGCTTTTGAAATTGAGTATCAAAAAAAGGCCTCCCGCTTTAGCCCGAACTGCTTTCCGGGTTACATATTTAAAATGTCATCCAACCTTCAGCCCAATATACTTTGATCTGATTACTCAAATGGCGCCTGTTCAGGAACATGACATTGTAATGTGCATCTAACATGTCACCTTCCCATTGATATCTGCAATTGTGTTGCTACCCTCAAACACCACCACTTAACTGCCAATATCATCCTTACCGAATCTCAAACTACGTTTCTATGCTTTGTCCTTAACATCACTATCAGCATCAAAAAGGGTGGTGGTTTATAGTCAGGAAGCAGGTATGGGTACACTCATTCCTTAGAGAAGAGGCTAATGTCACTCTGTAGTGTGAATGTTTTTTTTTAGGATACAGGTTTTAAAATCCTCTAGTTCCTTATTGATAGCATCTAGTTTGCCTCGGCATCTGTAATCAATGTATAGGTTAGAAAAGCTTGGTCGTGAAACTCAAGCTCCAATTTGTTTTTTCCAGACAATCTTTCAGTCCTGTGGATTGTGTGCAACATAAGATCCCTGCTACATTTATCAGCAATTTGGCTCTATCCAAACTTATATTCAATGTCTTCTAAAAATAAAACAGAGGCTGTTTGTATCTGAAGCCCGAGTTGGTTAATGTTGTCTCATAAATACTCATAAATACTCTTTAAAAAGGTGCCCATGCAATTGGGTCTGAAATTCCTTCTTCTTGCCTCTAAGTAACCTCTCTGCCGAAATACTAACAGCACCTATGCCAACCGAGGGCAAATTTGCAAACATAGACGGGCCACTGAGAGCAGACTGAATGTGTACTTCTGTGAAGCTTAAGGTGTCTATATCGGATATTGCACTGGGGTAGGCCCAGCACGAAGATAGCATGACAGAGCAAAGGCTAACGGCGCTTCGGGCACCAGATGACCGTAAAAGTACATATTGGAAAAAGCAACGCTATTCAACAAAAGACCTCACCAGCCAAGGGCTGTACTCAAACAAAACCCACACATATGAGGTTGTCCTACAAACGCAATAATAACCTAAGGGCTCAGTAGGAATCACATTAAACAACAAGACAGGGAGAGGCCTCAGTACAATTATATACATTAGAACATATATTCTGTATGATGTTAAATACCAGTCCAATACGTTTGATGCTCACTGATGTGAACCAATTTTGCATGCTTCATTGATTTCATAATCATTCTTTTTGGAAATGTGCAACATAATAAACAGTTAATAGAAAATTAAACTTAACCATATGTTTAAACATGTGCAAAAAGCAAGTGCAGAAATACACATCTTTCATCAGAAATTCTGGGGATGTATGCCCCTCGTACTTGTCAAACCATCCACGAGTCATACAGACCCAATCATTCTACCATATGTCCATCTCAATCATACCACATCACAAACAATATCCAAGATAAATGGCATGTGCATTACAATATATAAACACATGAGATGCCAGTAATAAGTTCCCAGCTAGTGCCACCCTGTTACCCACTGGCTGCCACTCCTCTGTAACACTCAACATTCAGTAAGTTAATACCTACATTCAACGTAGTATGACATGACCAATGTTATTTATTAAGAACGACAACAGACAAATAAATCAATTTTAAACTTCCAACTTGAGTTTCGGCCAACAGTGTGGGTAGTTTTCTTTTAAACACCCAGCCTTCTTCAGGGCAAACAAGAGCATAGTGCTAGTGGATGAACACTAGTATCACATAAATAATGAATTTGGCTGCACAATGCAAAAAGAGAATAGACAAAAAAAAGAATCACTTAAAATGTCACAGATTAATGTGGACAACATCACTCTCTGCTGAAAAACTCAAAAACTCAAAAACCTGTTCATGCACGTGTAAAGGAGGCAGGGAAGAAAACAATTATGTCACTCACATCATTGTGGCTACTCTCCAAATCATAGTACTTCTAACAGAAAGCAAACCTACTCTATAGGTCCTTGCAGCATGCTCACAAACTGGAGGTTTGACCTCAATATATTTAGTTCTTCAAACCAGTGGAGCCACTTTCCACTAAATCCTGGTACAAAGCTAAGAGTGTAGCTTTTTTCCCTCAATTTATTTGGCTCTATCAATCACTGGAGACATTGTTGCCTTTTTCACCACTCTTCCAATGCATCGTGTCCCCTCTGTTAGGCCCAGCTTGCCCAGTAATCTAAACGATGGCAGGGTGGTGCATGAGTATTCTAGTCTCAAAAGAATCCACCACTAACTCATCATCCAGCTGGTACTGACTGACAAAGAACAGGAAATGCATTCAATATGTGCCAGCATTCCTCACTGCTCTGTCTCCTCTTCTGCCCCGATGGCACCACACCCTGAATTCTGCCACTGTCAAAATGAGACTGCTCTGCTAGTGGTGATAAGGTGGCCTTTCTCATTGGTGGTATCACTTTGCAGGCTCTGTTAGCCCACACATGTGGGTTGAGGTGTGAAATCCAAAAGCATTTTATGTAAGCATGTGCCGTGGACATACATGAGCCATGCAAAGAGCAAAGTTGCAGGAATGATACAAGTCGGCATGGTGTCAGCATCTGTGGCACAAAAAAGACACCTACTGGTTTGCATGCACACAGAAGCCCACAGGGCAATGTAGATGTTGCATTAGGAGCTTTCCAAGGGATAGTAACACCACTTCCTGGCCAAGTGTATCTATTGAAAGCAGTCCATGTCACCAGAGAATCAGAATGAGAGTGACATGGGCACTAGGCACTGCTGTAACCACAACATGTCCTGGGAGGGGGGCGCCCTTGGACTTTAAAAAAAAGAACAATTTTTTTTTTAGTCACTCTGCCATCTTAAATACATTATTTCCACTATGGTTTGGTCCTTAACACAAACATTTTCTTCATGAAGTTGGAGTGACTTCAAAAATAAAAAATGTATGTTTTCAGTAACAGTGGTCCCCTCAACCCCATGTTGTGTGAGTGTGTGAGTGTATGACGAAAGGGCGCACACTAAAATGTAAAGATGGCTTCCCATGTGAGTGTATGGTGAAAGGGTGTACAATTAAATGTATTGGTGGCTGAGTGTGCATGTCGCGTGTATGGTGACAGGTTGCACACCCACATGTATGGGTGCTGCCTGGGTGTGCCTGTATGGAGAAAGGATGAACACTTAAATTTGTATGTGGGTGCCTGTGTGAGTGTATGGTTAAACAGTACACACGTAAATGTATAGGTGGCTGCCTGTGTGAGTGTATGGTGAAAGGGTGCACAATTAAATGTATGGGTGGCTGGGTGTTTCTGTCGAGTGTATGAGGAAAGGGTGCACATTTAAATGTATGGGTGCCTGCCTAGGTGTTCCTATATGGTGAAAGGTACACACTTAAATGTATGGGTGGCTGGGTGTGCATGTGTGTCTATGGTGAATGGTGTGTGTGCTTATGTTCAGGGATGCAACAAACCATACCTTTCATGGGTGGGGGGTTCTAACCCTTCAAATGTTGGGAAAGGTTCTAACTTTGCGGGCGATGGGGGAGGGGCAAACCTATTTGTGTGGGGGCATCTAACTTATTTATGCATTCTAATGAGACTATTCTAGTGCAGCTTCAATGTTACAAGCAGTTACATCTCTCCTTTAAGTATGAACACACCCAGTTAAGGACTGCTGTGAGAATATGCCGTCTCCTGCCCCCCCTCGACCCTTCCAATCACTTCCCTGGCATGCAAGTACTAAACCCACATTAAGATTTAAATTGTCTAAACAGCAAAACCCAGGTGCCGTTTAACATCTGTGACATTTAATATCTGTGTCCTGTTCTGTTCGGCAACAGATCTGTAGGTCAGCCAGGTCGAGTCAACATAGCCCAAAAATTGAGGGTGGCGGGTGGTGGGTGGAGGGCTGAAGCCCATTCAGCTCAATGGTGCTGCACCACTACTTGTGTTTAATCCCTTGGTTACTTATTGTCAATATTCATTACTCATAGCCCTATTCTTCCTCGTCCCAGTACTTGTGTATGAGGTACTTTGCCTCATGCACAAGTACTGGGATGAGGTAGAGGGACATGGAGGTAATGTCTGGCTTAGTTACCTGTAACCTTCATTATTCCTAGTTCCACTCTCCCTCAGACCAGTACTTACAAGGAGCTTCATACATAAGCACTGGGACAAGGACAAGTAACATGGAGGTAATTCTGGGCTGAGAAGCTGCTTTTGGGGGTTGGGGCAGGGGGTTGGAGGGAGAAGGGATGTGTGGGGGTTGGGGTGGGATGGGTATTGTGCGATAAATCGTAATGGTCATCCATGTCCAGGCTAAACAGGCATGATATGTTGTATTAG
Source organism: Ambystoma mexicanum (assembly GCF_040938575.1). Lineage (NCBI taxonomy): Eukaryota > Metazoa > Chordata > Amphibia > Caudata > Ambystomatidae > Ambystoma > Ambystoma mexicanum. Next base: position 901,891,264 of record NC_090937.1, on the reverse strand, counting down.
TGGCTAGAGAGACATTTTGGTGCAGCCAATCTAGTCATTTCTTACTTTGGTTTGACTTCTTTTTAACTGGGCATCTGTGATAAAGCAGTCCTGCTAATTGTAATTATTTTTCTAGACTGGCATTTAGGTGCTGCCACTCGAGTCGTTTCTTGCCGCCAGCATTGTATATTTTCTGGGCATCACTGATGAAATAATCATGATAAGTGTTATTGCTTCGACTGGCATTTTGGTGCAAGCAGTCTAGGTATTTCTAAATGTGGCCTGTCATACTTTACTGTAATATGTTATTACGTGTCTGGACTGGTCTACATTGTGCAGCCAGTTGGACATGTTTTCATTGTGGCATGGCATTTTTAATAGCAAAGTATTATGTTAATTAAAGCATTGATGTTCCTGTGCACTGTTGGTGACTTGAATGTATTGGACGTTCAGATTGGTTTTACCTTACAAAACAATTGCAAACAATGTGACCGTTTAGCCAATTTTTCCAGAACGTGTGCTGTATAATGCATTGAAACACATATTTATATCTTTCTCCTAGTGCAGTGTGCAGCGTACCCCGGCAGCAGCACGTTCCTGCGTATTGTGCAAGCGCGGTCATCTAGGCCGGCCCAGGGTGTGACGTGACCTGTGATTTGTGCCGAGTTGGGGGGCCCCGTCAGCATGGCTTGCAGGGGGGCCCCCAAAGTTTTTGTTACACAGCTGGCACTAGGCGCTGTATTAGGCTTTATCGTGTGCAATAGAAAACACCTATTACAACAGATGGTAATACCACATGGGAAGTGGGAGTGGAATTGTGAAAGTCCTGAATGGTACTGTAAAGCCATGCCCTCCACAGTCCACGGATGTGCTGTTAAGAAGTTTAATGTTAATGCAACTGACTAAATGAATCATGCTAACTTTTCTGTATAATGCTCATTGTGTAAAGCCCCATAGAAAACAGAGGGATACATGCTGTGGTGGCATATTTGTGGGATAGGGAAACATGCCACTGATTGTGTCAACGTTTGTGCAGCTGTATGGCAGTACACCTCGGCTCTGCTGTTGCTGGCTGGTTTCCTATTGGACTATTTGGTGATGAGCTGCCAGATTGTACAGGGGAGATGGTTGGGCTGACCCAGAGTCAGGTGGGATGGGAGTTGCTTGCTAGACTATGACAAATGGTGAGATGAAGTCTCATTTGGGACACCCTTGGACCCTTGCATCCACCAACACCACTACAGGAGTGTATTGAACTGGCTGTGTCTGTGTCACCTGATGTGCACTCCTTTGTTCACAATATTGTTGCACAGTCTACAGTTGCTGTATAGTGGATGGGATCCTAAAGTCTTCTGGCAGAGGTTGCAACTGCACTAACTGCCCCCCTAATAGTTACACACATCCGCAAGCTGAGTGTTCCTCAAACATAACCAGATGGGTGGTGATGCCCTGTGTGAAGATGTCTTAAGACATGACTTCATGCTCCTAAGTAAAGCATGCAATGCACCTTCTGCATGGACACACAGTGAACTCAACCTCCTCATTCTGATCACACTGCTGAGGGAGCCTCAGTGGCTTCTGGAAAGCACCACCTACTCTTGTCCCCTCTTCCACTCCTTCCCCAGCACCTCAGTTGCACCCTCTCCCTGATGATGCTCCTGGAGTGTGTTCTGCTTCAGCTATGTCCAAGTTCAAGGTTCTCACCCCCACTTTTCGCAGGTCCAGCCTGTGTGACTCTGCCACTACAACAACCTGCTCCAGATGCATAACCACATCATCTTCCACCTCATGCTCCATCACCTCCTCTTCAACCACTGTCTCACCCTTAGCGATCACCATCACCCGTTTTCCAATCACCATCTCCCTTTTTCAAGCACCATTATCCCTCCTAAATTACTGTTCACCCACCACACATTTCAGCTCAAATTTCTCTGTTCCTCCTCCTCAAGCTCTCTCGCCCCCTTCTGGATGCTGGCTGGGTCCCTCAACCTTTGACGTGCAGAAGCTGTGCAGCTCCTAATATCCTCCCCATGACACTGTTTTCAAACAAAAGGACACCTTGCCTCAAGTCCCAATGTCAAAACACAAATGTGCTTAAGGTGCACTTTGGGTGTTATAATGTGAAAACCACAAAACAGTTGAGAGAAACAAACAAAGGCATTCTCACAGGACCCACATAATGGGAATGGGTTCTTGAAACACAATAACAGTAGGAAAGGTGCTCCTAAAAATGTCTCTCTACAAACAAAGGAAAGATAAGTTGCTATGAAACTATTTTTTATTTTTTGGGCTGTACAAACGGATTTACCTTCCTTTTAAAATGGGTAAAGATAAAAAGTGAAGATTAGGGAGGAACCCTAAAAATCACAGAGAAACAAAGGGGCACACACGTGATTAAGAAATAACAAGGATGGATGTCTGCCCCAGGTCTAATCATTTCTGTATTACCATCAATCCATTTTTGCCTTGTTCTCTGTCTGCCTTTTGTCCCGAGGCAAAGAAACACGTGATGGTTAGAAATACTCAGAAAGAGACTTCTGAGGCTTTTTCCTCTTTGGTACTTCCTCACTTAGTTAATCTATCACATGATATGTCCTTGGAAAATTTCACAAAGCATTTTAGATCAACTACTAATTGTTCTTTCGACATCATGGCACCTTCACGTCCTTTCGTGATTTAGCACTGAGATAACCGCATTTAGGAAAAAGAAACGTGCAGCTGAAAGGAGCTGTATGAAGAATCCTTGTGACTCCACACTGGCGGCTTATAATATGGGCATAAAAAAAGATTTAATGATGCTATTTAATGATGCTATTTTGAGGCCACGAAAGTACACTTCAATGACAGAATCATCACAGCTAAATCTAATTCGCGTTGATGATAGCTGGTGTCAGAATATCCAGGACGTGTTCTGACGGAAAGTTGCTTGTCATGAAGAAACCATTGTCAAGGGTTTTATGCTGCTGGAGGAACCGATGGCTCTACGGCAATTCCAGGCTGTTCCAGGTGAATCATCGTAATCAAAAGTGCTCTTTTCTTTAAAGAGTTATCGGACACAGAAGTCCAAAATACTATGCAGCTATGAAAGCTGTTTCATGTAAATGTAATGTTTTCCCTGTTTCCGGTTCAAAGATGTTCTTGTCTCAATGCTACCATGGGTGACAAAATTAAGCAATATGCGATTCTCTGAAGCTCAGGTACCAAGTTGTTTGCTGGAAGCCTGGCTCGCCACTCTTTTAAAAAAAATACTATTTGTATCTTGCTGTAGCTGCACATTTTTGGCCTATCACAAACATGCCATGTCTGTTGACGATTCCTGATTAAATGGTTTTTTGTCAATACTATGAATTTATTGAGCAAAATTGAAATACTTGGACAGGTCAGTCAGGTCTACGCTCATAGCACGGTATGGAAACAGCGCTGTTGGATTTAAAGTCTAATATCGTAAAAATGACTGGCAAAGGTCGCACTGTATTGCTTTTGTTGCTCAATTTATTGGCTGCTTTCGATTTAGTCGACCTTGACCATCTGATTGACAGACTTGTCAGAATAGGGAAATATTCAGATAATGCTGCAAAGTGGTTCAGATCTTTTCTTGGGCCTACTCTAGCTAAAGGTTTAAAAGAATTACCATCAATCCTTCCATTTGCTTCTTACATGTGATGTGCCACTGGGATCCTGCCTTTCTCTTTTATTACCTAAAGTTTATATCAGGTCCTTATGTAACTTTTTGTGGTCTGGGTGTGCAACTCGCCAATTATGTGGATGACACACAAATCCTCCTTGAACTCTCTGGGGTTTATTCCCAGGGTGTAGAAAGAGTTAATCAAGTTTTTCTGATGATTCAGTCATGGATGGGGTTAACCCCCCTGAGTTAAATGATATGAAGATGGAACTGATGATTATTGGAACTGGTGGAATGCTAAAATACATGGAGTCCCAATTCAGCCAATTTTTGATTGCAGGCAATGTTATTCCTGTTGCCTGGCATGTAAAAACATCAGGAGTCTATTTGGAGCCACAACTAACATCAAACAAACACGTGGCACACTTGAGCTCATCATGCTCCTGCATGACTGGACTGTTGTGTCAGGTATGTCCTTATCTATCTTAGCAGAGACGGACGGTATTGGCTTCTGCCACTATTAACGCAAAACTTGAGTATTGCAATAGTCTTTTGGTTGGCACCTCAGTGACTAATATTAAGAAACTGCAAATCATTCAGAATGGGGCATTCCGAGCAGTATGTAAGCTCGGGATTGGGTTCTGGCAGATCTGGCATGTGGTTTGCTAGCATTCAGCTTCAAGTCCCATGCAGATATATACTCTTCATACCCCGTAACCAGACTCTGAAAAGATAAAGGTGTGCAGGCCAGCAGGACTGCATTGTCAGTGCAGGCCAGGACAAGGGTTTTCTGCCTTCCAACCCTTGGCGTGTCTTGGGTAATTATATGTAATTTCATCAGTAAAGAATTGACAAAGGCATTAATGGGAGCTAAGGCACATTCCTGTGTAACGAACAGGGAAGTTGCAGAATGATTGGCAATTTGTCCATACCACACCGTAGCCGAGAGATCAAATTACATCTCTGAGAAAATAACCACTAACACCCACGACATTCCCAGAGATGCCAGAGTGATCCATATTGTTGTATGATTCACACAGTTGTACGCAGTGGAACCATCCATGGACAACACATACATTCAGCACATATATCCTCACAAATACTAATTAAATAAGAAACTAAGATTCAGCATCTGTTCCGTTGTGCCTAAACCCTCAGAGAAGCCATATTGTGCTTGAGACAACACACCACTAGCCTTTTCCCATTCCAGAGTGCTTCCATATGTCACCTTTTGTCAGAAGAGTTCAAAAGGGAGATGTGGTATTAACACTGAGGTTCTGTATGATTGGCCTTTTAGGAAACCGGTACAATATTTGTCTGCCTCCAACTTGACAGGAAGTTTTCATTGGTTTCTACTTCATTAAAGATATTGGTAAGTACCGGGACCCAAACTTTGCTCTCAAACCTGAACATGTCAATGGGGGCTAAGTGAGTGTCAAGCACCTCTGAATTCACATATGCTACCAGCACAACATAGAAATGAAGGGGTTGAAGGATACTTATCTCTGTGAGTCCAATGCTTTTTAGTAGCTCCAAGAGCAATCACACACTAAAATAGGTACATTTGACGTCTGACTCATTACAGGCGTACAATCCATTGCCTGATTATACTAGTGAAGGATGGGATGGTAATGCGCGTTGCACCATTAGAGTAATAATAGTAAATGCAAGATAAAGTATTTGTGGATTTAATTGAATTGTGAACAGCCGACACGTGTTTCGACACGCAGGTCGTCTTCAAGGCACGAACAATTTTAGTCAGATGAATAATCTGCTAGAAGTGCTAGAACAGCAGCGATTACCTGCCCATTATTCAGCACAGGCTGCCGAAATGGTAGACTACCGCAGTACACAGGGGATTGGCCCGATGGGGGAGAAGGGGATTTCACAGGGCAGATGGGTCACCCGTGCAACACGCAGAATTGCTCAGGGAATTGATAGAAGCTTTGAAAGACCCTACAATTGTAGCCATCGTGAAATACCAGGCCCACACAAACAACACCGATTTTATCTCTTTGGGGAACGTGGCAGCGGACGCTGCCGCCAAGGAGGCATCTTACCTAACGAAAGAAAGGACAGGTGAGTACTTAATACAGAAAAACATAGAGGAAGATCTCCCAGATGGGTATAACACAATGCCCATATCACAAATATTAGAACTCCAAGATGGGGCAGCAAATGAGGAAAAAGAGATGTGGGAGAAAAGAGGGTGTAGCCAGTCGCCCACAGACCTACTATGGTGTCAAAACAACACAGGTCAGGTGGTTATGCCCTGCAAACTACTAGAAATAGCATTCCAACAACTCCACTTTCCAGCCACAATGCAAAACAGCACATTGCCATAGAGATACAAGAGAATTGGTTTGTCCAGGATTACAGGACCAGATTTCCAAACTTGCACTGGAATGTACAACATGCCAAATATATAATTCAGGAATGACATTTAGGACACTGCGGGGGACACTACCCAAACCGTCAGGCCCCTTTAGAAACTGCATATTGATTATGCAGAAATAGGAGAGAGGTGCAATGGGTGACGCTACATGATCGTAGTAGTGTGCCCATTTTCAAGGTGGGTTGAGGCAGGACCATGTGCCCACCTAGATGCCAAGTGTGCTGCAAAGTTCTTAGTGTGGGAGGTATTCCCACACTGGGGAATTTGTGACACGATTTGCTCCGACAACGGCACACACTTTGTAAACGATCTCTTCAAGGAAGTAACGGCCATGCTAGGTATAAAACATAAGCTATGCTCTATTTACCACTCACAAAGTAACGGCATGGTTGAGAAGATCAACGGCCTCCTTAAGGGAAGATTGTCAAAACTATGTTTCATTCTGAAAAGAAATTGGGTGCATTGCTTGGCCTTGGCCTCCTTGAGCTGAGAAATCAGCCCATGAAATTGTAACAGGAAGGCACATGCACACGGCAAATTCTCCACTCCGTAGACATTCAGACGCCCACAGAAGTGCTACAGTATTAGGTGAAGAATTCAATGACTATCTGACAAAGCTCACAAAAGCAGCCCGTATGATATCAAGACAGCTAGTGCCCTCATTCACAAGTGAAGAAGGAAATGAGACAACAACCACTACCACAGAAAATCCAACAGGCCAACTACTGCCAGGGGAGATGATCTATGTAAGAAGTTTCGTACGTAGGTGGAATGCTCCACGGTTTCATGGCCCATACGAAGTAGTGTATTGCACACCAACAGTGGTTAAAGTGAAAGGCCTGAGATATTGAATACATTTAACGGACGTTCAAAAACCCTATGATAAAGTTACACAGGGACAGGATGAGGGAGTGGAGAAGAAGGAAAAACTGACATAATAAGTAAAAAAGAGAGAAACAACTCCCTCCGGTAACAATTGATGTAATATAAAAAGGACTACATAAGTGACTCTTATAATGTACATATTGTTAATAATGCACTACAATATGTCTCTTTCTTTTTCTCTCGTTCTCTCTCACTCGTTTGCTTTCTCTGCCTCCCACTTCCATAAAAAAATATATATATATATATATAATAGTTATTGAAAATGTTGAAGTACAAATAATACAAATGCTTCTTTGGGATGCTTAATGCACTTTTATGCTTCAATATACAGGAGAGACGAATGCAACGGACTGGCTGCCCGCTACGAATAGGGTTAGGGGAGACAGGAATGGAAATGGACATTTTGATTTGCGTAGATATTCGTATGAGTGTGGTCTGTTCGTATGCGCTGTCATATTTTTTACACTAATGTTTGGCCTGATTCTGTACTGGACGGTTGCATTTATATCTATCAATATAAATGAGGTGGGAGAGAAGAACGGAACCAATGGAGGAAAGAACAGAACCAACATAGTTAAAGAAAGATCCTACTTTATATGGGACGGCTTCCAGCTCATATGGGGGTATGACCCTCACCCTGATCAAGCACAGCACCTAAATGACACGCACAATAAGCTGACCCCACGTCCCACTTCCCCATATGATACCTCTGAATATAGTGTCTATGGGTTAACTGATCGTAATCCTTTGGTCCTATCATGGTTATATGACACTACCCCTGTCACACCAACAGTCCGTCCTTCCATAGAATATGGATCCCCCGTAAGTATACAGGAAGAAAATGTAGAAATGACTGAACGGTTCTTAGCCCTTTATGACAAGTGGAAAAAGGGGGGGCAGGTGAACAGATCACAACACAACACAACAAGCATTTAGGAATGCGAGAATGTACCTCAAAAGCAACAGGAGGTGGAGGGAGGTTGGGAGGAGAAAATATGATGAGTACTCCGGGCTGGGGCTGGACACCATAGAAGACTCTAGACACCCACATCAATCAAATAAGTGGTATGCAGATATGAGCTCCATCGCCAAGCAAACAACAAACAAGAGCTGTTACGTATGCTCTCTGATACCCCATGCCTCAGGCACACCTAAAGTAGTACTTCCTCAAGAATTGCCTCTTGCAGATGCCCAGTGCCTCCTTCATCTCACCCTATGTAGAATAAAGAACACCTTCCAGGCACACACAGTATCGCTTGAAATGCTGCAAAACGAGAAGACATGCTACTCAAGACCCAAAGAAGTGATATGTTTAAAGGAACCATTTTTAGTGATCAAAGGAACATTATTTTCAGAAAATAAGTGGAAAGAGGAAGTAATAACATGCAAAGCAGAAGCACTACGAGGATTGCCAGCAGAGAAACTGCAATGGATCGAGAAAACATGCACACTTGTGTGGACCGAGCACATCACAAAGTTAACCTGGGTGACAGCCATAGTAAAACCCTTCAAATTGCAAAAAGAAATCCCATATGAACCGTGCTTCCTTGGCTTGGGAAAAAACAACATGGGCACAAATAAGAACTGTAACAAAATGCTCATCATCCCCGACATGAAGAAAGGGACAGCTGCCCTTATGGACACCTACTGGGTCTGCGGTAAACAGGCATACCTGCACCTCCCACAATCCTGGAGGGGCACATGTTCTTTGGCAATGCTGCATTCCGCCCTGATGGTGGTTCCGGAGAGCCATATTGAAGGGGGAAATGGACTGCAAGCCATCTTAGTTCCAGAGCACATGCAACCAACGAAAGGAACTCCAATGTATGCCCTATCCACGGACAACATGCAAAGCCTGATGTCGAGAAAGCGGAGATCATCCAAATACATACCCAAAGCTTCCACAGAACTGTTGGCACAAATTCCTCACAGGTTCCGGATATTTAACTCCGCTGAAACATTCTTTGCCTCCCTCGTCCCTAGTATCCAAGCGCGAGCCAATGCAAAATGGTTGCAAATAACGCGCTGGTAGCTGATCCAACTGGCCAATGACACTGAACAAGGATTCAAAGTAATCAAGGTGGAGCTAAGGGCCCTACAGCTAATGACAATGCTGAACAGGTATGTCCTAGACCTGTTGACGGCGATGAATAGAGGTGTTTGACAAAAAATCTGGAGCGTGTGCTGCACATTCGTACCTTCTGCGGACGCTGACAATGGAACCCTGTCACATGTTATCATGGCAGTGCACAATTTGGGGGAGGAAGAAGGAAGGTGGAGTTCACCCAAGCTCTTGGTATGAGAACATGTTTTCATGGGTGCCATCCTGGCTTGGAATGACTGTCAAAATGCTGATACTCATTATCGTGTTTGTGCTCCTGATTTTTTGTGTGTGCCAGCTAGGTCTTCGGTGCTGCGCAAACGCAGTTCCTAATGGTACAATGATGATGGTGACAATGGGCAACACTAGAGGAGCAGCACAAATTATGCAGGAGGCACAAGTTCAAACAGGTGAGTATCCCAAACCCAAATATAGAATGGTGGCTTTATATTATGACGGGGACATAGTGGACAGGTTGTACCACACAACGATAAAGGAACCCCTGGAACGACAATGTTACAAGGAAGTATGGGTGGACTTGGAAGGGGATGGGGAATGTATATATATGACCTGCTCCCCAGACGAGTATGTGAGGGCAGGAGAGAACCTCCGAGGGGTGTGTAGAGCATGTATGCCCATCAAGGGGACACCAGCATGGGACGAAGCAGTAGCTAATGAGAAAGAACGCGAAAGGTTGGGTGAGTTGCAATATTCATTACTTAAGTAACAAAATGGGGGAAATGTATGGGAGGAAAGGTCTCTATGACCCCCTCCCCCACATTACTCCCCTACTTGAGGCACACGACTCATCAGCAGCCGCCCATGCACCTGGGACCGGGAGGCAGGGTGGATGCGGATCGACACGTGGGGCTGCACGGCTCACCTTGTAGCATAACATAGACCCCATTTTGAAATACACATAGACTCCATTTTGAGGATACTGGACCCAGGCCTCTGTGGAACAGGCCACCTACAGAAGCTGCAGCTCACCCCCCTCTTGTCCGCACACAGTGAGCCCTGCACTTCCCCCCAGCCTCCTCCCTATGGTAGATCCGTTGAAGGTCCTTTCTCACGAGCAACTCGATGCGAACAAGTAACAGAATAAACACTGTATAATTTACCTTCCGCAGTACATCATTGCCCTGGCGGTGAACTGACTTTTAGTAGGGGTCTGGGAAAGAACAAAGTCACCCCTATCAAGTATATCTCGACCCTGCACAGACCAACCCCCACATTCATGATATATGGTGCTCACGACCCCCCAACCCTGTTCCTCCAGCTGAAGTGTTAAACATGAATGTTAAACCCCTGGGTCTCCCAGTCTCATATAATGCTGCTAAAACTTTTTTCTGAAAGGCTCAGAACCCATATTACCAGTTGCTCGGGTTAATATGGTACGACCCCTGCCTACCCCAGGACACTTTTGTGTCAAATGAATAGACACTTGAATCTCCCTTTTTATTGACCAATGTTTGCTGCTAGTGTAAAATGATTACAAGAGCAATATATAAAATGCTTGTGTATAGCATATTTGAGTGTTGTGATATTTGCGGGTTATTGAAAGTATTGAACCACATCCTCTGTGATAGAAATGATAAATGACCTTGTTGTTCTCCCGATCCTGGAGTCATGAACCCTAATCATATGTTTACTGTTGTGATGTGTCACAGAGACGCATGCATCAACCAACCAGGTTCTACCTCACGTTTTGTGTACATTCCTCCCCCATGGGATCAAAGCAACAGAGTAATGAATGTTATATGATGTGATGCTAATGAAAAACTGCCATAGTATTAATTCAGTAAACATGAGTATATGCAAACTGTATAAATGTGCCTTTACATAATGCCCCCAAGCCCACAGACACTCGGCCCCGTAAAAGCATTCATGCTGTCCCGTGAACAGGGATCCACCAAAAGCTACAAGGCCACCCCCACTCCTTCTCGAGAGCTGCACATCCATCTCCCCCCTCCTCCCTTCAAGGCTGCTGGGGCTTGAAGGTCCCTGGTATTCTGTTGTTGAAACGTTACAGCTACACCTCCCAGCATTCCTGCTGGACCCGCACCAAGCATTTACCTTCCCCCGTGCCACCAAAGCCAGATGCCACCATAAAATCACGATGTGCTGACCTGGCCAGGCCAAGAAGAATTACGACCCACACGGTCCCAATTCCCACCAGCTTTTTCAGGTATTAGCTATGTGCCCCCTCCGACCCAATGGTATTTCAGTTCACCCTAAGTTTAATGGGACATAGAAACAGTAATTCACACCTGTACTAACATACCGTAAAAGTATCACTCACTACAGAATAGAATGATGAAGGTATCCTAACATGTGCCCCCTGATAAGACACCTTGACCCATGAAATTGGATCCGTTGTTAATGACAACTTGTTGCACAGTCTACAGTTGCTGTATAGTGGATGGGATCCTAAAGTCTTCTGGCAGAGGTTGCAACTGCACTACCTGCCCCCCTAATAGTTACACACATCCGCAAGCTGAGTGTTCCTCAAACATAACCAGATGGGTGGTGATGCCCTGTGTGAAGATGTCTTAAGACATGACTTCATGCTCCTAAGTAAAGCATGCAATGCACCTTCTGCATGGACACACAGTGAACTCAACCTCCTCATTTTGATCACACTGCTGAGGGAGCCTCAGTGGCTTCTGGAAAGCACCACCTACTCTTGTCCCCTCTTCCACTCCTTCCCCAGCACCTCAGTTGCACCCTCTCCCTGATGATGCTCCTGGAGTGTGTTCTGCTTCAGCTATGTCCAAGTTCAAGGTTCTCACCCCCACTTTTCGCAGGTCCAGCCTGTGTGACTCTGCCACTACAACAACCTGCTCCAGATGCATAACCACATCATCTTCCACCTCATGCTCCATCACCTCCTCTTCAACCACTGTCTCACCCTTAGCGATCACCATCACCCGTTTTCCAATCACCATCTCCCTTTTTCAAGCACCATTATCCCTCCTAAATTACTGTTCACCCACCACACATTTCAGCTCAAATTTCTCTGTTCCTCCTCCTCAAGCTCTCTCGCCCCCTTCTGGATGCTGGCTGGGTCCCTCAACCTTTGACGTGCAGAAGCTGTGCAGCTCCTAATATCCTCCCCATGACACTGTTTTCAAACAAAAGGACACCTTGCCTCAAGTCCCAATGTCAAAACACAAATGTGCTTAAGGTGCACTTTGGGTGTTATAATGTGAAAACCACAAAACAGTTGAGAGAAACAAACAAAGGCATTCTCACAGGACCCACATAATGGGAATGGGTTCTTGAAACACAATAACAGTAGGAAAGGTGCTCCTAAAAATGTCTCTCTACAAACAAAGGAAAGATAAGTTGCTATGAAACTATTTTTTATTTTTTGGGCTGTACAAACGGATTTACCTTCCTTTTAAAATGGGTAAAGATAAAAAGTGAAGATTAGGGAGGAACCCTAAAAATCACAGAGAAACAAAGGGGCACACACGTGATTAAGAAATAACAAGGATGGATGTCTGCCCCAGGTCTAATCATTTCTGTATTACCATCAATCCATTTTTGCCTTGTTCTCTGTCTGCCTTTTGTCCCGAGGCAAAGAAACACGTGATGGTTAGAAATACTCAGAAAGAGACTTCTGAGGCTTTTTCCTCTTTGGTACTTCCTCACTTAGTTAATCTATCACATGATATGTCCTTGGAAAATTTCACAAAGCATTTTAGATCAACTACTAATTGTTCTTTCGACATCATGGCACCTTCACGTCCTTTCGTGATTTAGCACTGAGATAACCGCATTTAGGAAAAAGAAACGTGCAGCTGAAAGGAGCTGTATGAAGAATCCTTGTGACTCCACACTGGCGGCTTATAATATGGGCATAAAAAAAGATTTAATGATGCTATTTAATGATGCTATTTTGAGGCCACGAAAGTACACTTCAATGACAGAATCATCACAGCTAAATCTAATTCGCGTTGATGATAGCTGGTGTCAGAATATCCAGGACGAGTTCTGACGGAAAGTTGCTTGTCATGAAGAAACCATTGTCAAGGGTTTTATGCTGCTGGAGGAACCGATGGCTCTACGGCAATTCCAGGCTGTTCCAGGTGAATCATCGTAATCAAAAGTGCTCTTTTCTTTAAAGAGTTATCGGACACAGAAGTCCAAAATACTATGCAGCTATGAAAGCTGTTTCATGTAAATGTAATGTTTTCCCTGTTTCCGGTTCAAAGATGTTCTTGTCTCAATGCTACCATGGGTGACAAAATTAAGCAATATGCGATTCTCTGAAGCTCAGGTACCAAGTTGTTTGCTGGAAGCCTGGCTCGCCACTCTTTTAAAAAAAATACTATTTGTATCTTGCTGTAGCTGCACATTTTTGGCCTATCACAAACATGCCATGTCTGTTGACGATTCCTGATTAAATGGTTTTTTGTCAATACTATGAATTTATTGAGCAAAATTGAAATACTTGGACAGGTCAGTCAGGTCTACGCTCATAGCACGGTATGGAAACAGCGCTGTTGGATTTAAAGTCTAATATCGTAAAAATGACTGACAAAGGTCGCACTGTATTGCTTTTGTTGCTCAATTTATTGGCTGCTTTCGATTTAGTCGACCTTGACCATCTGATTGACAGACTTGTCAGAATAGGGAAATATTCAGATAATGCTGCAAAGTGGTTCAGATCTTTTCTTGGGCCTACTCTAGCTAAAGGTTTAAAAGAATTACCATCAATCCTTCCATTTGCTTCTTACATGTGATGTGCCACTGGGATCCTGCCTTTCTCTTTTATTACCTAAAGTTTATATCAGGTCCTTATGTAACCTTTTGTGGTCTGGGTGTGCAACTCGCCAATTATGTGGATGACACACAAATCCTCCTTGAACTCTCTGGGGTTTATTCCCAGGGTGTAGAAAGAGTTAATCACGTGTTTCTGATGATTCAGTCATGGATGGGGTTAACCCCCCTGAGTTAAATGATATGAAGATGGAACTGATGATTATTGGAACTGGTGCAATGCTAAAATACATGGAGTCCCAATTCAGCCAATTTTTGATTGCAGGCAATGTTATTCCTGTTGCCTGGCATGTAAAAACATCAGGAGTCTATTTGGAGCCACAACTAACATCAAACAAACACGTGGCAAACTTGAGCTCATCATGCTCCTGCATGACTGGACTGTTGTGTCAGGTATGTCCTTATCTATCTTAGCAAAACTTGAGTATTGCAATAGTCTTTTGGTTGGCACCTCAGTGACTAATATTAAGAAACTGCAAATCATTCAGAATGGGGCATTCCGAGCAGTATGTAAGCTCGGGATTGGGTTCTGGCAGATCTGGCATCTGGTTTGCTAGCATTCAGCTTCAAGTCCCATGCAGATATATACTCTTCATACCCCGTAACCAGACTCTGAAAAGATAAAGGTGTGCAGGCCAGCCGGACTGCATTGTCAGTGCAGACCAGGACAAGGGTTTTCTGCCTTCCAACCCTTGGCGTGTCTTGGGTAATTTTATGTAATTTCATCAGTAAAGAATTGACAAAGGCATTAATGGGAGCTAAGACACATTCCTGTGTAACACACAGGGAAGTTGCAGAATGATTGGCAATTTGTCCATACCACACCGTAGTCGAGAGATCAAATTACATCTCTGAGAAAATAACCACTAACACCCACGACATTCCCAGAGATGCCAGAGTGATCCATAGTGTTGTATGATTCACACAGTTGTACGCAGTGGAACCATCCATGGACAACACATACATTCAGCACATATATCCTCACAAATACTAATTAAATAAGAAACTAAGATTCAGCATCTGTTCCGTTGTGCCTAAACCCTCAGAGAAGCCATATTGTGCTTGAGACAACACACCACTAGCCTTTTCCCATTCCAGAGTGCTTCCATATGTCACCTTTTGTCAGAAGAGTTCAAAAGGGAGATGTGGTATTAAGACTGAGGTTCTGTATGATTGGCCTTTTAGGAAACCGGTACAATATTTGTCTGCCTCCAACTTGACAGGAAGTTTTCATTGGTTTCTACTTCATTAAAGATATTGGTAAGTACTGGGACCCAAACTTTGCTCTCAAACTTGAACATGTCAATGGGGGCTAAGTGAGTGTCAAGCACCTCTGAATTCACATATGCTACCAGCACAACATAGAAATGAAGGGGTTGAAGGATACTTATCTCTGTGAGTCCAATGCGTTTTAGTAGCTCCAAGAGCAATCACACACTAAAATAGGTACATTTGACGTCTGACAGGCGTACAATCCATTGCCTGATTATACTAGTGAAGGATGGGATGGTAATGCGCGTTGCACCATTAGAGTAATAATAGTAAATGCAAGATAAAGTATTTGTGGATTTAATTGAATCCTGAACAGCCGACACGTGTTTAGACACGCAGGTCGTCTTCAAGGCACGAACAATTTTAGTCAGATGAATAATCCGCAGAATCCTAATCCGCAGAATCCTAATGGATGGCTGTGTACGTTAACACGGCCGAAACGGCAAGATCGCCAGAAATGCCAAGATCATCATGTGGTTTCCAGCTGGGATTTCCCCGTACATTGTAGCGCTGCTCGATTGAACGAGGCATATATGTGATTCAGCCATTACGGCATCTATTGCATTGTGACTATCTAACCACATGACGATCTTGGCGTTTCTGCCGTGTTAACGTACACAGCCATCCATTAGGATTCTACGGATTATTCTTCGACTACAATTGTTCGTGCCTTGAAGACGACCTGCGTGTCGAAACACGTGTCAGCTGTTTACGATTCAATTAAATCCACAAATACTTTATCTTGCATTTACTATTATTAGTCTAATGGTGCAAAGCGCATTACCATTCCATCCTTCACTATTATACTTTATTTTTACCAACCAGGGTGGATTGGTTGGCGGGATCTGAGTGATTGCTTCTTGCACCATTTCTTATTCTATTCAAGGTTTGTGTAACTATAATTTAATCAGTGATCACCAGCGCACGGACACCTAGGTTCTAATCCACCTCTCAATCCTTCCATTGCCTAATTAGTCTAGAAATCATAAAAATCACTAGTGGAAGCTAGGGGCCACGCCCCACATACTGTGAAAAGAGTGTGTGAGAAAAGCGAGCCATACTTACCCTTACAGTTCGTTTATAATGTATAATAATTTGCTAAATCACCACTTTTCTGCCTCTCGTATTTGCCTTTGCTAGCAAACAGTGAAAACCATGCAATGGAAGGGGGGCGAGAGTCCATGTCGTCTGAAGCATTATAACATCAAACCTATTTAGAAAACCTACAAAAACAGGATCAACTTGTTTTCCAGCTTGGCCCGCAATATTCACAGCGATGAAATGATTATTGACAGGGCCAAATAAGCTTGACCTGGTGTATGGGCCCTGCCCGCCTATGGCAACTGGTACTCTTAGACGTGCGCACGCAGTAGGGCGAGAGGGTACGGGTCCCACTTCAAAAAACCCTTAGTACCAATCGCCGGGGGCGGCCATTGAGTGTGAGCCAGCGCCGCCTGGACGGATCGAGTTCGGAGAGTCTCAGATCAAGATGGGCATGTGAGTATTAAGTGCGAGTGACATTTAAAAGAGTCGGATATTGATAAAAGTGTATGAGGTTAGTATAAGCTAAAAGGGGTTCTCTTAGGGGTAAATTAACTGTTGATTTCAGTCTTTTTTCTTTCTGTTGCATATGGCTATTAGGATAAGTTAAAAAGATTACAAGGTAAAAAAGGAAGACGGGAACCTAGCTCTGCAAGGGGGTAGAAGGCGGCGCCACATAGTGCTATCTTGACTAGTACTGGGAATATGTGAAATAAGGGAGAATATAAGTAAGAGTCTTAGAAGAGTAAGACTCGGTGTAAAAATTAGAAAACACGTTTTTCTTTCTCTTTTTTTCTAAACCTGCAAGGGGAAAAAAGGTCCGACATTTCAAAGGGAAGAGGGTGTAACGGGTCAGTGGGAAAGGGATCCATAGAATAAGAAATAGTGGGGGAAAAAAAGGGGGTGTATGTTGTGTGTTGTAAGTAAACGTTTGTCAAATTGACGTCATGCATTGAATATGTTATGCTCTCTTTTTACTACAAATTTGGTGACAAAGTGATACATTGATTGTATCAGGATTTGATGAAAAAGTGGTCATGGTAAGTGTGACCTTTTGACATAAAGTGCGCAGGGTGTGACAGAGATATATAAGTATCTAAGAGCTGCTATCATAGTAAGTGTACGCACAAGGTACCCTGATTAGCTTAAGGTGACACAAGTGGGTGGAAGACAGGAGAACAACATGGTGGCCGAAACACCCCTGTCCCATATTTGTAAAAAATTACCAGGTTACGCAGAACGCATAACCAAGTACCATGACCAGTGGGTCACGGAACTAAAGGGGGAAGGGCTACCCCAGGTATGGGCCTGAGGAGGGTCATTCGATAAAAGCGTACTGGACATGGTGGCCACATGTTTGTTTATAAAATACAAAGGAAAACAGTTCCACAACAGGAGAGAGATATTAGATTTATGGATGCTGTTTGACCAAGTGCCCCCAATTAAAAGGAAGGAATTAGCGCAGGAACAGGTCACCTCTCCCCTGGCAATAGAAGAAAGTGAAAGGGAAGGCAAAGGGAAGGAAGGGTCAATAGAGGTAACACAGTTGTATCCCCTGCAAAATAAACCAGTCCCGGCTGAGGGATATAGTGATCCTGTGTAGGTGTCCGCACCTACTCCCGCAGTTGCCACACAATCAACTGCACCCCCGCCATATGACTGTCCTAGAACTAGTGGGCAGGTAAGTATTCCCACAGTAGATATCGAAGAATTAACAGAAGACTTAGATTTCCGACTCTCAATGGCCCGAAATGAACTGTCTAGGTTACGAGACATGTGTGAGCAAAGTGGATCAACCACGTCTAGGGCAGAGCAAACATAGAGGGTACAGACGCCTGACAGGTCCATAGAGGAAGGGTGGAAGAAGGGGGAGATACTATTCCAAATACAAGAAGAGCCAACCAGAATAATAGAGTTAGAAAAGCACACACCCAGAGAGAACACAGGGGAAGAGGGACTGGCCACAGGAGGGATGGAGGAGTTGTGGTGTGACGTAGAGGAAGGTCAGTTGGAAGGAAGGAGATTAGGACTGGCCACAGGAGG